>NW_016107383.1:8591292-8694214 GCF_001604975.1 Cebus imitator
AAATCCTCTCTGAGTGTTCTTGGTCTGCCTAACCTTCTTTTCCAACAGGGTTAGATCAGGTTTTACAGAACTGAACCTTATAGAAATTGGGGAGCTCACTTAAAAATGCAAAGCTATACAAAATCGAATACAAAAGTAAATTGGTGTGAAAAAAGAAATTATGACAAAGTATAAATTTTAAAAAGCTAATACTACAAACATTAAAAAATCCATCCAAAAAGAAAGCATGCTATCTTTATTAATTCTTTGCTTGGCATGCATCCACAATAGATTTTCGTACATTTTTAACTACATATGTTTTGATTACCTCTTTGATCACCTCAAATATTTTATAATATTATCTATGGAAGAAATAGAAAAATAATCCAGTCTTCTTGTAGCACAACTGATTAAACTTTGTATTTTTATTCTTAGTTTAGAAAAATTCCTTTCAGCTTGCAATTCAGTACAGGTAATGTTATACAAATTACAGGATTGTGGCAAAATTTAAGAACACCTCTATTAAGTTTATTTCATATAGAAATTGTAAGACAGGAGAACTTTGAAGTTTTCTTGCATGTCACTTATGTAGTGACTACATTAAAAAAAAAAGAAAAAGAAAAAAAAGAAAGAAAGAGAGAAAGAAAGAAAAAAAAGAATAAAAAAAAAGAATGAAGGAGAGGAAGAAAGAGGAAGAAGAAGAGGGAGAGAGAACAGGGGTGTTGCTTTACTGCCCGGGCTAGAATGCAGTCTAAAAATGGGTATGCCAATAATTGTGCTTAATAACAGAGACATGAAAAAATAATATTATCCATAGTGACTACATTTAAATACTCTCACACACTTTCTGTGCCAGGCACCCTAGGAGGAGTTCAGTTGCCAGATTAGCTCTGTCCCTGAATATTGTGTTGGGACATTGGTAAGTCAGCCCAGTGGATAGAGGAAGTATTCCTGGAAGTCATCTCAGCTACAGAACAGCCAGTCAATACAAAAGTACACAGCCGTGACTTCAAACCACATAAATATTAATATACCGCACTAAACACAGACCAAATGTAACTCCAACTCAGTTTCCCCCTAGCAGGATGCCAAGAATGCCTGTGACCCCTTAAGCAAGAGAAGGAAATATGACACCCTGAGGAAGGACGAAAGTGGATAAGAGCAACAGTCCTAATCTAGCTTCATTCAAATATCTTAACTTTGCAAATTTTAAAAAGCAAATGACGTTATGTTCTATAGTTTGGATATTTGTCCCGGCCCAAATCTTATGTTGAATTGTAATTCGCAATGCTGGAGGTGGGGCTTCACAGGAGGCGTGTCTGGATCGTGGGGGCAGATCCCTCATGGCTCAGTGCTATCTTCCTGATAGTGAGTTCTCTGGAGATGGGGTTGTTTAAAAGTGTGCCCCATTCCCAGCAACCCCTTCACGCGCTCGCTCCCTCTCTCTCTCTCTCCTGCTTTCTCCATGTGATATGCCTGCTCCCACTTTACCTTCTGCCATGAGTCAAAAAAAGCTCCCCAGACCTCCCGAGAAGCCAAGCCAAGCAATGCCAGTGCCATATATATACAGCCCTCAGAACCTTGAGCCATTTAAACCTCTTTTCTTTATAAATTGCCTGGTCTCAGGCATTTCTTTATAGCAACACAAGAATGGCCTAATACAATGTGAACATTGCTGGAGCCCCTCTATGCTTGTGCAGGTGAGAGTCCAGGGACTTAAGCTTCACTGTAGAGGAGGGGAGCATGTAGCATCTTACCTTGTTTTTATTCTTTCTTAAAAATAAATGTTTAATTTTTAAGAAAATAAAACATGCATATAGAAATTTTAAAGTCAAACAGTACTAAAGCTTATTATAAAAAGAGCATAATTTTTCCCTCTCCTAACTCAGCCCAATTCCTGATCTTCACAAGTCCCTACTTTCGACTCTTACAGTCACTTTTCCTGGTATATATGTCATTGTTTCAAAATAGTATGCTTTTTCTGATGTCTTTGGAATTGCACACTTCAGACATTACCTATTTGCTTCCTGTTGTTGGAAATGAACATTTTATTCTTTTTCACCAATAACTCACCCTGTTTCTTCCTCCTTCCCCTACCCCATACCAATAGCTTCTCACCAAACTTGAGTAGAATCCAAGCTACTTTCTCTAGATGACAACGCCCCGCTTGATCTGACCTGTGCCTTTTTCTCTGGCCTCATCATCCACCACTCTCCCCTATGCCCACTACAACCCAGCCACATTCACTGTCTTCTGGCATCTCAGAAATGCCAAGCCTGTTCCTGCCTTGAAGCACCTGCTTGTTAACTTTCTCCATGATCCTATCGTTCCATTCTCATTACCAAACACTTGTTTCTCTACACTTTGTTGTATTTCAGTTGCATTCTTTTCTTTTACTCTATTCCCTTTTTTTATAAGTTGACTCCAATTTTTTTTTAACAAGTCATCATCCTCATTCATTCATTTAACAAATATATTTGCTAGGCCTTAAACTAGGTACACGGAATATAGTTAATGAATAAAAGAGGTACTGTGTTTATTTACACAAGCCTTACAGTCTTGTAGGGAAAACCAACAGAAAGAGGAATTCGCATGAGGTGTGATGAGTATCATGTATGAGAAGTTCATAGGAAGAGTACAAATAGTCCTACCCAGTCCAAGATACCAGTGAAGGTGTCCGAGGAGAAGTGGCGTTTACACGGAGACTTGAAGAATGGACAGAGCAGCCCAGTAGAGTGGGTGGGGAAGAGCACTCCAGGGAAAAGCAAGTTCAAAGATGTAGAGGAAAAATAGAGTGGTGCAATCGAGGTACTGAAACAGGTCCGGTTAAATTTTCAGCCTGAATCTCTGCCTAGGGAAATGAGACATCCGCTGTTCCCAGCTTACCTCTGGCAGCAATAATTTATTAATATTGAGCTTTCAATAAATAACAGTCTTCATTATTCATACGCAGTGAAATAAAGTAGAAGGCATTACTAGTTGCCAAGAATATACATCTGCAAGGATGAGTCCTAAATCCAAGTGAAATCATGATCCTTCAAATTAATCATCCTGACTACTTGCCTTTAGGAAAGAAACTGTCATATTGACTGCTCCAGAGAGTGGATCAACCTAATAGTTTTGACTACCAGGAATGCTACCTATGATGCAAGAATACCAAAATAATTACAGTAGTAGAAGGAACCAAATTCTTAGTACTTGCATACCATTTTTCTCATCTTCACCATAACTCTACAAGATGGGTGTTATGATTCCTCTTGTATGCATGAGGAAACTTAGCTCAGGGAAGTTAAGCAATTTCCTTAAGGTCACATTGCCAAAAAAATAACCAAGTTCAAATGTTCTCATTCCAAGTCCAGTGCTGTGTCCATAGTACCACACTGGCAAAGTGGGCTTTCTAGAACCCTCCATTAATCTTTCTTAAGATCCCTTTGTGACCCCTGTCTAAGCAGAGAGTGCCATCATTCTGACCCCCCTTGCTACATTTTAGGTAATTCTCCAAGCTCTGAAGGTGTTTTTTGTTTTCTATTTCTTTTCTCCCTTCCATCAAAACTTACCTGTCCTGATTCTTCCCTTAGTACCCTACCAGTAAAAGCAGTGTGTATTGTAGATTAAAGGTCAGAAAACTAGGCTAGATACCTGAATTTGTTCACTTCTAGACATTTAGTCTCCACATCTATAAAATAAATTATTGCACATATTTAGATGGGATCATAGATATAAAAGCTCTATAGAAATCACTGTGAGGGAGCAGATAGGATGAGCTCATTCAAATAAAGCTTTAGTGGCTGCTAACGACTTAATGAGGTTTGCATTTGAAGTGAGGACCTTCATTGCCTTGTCCTTTGTAGGGACATGGATGAACCTGGAAACCATCATTCTCAGCAAACTGACAGAAGAGCAGAAGATCAAACACCGCATGTTCTCACTCATAGGCGGGTGTTGAACAATGAGAACACATGGACACAAGGAGGGGAGCACTACACACTGGGGTCAGTTGGGGGGAAACAGGGGAGGGATGGTGGGGAGTTGGGGAGAGATAGCAAGGGGAGAGATGCCAGATGTAGGTGATGGGGAGGAAAGCAGCAAATCACACTGCCACATGTGTACCTACATGTGTACTCTGCAACAATCTTGCATGTTCTTCACATGTACCCCAAAACCTAAAATGCAATAAAATAAATAAATGGAAAAAAAAAGAGAGAGAATAACTCAAACTAGCATTTCAGATCTTCAACAAGCCACAGTAGAAGGTACTCCTTGGAATAAGATTATGGCATCAAAGGCCAGGGGTTTGAGACCAGCCTGGACCATACAGGAAGACCCTGTTTCTATTAAAAAATAATGAGCCTGGTGCAGTGTCATATGCCTGTATTCCCAACTACCTAGGAGGTTAAGATAAGAGAATTACTTGAGGCCAGGAGTTCTAGGCCACAGTAAGTTATCATGGCACCACTGCCACCTCTTAAAAAAAAAAAAGGAAATAAATTCTTTTCTAAGCTAGGAAATATGTTTATTTAAAAATTTTGAAGCATAGTCACTCTCAAGTCATGGTAGAGGATGAAAGAAAGGAGAGTCTCTTGACCAAAAGACCCATGAAGACTCTACCACAGGAGTCCAGCTGAGTTCATTGCTTTCTAATTCCCAAGCTAACCCAAGGGAGAAGAAGTCATTACATGAAAAAGATACTTGCACATGTATGTTTATAGCAGCACAATTCACAATTGCAAAAGTGTGGAACCAACACAAATGCCCAGCAATCAACGGGTGAATAAAGAAACTGTGGCATATATATATATTTACAGATATATATATTATATATCTAATATATATTAGATATTATATAACTATAATTTATATATATAATTTATCTATAATTTATATATATAAATTTATCTATAATTTTTATATATATCTATAATTTATATATATAAATTATAGATATATATTATATATAATCTATAAATATATATAATATATATTATATATATCTATAAATATATATATTTCTGTGGCATATACATAATATAGATATATATAATATATGTGGCATATATATTATATATAATAAAAATATATATATTATATTATATATAAAATAAAAACTGTGGCATATATATATTTTAGATATAAATAATATACATATATTATAGATATATATAAATATATATGATCAGATATTACTCAGCCATATAAAAGAATTACTTAATGGCATTTGCAGTGACCTGGATGAGATTGGAGACTATTATTCTAAGGAATTAACTCAGGAATGGAAAACCAAACATCATATGTTCTCGCTCATAAGTGACCTCAGCTATGGGGATGCAAAGGCATAAAAATAACACAATAGACTTTGGGGACTCAGGGGGAAAGTGTGGGAAGGGGGTGAGGGATCAAAGACTAAAATAGGGTGCAGTGTATACCGTATACTGCTCAGGTGACGGGTGCACCAAAACCTCACAAATCATTGCTAAAGTACATATTCATGTAACCAAATACCACCTGTTCCCCAAAAACCTATGGGAATAAAAAATTTGGAAAAAAAAAAACAAGAGGAAGACTGTTGGCTAAGCTGCCAGATGTGACTGGTATAACCTATGAACAAGATCTAATGATCACTTGGAATAGAAGAAGAAAAGAGAAGCAAAGGAGTTGAGGGTATCTCTAAGGCTTGGGAGACTAAATGGATGATGATCCCATTAGCAGAGACTGGCATCACCGGTAGTTTATTATTCCAGAGACTCGCTGCACTCAGTGTTTTATTGCTCCTATAATGACCCTGTGCCCTTATTAATGTCTTTCCCTCTTACTTATGCCTGCCATCTTCTGTTCACTTCCCCACCCCTTTCCTTATACACAGATAGAAAACTCATGTAAATTCTCTCTCTCTCTCTCTCTCTCTCTCCCCCTCTCCTGCTAGCCACTCAGCAGCATAGTGCCTTACTCATGCTTACTCATGTGTATTGACTCTAAACCTGTAACTGTCCATCTCAGTTCACAAACAGGTTCAAGGATAGCCCAAGAATCAGCCAGAGCAACTTACTAAAAAGTTAAATTTCTGTTGACCACTCCTGTGGCTTCTGATTCAGTGGGCTTGAGAGGTCACCAGGCTTGGGGACCACAGCGAAAAATGACTTATTTCACTAGGTAGGAACAGCAGGTAACAGAAACATGTCAAAGATGCTAACGGAAACCAAGGCCAGCCCTGTTTGAATGCTTCTAAACATCCCCCAGTAACACAAAGTATTTGGAAATTCAGGGCTTGGTGTTTGATGAGAAACAGGATGCTGTTGCACTGATGCCTTTCTAGTCTTTACTCTAAATGTGATCTTTTATCAGAGGCACATATGTTTTCAATACCTTCACATGTGGCTGCAGTTAGACCAGGAAACAAATTCCCTACTAGTTGAAAGGTTTGGCCTCTCTTTCACGCCCACTGAGCATCAATTTCTATCCTCTGTTGGAAAGATCCCAGGGAAATAATTAATCAGCCTGCCTGCTTGCAACGCTTCCAGGGCTTGGGTCACAAGAAGTGCACTATTCCCAACAGATGGCAGAGCAACAGCCTGGAGACCCTCTCCCTCCTCCAGCCACCACTGCCTCCGTGGTCAGCAGTGCCTGCCTGGCTATTTCCATAAAGCTCCCAGCACAGCTCTGTGGCTGTAAGGAGAAATCCTTCCTTCCCACATCCCTAGGGCTTTTCTCTGATCCTCCTGGGTACTCTGCATTTTAGTTTGAGGTCTTAGCCAAGCAAGTACGGTGGGTGATATCATTTATACCCTGAAATTAGGCACAGATTTGTCTTCAGGTGATCAGGCCCCATTAGCTGCCTCAGTCTAATCTATTAATAGATGACTGGCAGCTGGTGCAGATGGTGTAGCGTGAACTGAGTGTATCAAAGGCCCTCAGTTCTTTGCCCTCCTTAGAGCCACAGTCTTGGCCATATGCATTTGTAGTTTCTCCCACTAACGTCTTTGAAAATGGACTGACGTTAGCACTGGCTTTGGCCAATAGTATATTCACAAATGTGGCACAAGTGGAAATGTTAAACTACACTTGAGTGATTGGGCTTGCTCCCTTATGTGCTCTTGCATCATGTTTGGGTTAGCTTGGTGAAAGATGGAAAATACTGAGTCACCCCAGTCGTCTCACCTGAGGCCATTCTAGATTAGCTGACATCCAGCCAACCCCAAGACGTGGGAAGGAGCCCAATCAATATCAGCAGAAGACACTTGGCCAACAATGCCAAACATGTCAGCAATAAATGCTTATTGGCATATGCTGCTGAGGTTGTATGGGTTGTTATATGACATAATTATGGCAATATATCATTGATCCATGGTCCAAAAATCAAAGAAAACACTAATCTTATAGTATCAAGTCCAAGCTTGTCAGCAGAGAATGCAAAGTCTTCATATTCTAACCACACACATTTCTCCTCCCTCCTTGCCCAACACTACTTACATACGCCTGTGCTCTAGCCATGCCAAAATACTGTCAGTTAACCAAAGAACAGGGATATTTCATATTTCCATACCTTTTCTCATGCTATTCCCTCTGCTTGAAATGCCCTTCCACTCATGAGCCTCTTCATCTTTCATAGGTGTTCTCTGAACATATAACTTGCACCATCCCTATGGCTAATGTATAGCCCTACTGTTAAGTTTAACTCTTGGCATAATATTCATTTACGTGACATAAACTTTTTATATAATTGTACCTATAACACAGAAACTGAGTCATATGCACCATTTTGCCACTGGTGCTCAATAAAAGATCATTCGATGAACAGTTAAATACATAAGATGCATAGAATTGAGAGAGAGCTGGAAAGGGCCACCAGGAAGTGTGGTTGGCCATGGGGTTGAGTTGTAAAAGCACTAAGTCAGAGCCCATTCTATTTGTCAATAACTTCAACTAATCTGGAGAGATGATGTATAGTTTGGATCCATGAGAGGTGGGTCTATTACCTGCTGCTTCCAAGCTACGGATCTTGGGCAAGGGAATTATGATATTATATGGGAACACCTGCCTGCTCATCATATCGGATGATTGACACCGTGTATCTCAGAAAAAGCCACTGGTTAATTTTCAGAAATACAACAAACAGCATAGCATGACATTCAAGACCCTTTGTAATCTGAGCCCCAAGTTGTCATTGCTGTATAGAGTATTGAGATGATTATTTTATGGTTGAGCCACAGTGCCCAGATATTTGTTCAATTTTGAGTCAGTCCAGTAATGGTGGACTCTGAGTGAAGCAGATGATTATCAATAATGTGGGTGGACCTCATCTAATCAGCTGAAGGCTTTAATAGCACTAAGACTGACCTCGTCTGAGCAAAAAGGAATTCTGCCAGCAGACAGTCTTTGGACTTGAACTGCCATTCTTTCATGGGTCTCCAGCCTGCCAGCCTACCCTGAAGATTTAGGACTTATGAAGCCTCCAAAACCTTGTGAGTCGATCCTTAAAATAAATCTCTCTATTAATATATATATACCTTGCTGGTTTTATTTCTCTGGAAGACCCTAACACTGGTCTTGATAAGATCATGGGCTCTATATCAGAAATAAGCGTTCAAGACCTGGATCCAACATCTACCAACTGTGTATGTTGGAAAAGTTTCTCTCTCTAGGCCTCAGTTTCCTCTTTTTTAAAATTGTAATAATAATAGCCTCCTCAATTCTTGAGCCATAGATTACACGGCATGTAATCTGGTATCTCCATCCATTTGCTTCTGCTACTTCCTTGCCTGTCATAATTTTTCCTTATCTAATGTCTACTTAGATACATGTTACTTTTCCTTCCATATCTGTGGTGGTTTTAAAAACATGTCTACTAATTATTTGATATTCCTTCCTTCACATTTAATTCCCTCCTCTTCAGTATAGGCAGAACTTAGTGGGTTGCTCCTAATGAACAGACTATGACAGAAGTGATAGAACATCCCTTCCCAGATTAGGTTATACAATTACTGCCGTTTCCATCTTGCTCTGTCTCATCACTTACTATGGGAGAAACCAGCTGCCTGGCCATGCATGGCCACATGGAGAAGCCCGTGGAAAGGAACTGAAGCACCCTGCCAACAGCCATGTGATTGAATGTGGAAGGACATTCTCCAGCCCGTTCATGACTTCAACCCCAACCAACAACTTTACTGTAGCCTCAAGAGCCCCTGAGGAAAGATCGCCCAGGTAAGGTACTCATGAGGGTTTGAGCCTCAGAAACTGACTAAGATAACAAATATTTTTTATTTCAAGCAAAGAAAAAAAATCAATGGATAGGCCATCAATGGATGAATGGACAAAGAAAGTGAGGTATATATATAAAATGGAGTATTACACAGCCAAAAAAAGAAATGCAGTACTTACACACACTACAGCGGACATGAACCTCAATAGCATGATGCTAGTAAAAGAAGACAGACACAAGAGGTTACATATTGTGTGATTCATTTATATAAAATTCCCGTAATAGGTAAATCTGTAAAGACAGAATGCATGTAAGTGATTGCCAGGGAATGGGGAGAGAGGAAAATGAAGAGTGACTGCTAAATGATCTTAGGGTCTTCTTTGGGACTGATGAAAATGTTTTAGGACTAAATAAAGGTGGTGGCCTTTATCTAACTAGGGTGATTTATTGAGAATCACTAAATACCACACTACAGTGGTTAATGCTATATTATATGAATTTCACTCCATTTTTTTAGTGCAATAATTATCTATTTGGTTAGTGAATAGAGAACTATTAGTGAGCTTAAAATAGAGAACTAGTGGTGAATTTTAAATACATACATGAAGAAATTACCTAGAATGCAGAACAGAGAGAGAAAAGGTTGGGAAAAGTGAGCCAGGGGTTAAGAAACTTAAATAGAATGAGAACATCTGACAAATACCTAATCAAAGCTCCAGAAGGAGAAAATAAAGACAAATAAAAATCTTACATAAAATGTGGTAAAAAGAAAAAACTCACTTCTTATATATATAATGACACTTTAGATTCTGGGGTACATGTGCAGATCATGCAGCGTTGTTGCACCGATACACACATGGCAATGTGGTTTGCTGCCTACATTCCCCCCATCACCTATATCTGGCATTTCTCCCCATGTTATCCTTCCCCAGCCTCCCTACCCCACACTGTCCCTCCTCTAGTCCCCTCCAACAGACCCCAGTGTGTGATGCTCCCCTCCCTGTGTCCATGTGTTCTCATTGTTCAACACCCACCTATGAGTGAGAACATGCAGTGTTTGATTTTCTGTTCTTGTGTCAGTTTGCTGAGAATGATGGTTTCCAGATTCATCCATGTTCCTACAAAGGATACAAACTCGTTGCTTTTTATGGCTGCATAGTATTCCATGGTGCATATGTGCCACATTTTCCTTGTCCAGCCTATCATCGATAGGCATTTGGGTTGGTTCTAGGTCTTTGCTATTGTAAACAGTGCCACAATGAACATACATGTGCATGTGTCTTTATAACAGAATGATTTATAATCCTTTGGATATATACCCACTAATGGGATTGCTGGATCAAATGGAATTTCTATTTCTAGGTGCTTCAGGAAGCACCACACTGTCTTCCACAATGGTTGAACTAATTTACACTCCCACCAACAGTGTAAAAGTGTTCCTATTTCTCCACATCCTCTCCAGCATCTGTTGTCTCCAGATTTTTTAATGATCACCATTGTGACTGGCGTGAGATGGTATCTCAATGTGGTTTTGATTTGCATTTCTCTAATGACCGGTGATGATGAGCATTTTTTCATATGTTTGTTGGCATCATATATGTCAACTCACTTCTTTTTTATTCTAACCACAACTGCTTTCATTGCTTATATTCTAGGATGTATTTACCATTTCATGGCCTGTGCTTTTACATATTATAAGCATAGTTCATGTTATTACATGGTTCTCTTAATTATCATTTTACCAGTATATAACATTCTACTATGTGGTTTTATAACAATTTAATAAACTATTCTACTGTTTAGACCAAGGGTCAGCAAACTATAGCCCATGAGGTAAATCTGGCCCATCACCTTTTTTCATATGGTTTCCAGGCTAAAAACAGCGTTGACATTTTTAAATGGTTAGAAAAGAAATCAAAAGAATAATATCCCGTGATGTGAAAATTATATGAAATTCTAACTTAAGCTTTTTAAAGAGAGTTTTATTGAAATATAGCCATACTTTTTCATTTACACATTATCTATGGCTTCTTGAACAATAGCAAAACTGAGTATTAGAGAAAAATGCTGCATAATTCAAAAAGCCTAAAATATTTACCATCTTGCCCTTTGCAGAAAAGGTTTGCCAAACTCTGGTTTATACAATTCCAATTTCTCACCACTAGAAAACAATACTCCCATGACACCTTTGTGAATAACTCTCTCCTTCTTTCAGATTATTTTCTTGGGATAAACTCCCAGAAGTGGGTGTGAGTCAGAGTATGAGTACTTTGCTGGCCCTCTATATGTGACGCCAAATTGCCTTCCACAGGATTGTACCAATTTTCACTGGCCCCAGAGGTGTTTGAGAATGCCAGTTGCTGTGCACAGTACTTCGAAGATGCAGTACCTAACCCTGGAATGTTCTGAAGCCTTAACCGCTCCCATTCTTAGAAGTGGCCACATGTATGACTGTGCATTTTATCACAATCCAATCTAAAATGCAGACACATCCCGCAGACTGTTGCTTTGTGAAAGAAGGTACCCGTGACTTAAAATTCTCAGGACTGAGGCTTGTCATCTTCATTTTCTGACACAACAAATACTTCTTTGCATCATCATTATCTTTCATAGGACCAATTCATGAGTAGGTGCATAATCTCAGTTTCTAGAGGCAAATTAATAAAGTCTCTTCATTCTGGAGATGAGCATGACTTAGAAAAAAAAAGTCAAATGTTCATCAACCTTTCACATTTCCATTCTACGTGTTTCTCTGCCCTGGACTGAATTGTATGAATCCCCCCAAAAATTCCTATGTGGAAGCCTTACCCCCCAATATGATGGGGTTAGGGAGTGAGGCCTTTGAGAGGTAATTAGATTCAGATGAGGTCATGAGGGTGCAGCCCTAATGACATGATTAGTACCCTTAGAAGCAGGGACATTAGAAGGCTCTTATTCTCTCTCTGTCATGCCAGGACACGCTATCTGCAAGCCAGGGAGAGAGCCCTCACTGGGAAACAAATCAGCTGGCACCTTGATCTTGGACTTCCCAGCCTCTAGAACTGTGAGAAATAAATGTGTATTGTTTAAGCCACATGGTCAGGTATTTTATTATAGCAGCCTGAACTGACTAAGACATTCCCCAGTACTCTCATTTTCAACATAAAGAAGCAAATGTTCAGGGTGATATATTTATTGTACGAAATCACTTGGCTAATTAATAATACGTGTATGACAGGAATCTCCTTCAAGAGTTTCTGCCATTGTCCTCTGTAGTTCATTGGTGTAGGAAACAATACTGAATAAATCGAGCTCACCAGTTAGATTTTTCTTGGTTATGCACAATGATGCATTAACCTAACAGTGATCAAATTTGAAGGACTGAAGTTCTGATTAGCCTCAATTTTATGGATTTGTAACCACCCAACAGGATTTCCTTGCCTCCTGCCCAGATAGAGCTGATTTATCAAGACAGAGGAATTCCAATAGATAATGAGTTTAATTCACACAGAGCCAGCGTTTTATTCAAATCAGTCTCCCCGAGAACTCAGGGACTGGGGATTTTTAAGGAAAATTTAGTGGCAAGGGAGCAAGGAGTGGGGAATGCTGATTGGTGGGGTCAGGAGTAAAATCATAGGGCCCTTGAAGTGGGTTCTTCTTGCTGTATTCAGTTCCTGGGTGGAATCACAGAACTGGTTGAGCCAGGTTACCAGTCTGGGTGGTGCCAGCTAGTGCATCAGAAGGCAGGGCCTGAAAAATATCTCAAGCACCAATCAGGTTTTACAATAGTGATGTTTTCTCTAGGAGCAACTGGGGAGGTTTAGAATCTTGTGGCCTCTAGCTGTACTTCTCCTAAACCATGATTTCTAACCTTGTGGCTAATTGGTGAGTCTTACAAAGGCAGTCTGGTCGCTGGGCAAGAGAGGGTTTGTTTTGAGAAAGTGCTGTTATCATCTTTGTTTCACCGTTAAACTGTAAACTAAGTTCCTCCCAAAGTTAGTTAGGGTTATACTCAGGAATGAACAAGGGCAGGTTGCAGGTTAGAAGCAAGATGGAGTCAATTAGGTCAGATCTCTTTCACTGTAACTTTTGCAAAGGTGGTTTCATATCCACATACTATACTTGAGGAGTCACAAATGTGCAGACAAGAAATTTTTATCCAACAATAAGAAGGCAATAATTTCTCATTTTAAATTCTTGCAATTATTGCTATGGCATATCTAAAATGATGAGGAGGGCACAAAGAGGAGGATCAGTAAGGAGCAGGCAACTCAAGTCACTTGAATATGCAGCACGTGTCCCCTGTGAGATGGTGCTCATAATTTTTTTTTTCTTTTCATCGTCTATGTTGAAGACAATTGACAATTTTATTTGTCACAGAACAGTAGAAGCAATCACTTAATTTTTTCAACTTATGTAGCTAGGCTTGTCATGTCCTTCTGACAGTTCTGCCACATTTCCAAAAGTCGCAAATGCTTTTCTAGCAGGAAAACGAGTGTGTTTTCCTCCCTACCCCACCTCCGCAGGCCTGCTGTCACTAGGCCCATTCCCGAGACTACCTTGAAAAGCTCTGGAAGCAAATCAAAGGGAAGAAACCCCCGACCCCGGTCCCCAGCACTTGCCAGCACATATCCTGTCAGCTTCTGCTGGCTGGCATGAGCAATCTCAGACATGTTTCTGCTTCAGCGACCCCTGACTCCTGCATGAATCTCCTCTGAAATGTGTCCAGGAAAAAGAGCCGGAACTACAGACTTAACTTCTGTCCCTACCGTACAGATTTCATTAGCAAATCCACTTGAAAATACCTCCCCTCCCCCTGATCAATCTGTACACAAAGGCAGCAATTGAGCCTCACACCTGGAAATCAAAGTGTGGATTATTGAATATCAAAGCTGTCACTGGGGTACCCTGGCCCTCCAGCCTGCTCCTCTCCTCCCTCCGTAGGCTACCTTCTCCCTTTGACAGCTTCTACCTAGATGCCCAAACCTCCCTCCTGGATTGTTTTCTCACTCATAATTAAATTCTGAATGCATCTAGTTCACAAAGGATCCTTGGTAACACTTAATCAACAAGTGCTTACTGAGCACCTACTATGGCATTCTGGCTATCTCTGAGGATTTAAAAACTAGTAAAATATAGCCCTTGCTTATAATCTAGAGAGTGAGAAAGAAATAGAAAAAAATAAACAAAATTGTATACACAGTTATGGTGCAACCTAATAAGTACTATAACATACATCTAAGGTGTATTTGTTTTTCCTAACTCATTGTGTATGTGATCCAAAGATCTGGGTTTTCGAGATCTAAAAAGAAGCATTCAAATCTCAGCTCTACTATATAACATTGGGGAAAATTACTTAGTTTATCTAGGCCTCTATTTCCTCATCTCTGAAATGGACATTAAAATGATACTAGGTTAAAAGAATCTGTGTAAAACTTAAATAAGATAATATTTGTGATTGCCCCCTGTAAGTCCTAAAGAACCTAGGAATCCTAAAAAACTTTAGGAACCTCTAGTTTTGTGTAGTCTCTGCACAAAGCCCTGCTCAGCATGTCTGCTACATTGAACAGAAAGGGGAAGACAAGAACATGCTCCAGACATGGAAGAGAGGCTAAGCCTTCACTTCTTCACCCTGGGAAGGTAAAGTCCTATGTCAGTCCTGTGAAGGAGGGTCTGGCAGTCTGTTTCACACAGCAAGGAAAAAGCAAAGTAAAAAAAGTAAAAGGGCAGAGCTGTGTGCACCAGAGGCCCTAGGTTAAGCCTAAGCTGTTCTCTTCTCATAGGTCTGGTTATGCCTCAAGGATGGATTGTGGTGAGGAGGAGCAATGAGTCTATTTTGTGGCTTGTATGGCAAGAGAGAAAGAAGCTACAAGTTGGATCCACATATCCCCATCTTCAAGTCAGAGGAGAGTCTGAGGCTACCCAGGACCTTTTCTGTGTTGGGCTGCCACCTTGGCCCCCCGTACCTGCCACCTGAGCTTTAGAGAGAGGGGGCTTCAAGAAACAAAAGAGCCACTTCCACAATCAGTCACACTGAGCCATAACACAAAGTGGTCCTACACTGAGACAGAAGTAATATCAGATGTTAGAAATAAATTTTTGATGACACAAATGAAATAGCAACTTGAACCTAAATTTTCTCAGCAAGGCAATTTACTTCTATAAAAGGGTGCATCTCCCGGATGGAGCAATGGTGAGAGTACATTTGAACAAGGGAGGGGGAGGTATTCTTATCCCTGATGCAGGTAGCCCCTACTACTGTGTTGCTCCCCTATTGGCTAGGGTGGGACCACACGGTCCAAGCTAATTCCAACTGGCTATTTTAAAGAGAGCAGGGGTACGAGTCAGAGTGGTGGGATGAGCAGTTTTGGTGAGAAAGATGGTTACAGAACAGGTGACTAAAGGTGACTCAGGTCAGAACAGGTGACCAAGTGTGACTCAGGACAGAGCAGGTAATCAGGGATACAGGACGGAGCAGGTAATCAGGGATACAGATGTGAACTACTGATTAGAACTAATGGGAAAGTTGTTTACTGAAACTAGAGGCAAGGAGACAAAGAGAATGAGGTAAACTTTAAAATGGAGAACAAAGAACAAGGAAACTGAACATACTGATGTACTGATTTCTTGAAGAGAAACTTAGAACTCACTGTATTTAACACAGGTGACCCAAAAGTGGAGGAGGGGTCTCCTCACTCCACTGAGGAGCATGGCAAGGCTTCTGCAGCCCAGCCATAGTGGTGCTGAGTGATCAGGGACTGCCCCAGCTATGGCTTGCTGGCAAGGCAACGTAGCCTCAGAGGCCTGGGCTAGGGACATCGTCTCAGGAATGCAGATCCCGAACCAGAGCAGGAGAACAAAAAAAAGGGCAGGCGGTGTGGCGACAGAACTGAGCTTCTAACCACACAGGAGCCATCGCCTGAGCTTCCCAGAGACTTGGAGGGAACTCTCAAGGGACCTGGCGGGAGGGAATCAGAGCCACACAAAAAGCAAGATCCCTGCTGTTACTGTGACTTTTTTTTTCCCCTCAGTTTGGAGCAGCCTGCAACACCCAAATTGCAGCTACTCTTAGGTGTGTTAAAAGTAGATTCTTGAGAGCAAACCTGTTGTCGTGGAAATTCCATCTGGGAGTAAAGGAAAAGCAAAAGAAACCCTGCTCCTCATCTCCCTGCCTTGCCTAGAAGTTTTCACGGGTAAGGCTAAAGGTCAGAGTCCATTGCAGTGACAGAGGAGGGACACCTAGAGGTAGATGTGGGCAGGAAGGGAGAGGAGAAAGGCTGCCCAGAGATGGGAGCGGGGCTGTGCAGGAAGAGAACATGGAAAGTGTTCACTGGCAAAGAAGTGCAGGGCAAGGGCCTGGATGCACTTGCTATTCCAAAACTGCCCTGAAGAAATTCAGCTTTATGTCTCTAATTAGGACAGCGGTGCAGGCAGCCTGTGGGGTGAGTGGATAGCCTCACCACAAAGCACAAGGTCTCTCTGTCCATTGCTGAAGGACGTGAGGCACTGCTCTTGTGTCCGGGATCGTGATTGGCCGGCTCCTGCTGGAAGCACAGATCTGAAGGAACGCACATCACAACCTCCAAAGTCAAACATCTGGGTCTTCAGAAGAAGACAGGCTGCCAAGAAGAGTTAGCTTTAATAGAGCAAAAAGCTGAAAAGCCCAGCTGTGGAGCCAAGCATCCAGTTAGCTCTGATTCTTGCTTGAAGCCTGTTCAAATAGACGCCCTTTCATTCTTGATGTAGAAAGAAGAGCTTTGCTCGAACTTTCCACCATTAATTTCACTGCACTGTAGAAAAGAGGAAGCCTTTCTTTCCTCAACAAAAACAAAACATTCTTCCTGGTATTTGCTCAATAACGGAGCCCAGATCAGGCAAAGGCTCACCATGGGCCTGAGATTGGAAACCTGGCACTCACAAATAAATCTACGCTGCTCACTGCTGAGTAGCTTCCCCTGAAGTATTTTCCTTTACTCCCAGAACAAAGCCCTCTTCCTCTGAAACAGCAATTCCACACAGTCCAAGGGCCCAGGGGGCAACTGGGCTTATCCTTTTCATTTCCCCAAGGTGCACAGCACAGTGTCTGCACAAAGCCCTGCTCAGAATGTCTGTTACACTGAACAGAAATGGAAAGACAAGAAAATGCTCCAGAAATGGAGGAGACGCTGAGCCTGACCCTCTTCAACCCGGGAAGGTAAAGTCCTATGTCAGGAGTCAGCAAACTTTTACTGTTAAGTACGTAGCAAGTGCTGAGGCAGAGCTGCGTGCAGCAGGGGCCCTGGGTTAAGCCTAAGCTGCTTTCTTGCAGGTCTGGTTATGCCTAAAGGAGGGAAGGGGGCAAGTAGCCACAGATCTATTTTGGGAGATTTGGGGATTCGGCGTGTACCCCGAGAGAGTCATGAGCCAGGCATACACATGGGATCCACACAGATTCCACCCCCAGGTCAGAGGAGATTCTGAGGCTACCCAGGGGCATTTTCTGTGTTGTGCTGCCTCTTACTGTAAGAGGACATGGCAAATATGTTAGGTTTTATGAGCCAAAAAGCAAAATCAAACATGTTAGCATATGTGTACATAACAAAAAAGAAAACATATTTTTATAATTTTTTCCAATTATTTAAAAATGTAGAAACCATTCTTAGCTCTTGAGCACCATATAAGAGCAGGCGGCTAGCCAGATTTCGCCTACAGGTCACGGTTTGCCAACTCTGGTCTGTGTCCTCAGCTACTTCACCAAGGTCCATCTGCCTTTTTCATATTCCAAATGTCTAAATGTGAGAAATGGTTGGGCAGCCCCACACTCCTCGCAAAATATATTTCTCCACAAGCATCTAATCGTAACACAAATTTCTGTTGTTCTCAATCTTTGGGGAAAAGGTATTTAAAACAAACTTTAGCTAAGCATCATTGATATTAATACTGTATAAATAAGAACTTTATTTCTACAATTTCATGTAATCCTTGCTGCAAACCTGGGAGGTCAAGGCAGATGTTGTCTCTAGTTTATACATTAGAAAAACAAACAAAAAATTGGACTCGGAGTCAGAGAATCTAAGGTTGAATCTCAAGGATGTCAAGTTTTGCAATATAAAACCCAAGCTTGTTATTCTACCTCTTTTAGCCTCAGTTTTCTTGTCTGTAAAATGAGTTTCTGGTATTATGAGAGATTTTTATTTGAAATGTCTACCACCGTATCTGGAACATAGCAGGGGTCGATACATTCTAGTTTAAACTGTGTTGCCAAATGAAAAAATAAGACTGCAGTAGAGTGCACTGACGCACACTTCTTCAGACCATTGGTGATAAGAAGTGTATCAGACAAAAATGACCTAAAAGTCTCATTGTCTTTACAAAAGTGATTCTCAGGGGTCTGGTAAATTCTTTCCATCTCTGAATGCACAAAATTGCTGCCAAATCCCAGAGTCTGCTGACCTATTTGGAATGCTTTGGTCAGACTAATAAAGACAGTCTTGGATTCTCAGTACTTTCCCCTTTTTCCATTCAATCTGGAGCGCTGATGCTTCTCTATCACACTACGCAGTGTGTCTCACTCTTATTAGTGTGTGGCCTGTAGCTCAGGGAAGACGCACAGAACAAATACCTGATCTCCTCCCAGTAATGCCTTATAGGAATGCATGCTTAAAAATTAGCTATTTAGCAAAATTTTCCTGAGCGCCTACTATATACCAGGCATGTTCTGGACACAACAGATACAAAAATGCATAAGGCTAACCTATGCCCACAGCCTAGTGGGCAAGACAGGTTTGTAAACAGGTACAATATAATGTGATAATGATTATAATTAAAGGAAGATTAAATGAAAATAACTAACTTTTCCATGGAGAGTTAAAGAAGATTTCACAGAGAAGAAAACATTGACTTTGGTTGTTGGTATGGTTTGGCTGTGTCCCCACCCAAAATCTCATCTTGAATTGTAATCCCCATAATCCCAGCATGCCAAGGGCGGGACCAGGTGGAGGTAATCAGATCATGGGAGCAATTTCCCCCACGCTGTTCTTGTGATAGTGAGTGAGTTCTCACGATATCTGATGATTTTATAAGCACCTGGCATTTCCCCTGCTTTCACTCACACCATTCTGCCACCCTGTGAAGAAGGTATCTGCTTCTCCTTTGCCTTCTGCCATGATTGTAAGTTTCCTGAGGCCTCCTGAGCAATGCGGAACTATGAGTCAATTAAGCCCCTTTCCTTTGTAAATTACTCAGTCTTGCCAATCACAAGGTCAGGAGATCAAGACCAGCCTGGCCAACATGGTAAAACCCCATCTCTGCTAAAAATACAAAAATTGGCTGGGCATGGTGGTGCGTGCCTGTAATCCCAGCTACTCAAAAGGCTAAGGCAGGAGAATTGCTTGAACCTGAGAGGTGGGTATTGCAGTGAGCTGAGATTGTGCCTCTGCACTCCAGTCTGGCGACACAGTGAGACTCCATCTCAAAATAAATTTTTAAAAATAGCAAAAAATAATAAATAAATAGTAATACAATATGTTACTGCTATTTTCTGAATATTGGTGTCCCCCTTAAAATTCACATGTTAGAACCTAATACCCAATGTAATAGTATTAAGAGGTGGGCCTATCGGAAGGTAATTAAATTATGAAGGCTCTCCCCTCCCCTCATGAATGGGACGAGTGCCTTTATAAAAGAGGTTGAAGGGAGCTACAGTTCCTCTCTCACCATGTGAGGCTGCAGCAAAAAGTCACCATCTATGAGGAAGAGGCCCTCACCAGACATTAAATCTGTTGATGCCTTGGTCGTGGACTTCCAGTCTCCGGAACTATGAGAAGTATATTTCTGTAAAACAATTACTACCATCAAAAATCTTGACTCCCTCTACCTCTCTTCTCAGCATCTACAGAACTGGCTTCATCCTGAGGCTGCTAATAGAAACGGGGTCTATAGTCTTCCTGGTTCACCTCCAGCATGGAATGGAATTCTTGGTTTGGGTCTGACAGAACCATTTTAGGTGATGTCATGTTAGGTCCCTGAATCAGTGACAACCGCCAGGGACTGTCGTGTGCTGATTGGCCAAGACTAATTAGGACCTATCCGTGGAGTGGGGGTGAGGCCAGCCTCCTTTGAGTCCCCAAGAAGGAGGTAGATGTCTGAGGGAATCAGGATTCTGTTAGGAAGAAAGATGTAAAAAAAATAAAGAAGTCTGGGTCAGAAGCTTGCAATGTGCTCTGTGTAAGCATGTTAATGACTCAAAGTTTAATTCTGTAGGACGCAAGGAGCCTACAGAGCACTGACATGACAAGATCTGATTTTAGGAAGCGTCACTGTCTCCTCATTTTTCTCCCACCTTTCTGATCACCTCTCAGCGTCCAAGGTAGACTCTGCTTCCTCTCCACTTATAGATGTTGCTACTTTTCCAAGCTTCTATCCTCAGGCCTCTGCTCATCTTTCTAAGACTTCAACTAGCCTATTATGCTAATAATTCTACATCAATACTATTAACACTGAGTTCCCTCTAGAGCTCCAAACATCTGTTTGTGACTGGCCAGTGGTCTCCTCCACCTCCCCTCTGTCTTTGTTTTTGGCACCCTATGCGCCTGGATGCAGAATCCTGGGAGTTTCCCTAGACTTTCTTCTCTTGGACCTCACAACTGATCTGTTATCATGTGCCATCTTTTATGCCCCCTAAATATCTGTGTCTGTGCTTGATCATCTCTTACCAAGATTACATAAGTGACATCCTCAATGGTCTCCCTCCTCCTTGTTTGAATCCACTTCAAGCCATTCTCCACCCTGCAAACAGGGGGATCTTTCTAAAATACAAGTCTCGTCTTGATATTCCCCTACGTAAATGGCCTGTCACCATGTTCACATTATAATCCACACCGATGAGCATGGCATTTAAGGCTCTTCATGATCTTGCTCCTCTACATGTCTTCATCCTCATCTCCCATTGTCCCCACCCCACTGCAATCTGGCCACGCTAAATCATTGCAGCCCAGGCTTCTCGCACCTCTTGCTTTCATTCATGCCTTCTCCAGCCCCTTGTCTTCCTGGCTCACTTCTACTCACGTGACAACCCTGGTTCCAGGGTCACCACCTCTGTGCTCTTACTGTTCCTTTTTCTCTTCTTCTTCATGGAAATAACCCAAATGTATTGTAATTGTCTGCTCACTTGCCTATTCCCCTCAGTAAACTCGCCTTGAAGGCAGGGGCTTTAGCTTCAACATCTTCGCATCCTTAGCACCTAATGTACGATCTAGTACATGTTTGTCGTATGAATGTATGAGACCTAGAGAAATCAATTTATTCTTTTAAAGTTATTCATTCGTTCATTCGACAAATATTAGTCAAGTGTCTACTCTGTGCCAGGAATTGTTCTGGGTGTTAAGGATGCAGCATGGAACAATACTCCTATCACAAAGTGGACATTCTGGGGGAGAAAGGGAGTTATACTCTAGTAGAGTTTACGCTGATACAAAGAGGTAAAGACAGAAACAGAATTTAAAAAAACAGAATGTCCAGGTAGTTCATTTCTTTCCTCATTCGTTTACTTAGTTTAACGAGCAACTCCCTGCCAGCCATTTTATTCTTTTCATTACACATACACACACACACACACACACACACACACACACACACACACACACTCATCAAATACTGATTTCTCATCCGTGTCTTCTACCCCAGCCCCCCAAGCACCCCCCTGACAAAATTGTAATCAACGTGAATTACTTAGTAAATATTTGTTGAATTCATGATATTTCGGCAGATGGTTAACTATGAAAGGCTGGGAAGCAAGGGACAGAGTCTGCCCCTTCAATATGTTCTGATATGTCTCAATTTGTGAAGAATAAGTTAGAAACAAAAGTAAAAATCTATAACCGCCATTCTTCACACACACTTGTTTAGAGGACAGTGGAGCCATTTCCTAGGTCAGATTCTCCTCCATCAAGTAGGAAACCTATGGATTTTGCAGAGCTTTGACCACCTTGTTCCTGAGCCCTGGAGTCAGTCACATCCTCTGGCCTTCCTCTCAGAGACAAGAGCCACAAAGGACATGATGAGCAATAAGGCTCCTTTCACCCGGAATGCAGGGATTCCCCTGCGCCTGGAATGGTGCATCCAGCCAGCACCAAGGGGGCTAAAAATCCCCCATGGGGCCCCTCAGGCTCTAGTGAATTCTTTCCAAGGGAAAAATTCATGACATTCCATCTCCTCTCTGGAAGCTCTGGCACAAAATTCTTCCTGTCCCCAGTGGAAACATGCACGCCATTGTGATCTCGCAGAGTCCCATCTGCGGTTTTGAATCCCTCTTATGTAGGACAAGAGTGACTGGGCTATGCTCCCAGCCTGAGCCCTCTTCTTTGAAATTGATGGGAAATTCATATCAAATTCCAACTTCCTCCCAAGGGCTCTTTTGTTTCCCGTCAGGACTGCTCTGTCCTTATTCTCTGATTAAGGAACAGGCAGCTAAGGCTTGTGGGGTACAGGTAGCCCCAACAAGGAGCCAGTGTATTTCTTCATCTTTTCTTTTTTTTTTGAGACACAGTCTCACTCCATCGCCAGGCACCAGGCTGGAGTGCAGTGGCACAATCTCAGCTCACAGCAACCTCCACCTCCTGGGTTCACGCAATTCTCCTGCCTCAGCCTCCCGAGTAGCTGGGACTACAGGCGCGCGCCACCACGCCCAACTAATTTTCGTATTTTTAGTAGAGATGGGGTTTCACCATATTGGCCAGGATGGTCTCCATCTCTTGACCTGTGATCTGCCCACCTCGGCCTCCCAACAATGTATTTCTTAAAGTCAACAACTCTTAGAACTGGAAAGAGCCTAAACTTAAAGAGTCACAGCTGCTCGTTATTCAACAGACAAGAAAACTGAACCTCAGGTATGCTAGTCAGCTCAGGACATGATCACAAAGTACCACAGGTTGAGGGGCTGAAACAACAGAAATTTATTTTCTCACAGTTCTGGAAGCTAAAAGCCCAAGATCAAGTTTGCAACAGGCTTGATTCCTTCTGCCACCTCTGCCCTGTGGCTTCTCCCCATGGCCTCACATCGCCTTTCCCCTGTGCACATGCATCCCTGAGGGTCCCTTTTTTGTGTCCAAGTTTCCTCTTCTTGAAATAAGTTCCACTAGTTAAGCCCTAGTTAAGCCCTACTTAAGCCCCACCTTCATGGCCTCATTTTACTTTAATTACCTCTTCAAAGGGCCTGTGTCCAAATACAGTCATATTCTGCAGTGGGGGTTCGGGGGGTTAGGGCTTCAACGTATGAATGGTGGAGGGAACACAACTTGGCCCATAAGCCCAGGAAGCTCATAGGTTTCCCCAGGCCATCCAGCAACCATCTGGATCTCAACATTCAAGTCTCAGAGAGACTCACTCTCACCATCAAATTCAACGTTACACCCTCTCACACACTTTGTCCCCCAAACCCTATTTCATTTTCTTCATAACCCTCATTACTTTTCACCATGAGAAAAGCTACATGTAAGGCTTTGGAAGAACACCCAAAGTCCTTACCTTAGCCAACAAAGCCCTAGCAGGATGGAGTCCCTGCTACCCTCTCCAGTATCAGCCGCATCACCCTCTCCCTCTCCTGCTGCCTTCCAAACACCCTGGCCTGCCTTCTGTCCCTTGAAAGAACATGCCAACCTCCTTCCCACATGAGGCCTCTGCACTCGCTGTTCCCTTGACATGGCATGCCCTTTCCTTGCACAGTTTCTTGCCATTCAAGTTTAATCTTAACTACCACCCCTTCAGAAAGGCCTTCCAGGACCAGCCAACCTAAAACCACTGCCCAGTTACACGTAATTGTACCAACACATCTGAACCTTCCGCACCACAGTCATCACCCTGACGCTTTCCTTGTTACTAATTCAATCACTTGTGAATGTCCAACTCTACCTCTCCTCTGCCCTCCACCCCACGCCTAGAATGGAAGTGGCAGGAGGACAGGGGCTTTGTCTTTTTCTGCACCATACCTTCTGTACTTAGAACTGTTCCTGGCCCCTTGTCAGTACATTGGTACATTTAATAATTCAGAAATTTTATTGTTAAAATGATAGAATAAATGAATGAATGATGAGCTAGGACAGATTTTCTCAGTTGCCATACTGTTGACAAATATTAGGGTTAGGGTTACAGACTACAGGTTTGTGTCCCCAAAATTCATGTGTTGAAACTCTAACCCCCAGTGGGATGAATTTGGAGGTGGGGCTTTTCGAGGTAATTAGGTTTAGATAAGATCATCATGAGTGAGATTAATCTCTTCCATGAACACAAGGGGAAAGCAGCTGTCTACAAGCCATGAAGTAGCCCTTTCTAGACACCAAACCTGCCAGCACCCTGACTTTCCAGCCTCCAGACCAGGAGAAGTAAATGTTGTTGTTTGAGTCGCCTGTCTATGGCATTCTATTTCAGCAGCCAGATTGACTAGGACAGCCAGATTGCTCAATGTTGTGGGTGCTGTCCTGAACTTTTTAAGATATTCAGCAGCACTCCTGGCCTCTACCCACTAGATGTCAGTGACACCCACTTTCCAGTCATGACAACGAAAAATGTCTCCAAACACTGCCAAATGTCCCCTGGTAGGAGACACATCACCTCAGTGGGAACCATGCATTAATTAGACTGTGAGCTCCCAGATACTAGGAACTATATCAGAAATCATCAGATACCTAGTACCTGCACATAATAGGTGCTCAATAAATGTTTATTGAAGAGAGAAACATTGAAATTTCACAGCGGCCATAAAAACAGACTGGTCCAGACCCATTTCCTTCAATAGGATTTGACCACTTACTATTTACGTGACCTTAACTAATTCACTTAACTTCTCTAAACCTCTGCTTTTTCATTTATTAAACGGAAATATCAAAAATTCCTACATTGTGATCCTGCCTTCCAAATCATAAAGCATAATATAAAGGTAATATTAGTTACTTGTTGATTCCCAGGCTGTACATTTTTACTGCCTCTTGTTAGCTCTTGCCTGAAGTAACTTCAAAAGAGCATATTACCTCCTAATCACCAAGACCCTGCTTTAGCATTTACCTGGGCCCTCTTGTCTCCAGAAGTTGGGGGCACTTCCTAAATTTTGTACAGTTATGTCTCTCCCTCTCTCCCTCTTTTCTTTGATTTCAGACTCACAAACAAGATCTCTGTCTCAAATGACTCTTAGGGAAAGGTTTGCCCTGGGCAACTTTGTCACAGGGAGACCTGAGTTGTTTGTGATGTCCCTACTTCACGGTCTTCAAAAACGGTATTTTTCACCTTAAATATTAAGCTGCATCTATGACCTATTAATGTCCCAACCTTTCCTCAAGAAGATGCTACACAGAATTAGTCTTTTTCTATCTCATCCAATAATGCCATCTTGTTTTTATCTCTAGCATAGCACATCTCATTGCATCTTGTATCAGAAGAGTAGATGCATCTTTACTTCTAAGTAGACTATGAGCTTCTTGGGGAGAGGGTGGATCCAAGGGTGTTGGGACAAGAGATTATAACCTATGCCCTGTGCCCTTCTGTCACCATATCCCAGAAGGAAAAAAATAACTATCAGAAATATAATCCCCTAGGAATCATGAAAGTACATGAAATCTGCTTGAGATTAGAAAAGACAAGTCATATTTCTATGAATTCTAAAATGGAATAAATTTACAGAATGCATTCTTTTTAATCAAAGCGAAAAAAGAAAGCATACACAAAGATAAACTCTGAGCGCCATCTCATGGGGAAATCCACCACTGCCCCATCAGTGCCACTCACACAAGGATGAGGGCCCTATGCAGTCCGTAGTGATGTCCACATCACTCTCAGTCAGCCTCGACCCCATTCCCTTGTCAAAGTCAGGGCAGCAGCCTCAGCAGCAGCAGCAGCAGACAAGGTCTAAGGTGAGCCACCTGTGGTCTGGATTCCATGATGCAAGGATGAATTTGGGCTCACCGTGTGGCCTCTAAACCACAGAAGCCTTCACTCCAGCCTCTGTCATATGCCTTGGCCCTTCCCGACACCTGCGTCCTAGCTCCATTTCCTGCTAGAGCTCAACACTTCCCTGAACCTGAGCTTTCTGAATGAGAAACCTATGGCCAAAGTAGCTCACACTGCCTTCCTCCCGGCTCAGAGTCTGCTGTGAAGAGACCAGTCGCCCAGAGCCTGAGAGCATGGCCAGCCTCCTGGACCCTCCCACTCAAGGGAAGCCTCACTTTTGGATTGGACCTCGCTGCCCAAACACATACGTGCCCAAACACACAGGAATGTGCCACATCCTTTGGACACTGGGGTTTAGACCCCTAGGCTGCTCCATGGGGCAGCTGCCCCTGCCAGTTAGTTTTCCCAACATCACCCTGCTATCGTTAGCTTTTTCTCCATCCAGGGCCATGCTGTTACAATCCCAACATGCCTCACACCTAAGCTCATATAAGTTTCAGCACATCCACCAGAGTCAAAGACCCTGACATGCCACACAGTAGTCCTCTAGCCAGTTCACGATGATAGCAGGGGACTCAAGACCAGCAAATCCAACTGCATCATGTAGTGTCCTATGATGCAATCTGACAATGCAATCTGACACATAATCATGAAGAAGGATGCTAAAGACCACAAATTCAAACATCAGAGTCAGGAACATAAGTAAATGAATGACATGGGTCAGGTGTTAGGCAATGCAGGCTGCAGCCAACTGCCATGCGTACCCACTAGGATGGTTATTTTATGTGTCCATTTGTCTGGGCCGTGGTGCACAGATACTTGGTCAAGCATTATTCTAGATATTTCTGTGAAGGTTTTATTATTATTTTTTGATAAGATGAACATTTAAATCAGTGGAATTTGAGGGAAGCAGATAACTGTCCATAATGCAAGTGGGCTTTGTCCAATTAGTTAAACAAAGACTGACCTCCACCAAGCAAGAAGAAACTCTGCCAACAGAGTGCTTTTGACTCTGAAACTCTTCCCTGATCTCAAGCCTGGCAGCCTACCCTGTAGATTTTCACTTGCACTTCCGCAATCATGTGATCATTTGAGCCAATTTCTTAATCTAGATAGATAGATAGATAGATAGATAGATAGATAGATAGATATGTGCGTGTGTGTCTGTGTGTGTGTGTGTGTCTGTGTGTGTGTGTGTGTGTGTGTGTGTGTGTGTGTTATTGGTTCTACTCTGGAGAACACTGACTTATACACCCACCTCAACAGACCAGCTATTACTATTCAGATAAACTAAGTGAGAGACCAAACCAAAACATGTTTAGACCACTGCCAACCTCTGGGCCATCAGTTGGGATGTTTCAGCAAAAACTGAGACAAATCAAACCAGGAGCTGTTCTCAGTCAAAACTGCAGAATCTCCGCCGATCCAATTCGGGAACATCAAATCCTTCAGCTCCCAATCCTCCTCCAAATCTACATTCCTTTTCTCTCCTTCCTCTAACCATACTTCTCTCCACTCTACCCTCAGCACTAGTTCAGAAGGGCAAACAGATAGTATAATATTTATACAGACCAGGAGCATAATCATCACAATAATCCTATATAATAGAGACAAGGATCCTCCCCAGTTTACAGATAAAGAACAGGCTGAGAGAAGTTCAGTAACTTCCCCAAGATCACACAGTAAGCAGAGGTGTGGGAGATCAGAGCCTGGACCATCTGAGACCAGAGCTCCTAGTCCACCAAGTTGGCTTAGTGAAGATTCTCTTAAAAATATTCATTTTCAGAAACTCAGCCTGGTTTGCTCATCTCCAATAAAAGACAACGAGACAACAGGCTCCTGCAGCAAGCCATAGGGGCCATCTGGGTTCACTGCATCACACGGGCAACACACATGTGAAACTCATTGGAGTTCTCCAGCAGAATAACAACTTTATCACCACAGTGTAACCTGAACATCCTCCACACAGCTGCAGTCAGAGCAGTAAATCAAAAACTGAAATCTGATACTGACACGCCCCTGTTTAAACCCTTCCTGTGACTTGGGGACCTCCTGTCTCTTATCAGTATTTGCCCTGAGAGGCAGGGTGAGGATGGGGACCAAGTAACCACACTGGAGGGGAAAGGAGGTGACACAAGGGCTGGGTACCTGCGAAGCCAGGAAAACCACGGTATTTGGGAAGGTTTGAAGGAGAAGTGGGGGCAGCCATATTCCTATAGTGTCCTTCTTGCTAGTTAGGAGGATGACGTGGCTTCTCTGTGCCCTTTCCAAGTCGCATGTGTAACAAGAAATCATCTCTTCCCAGGGAGGTAGAGACACTAAGCTTCCCCTTGAATCTTCCTCAAATGCAGGTGAAGAGGGGTTCTCTACCTCTCCATGGATAAACAAAATCTGACTGCAGGTGAAAGGGTTACTCTCACCCAAGCCATTTCTCAATCTGGCCTCATAGGGGACATCAAGAGGCCTCCAGACTGGCTTCAGAGTGATTTTTGGCAAGAGCAGGATTAAGAGAGGCCAGGCTTTCTGCCAAATTTTGTTCTTGTGAAAAATCAGCTAGCCCATTCTGACCAGACGTATAAAATAGGCTGTAATAAAAGTCTCCTGAAAATGTTGGGGGAACTTTTCCATCTTTACATGCTAAGGTTATAAGAGAGTCATTGAAGCACAGAATTAGTCATGCAAGCTGTGGAAACCAAATATCTAATCAAGCCAAAAAATGAAAGAAAAGAAATGCCTTAAAGCTCTGTTCTCTTCATCTATGTTCCTTTCTAGTTGTTGCAAAGGTCAAAGATTACTTTCATAAATCTGTTTGATATGTTGAGATGAGACGGTTGCAGAATCTAATTGCTTGGAAAAGATAATTTGGTGGATATAGTCAGTAGCAAGTACAGCCTATGTTATACAATCAGTTTCACACCCAGGAGGATACCTGAGAATCAGAATGTGGGTACTAAATTGGCCTCAAATTCTTTGAAACAGGAAACCAGATGCCTTGAGGTGAAGTAACTTATTTAGGAGAGCATAGCCAACTATGAGCAAAATAGGGTATCCATACTCTAGGGCCATTTTTATTTCCATATGTCAGCAGTCTTCAAACTGGGCTACATTCTCATAAAGGCCTCCCTAGGAATATGTGGGCACAAATATAATGAGTTTCAAATCTAGAATTATCAAAGGTCCATTATTTTATATAATTGATACATGTGAGAAAGCACCTGAGGCAACAAGCCAGGTACCTTCTCCTTTCTCCCATTCTGCAAAAAAAAAAAACTAAACAACAAAAAATTTCTCAGCCACATAAATATGTAGCAAGCCCAAGTTACCAAAGAGACAATTCAAAATTGTGATATCTACAGAGCATTCATTAATAAGAAAATATAGTCCTCACCCATGTTTATCATGAAGGAAAGCAATTCCAATAAAAATATTTTACTTTCATGACATGTAATTATTTATTAAAATGCACAGTATATATTCATATGTTATTTTGAATAATTATAATGATAACTCGATCCAAAAGAAATGTGTTTTAAAACTTGAAACCTTGTAGTCACAGGAAACAATTTTTGTTTCAACTTCTAAACATATTTTCTTTTACAGAAATGTTTCACAGGTTGATCTATAGAACACCCCCAAACATAAAAATATGTTACAATAAGAGAAAACTCAGTCATGGGAATAAAGTGGAAATATAATTTTTACGGTTGGGAAAACATGCAATGTAGAATTTCCTACTATTAAATAAAAGCCCATTCATGTGATTTTTAAAAATTAGATAGTGAATGTCAAGTGACTATGACATGTTTATGCCACTAGAGTAATTTTAAAGAGTGACGTATTATTTCATATTAAAACATTCAATATTTATAATATGTGAGACATTTCATTCTTTGATACTATTTAAATTTATGAAGAAAGAATTCATAAGCCAATTTAAGGAAAAGGTAAGGGAGTACACAATTTTTCATAATACATTATGGGGCATAGAAGCAAAGACTTAGAGGACCACTGCTTCTTACTTTCTTTTTGGATGAGCAACAGAATTGATGATCAAGGAAAAACAGTTCTGTACTTGGAACCCTAACCTGCTATTGGGTAATATGTTAGTCTGAGTAGCGTGTTAGTAAGCAGAGATTGGCTAGATGCTCAGCAAGCCTATTTCTTCTTCCTGGAAACACTGTTAACATTTCCAACACTGCAACTGGATGAGGCCATGTGATTGGTTTTAGCCCAAGGAGGATGAGAAAACGCAATGTGTCCTTCCAGGGCAAGGTGGTTAAGAACAATATCAATAAACTTTCTCCATGCCTTCTTCTTATCTGTCAGCTGATGACACCAGAGTGAACTTGAAACAATGTGTTAAGCACTGTGGAGCACAAAGTGGATGGATTCCTGAGTGACTGCCTGGAGAAGCTGCCCAGAAGGATCTCCTGACAAAGAATAACTGCAATAAACTTGATGTAAGCAAGAATACACACATGCATGTGTGTGTGTGTGTGTGCGTGTGTGAAACTACTAATTATCCTCACATCTACTAATACCCTGATTATGATTTGACTCAGAAGCGTGCCTTTGCTACAGTGGGAGGTACTCTGTTATCGCACATGGCTGGCTTCATTTAAACTACCATTTCCATTTTGATTAGTCTGAATTTCACACGAACATCAAAACCATAGCTGTAATTAATTTAGTTAACTTATATATTGACCAGACTGGTTCCATTTAAGTAACCAAACGTTCATTTTAGTTTATAACTAAAGCTTAAGTTTTGTTCTTTGAAGAATCCAAACACAATGATGGGAAGTGTTCTCATCTTTAAACCCCAGGAAGTCTAATCCAGGTATTCATCTTTTTAACATTTCATTATGGTAGCAAATCTATGCAGGTTGTACTTCACAGAGCGACAGTAGTAGTATTCTCTCTGCCTGCAACATAAAATCCACACATTTAGTATGGTGTGATGGTTAATTTCATGTCACCTTGAATGGGCCATAAAATGCCCAGATATCTGATGAAAAACATTATTTCTGGAGGTGTCTGTGGGGTGTTTCTGGAAGAGATTAGCATCTGAATTGGTGAACTGAGAAAAGCCAATGACCCTTCCCAGTGTGGGTGTGTGCATCATCGAATCCCCTGAGAGCCTGAATAGAACAAAAAGGCAGAGGAAGGCTAGATTCACTCTCCACCTGACTGGTGAGCAGGAACATCAATCTCCTCCTGCCCTTGGTGCCCTTCTCAGGCCCTCAGACCCATGCTAGAATCTACACCATCAAATCTCTGGCTCTCAGACCTGCAAACTACACCACCAGCTTTCCTGGGTCTCCAGGTATAGGCAGTAGATCATGGGACTCTCAGTCTCCCTAATCACGTGAGCCAATATCTCATAATCAATCTCTTCGATAGATAGATAGATGATAGATAGATAGACAGACAGATATCTCCTATTTGTTCTGTTTCTCTGGAGAACCCTGACTAATACACGTGGCTCTCAAGGTCCTTTACAATCTGATCCAACGTGCCTTTCCAGTATTATTTCTCAAGACTACATTTATGCTCCTTGTATTCCAGTAAAAAATAAATTTTGCTATTTTATCATGTTCAGTATAACTATGATTGTTAGGCAACATTTCTAATGAGTCTAAAATGATTATGCCAAGCATATTAGTATTCCCCAACTAACATTATGGGAAAGCTTTCAGAAATACTTGTTCCAGGTTAAAAAAAAAAAAAAAAAGAAAGAAATTATTTCCTGCTCATATAAATTTGTTTCCTTTTTTATTAGTAGTATACTTTAAGTTCTGGGATACATGTGCAGAAAGTGCAGGTTTGTTACATAGGTATACAGGTGCCTTGGTGGATTGCTGCAAACCTATCAATCTGTCACCTGCAATAGGTATTCCTCCTAATGCTATCCCTCTCCTAGTCCCCCACCCATCAACAGACCCTGGTGTGTGATCTTCCCCTCCCTATGTGCATGTGTTCTCATTGTTCAACTCTCTCTTAGGAGTAAGAACATGTGGTATTTGGTTTTCTGTTCCTGTGTTAGACAGTGTAGCAATTCCTCAAGGATCTAGAACCAGAAATATTATTTGACCTAGCAATCTCATGACGGAGTATATATCCAAAGGATTATAGATCATTCTACTATAGAGACACATGCACACGTATGTTTATTACAGCACTATTCACAATAGCAAAGACTTGGAACCAACTCAAATGCCCACCAATGACAGACTAGATAAAGAAAATGTGGTACATATACACCATGGAATACTATGCAGCCATAAAAAATGATGTGGTCATGTCTTTTGCAGGGACATGGATGAAGCTGGAAACCATCATTCTCAGCAAAATTCACTTGTTTATTTAACAAAATTAAATAGATGTCAGTTTGCCTTTAAAAAAACTGCCTTCTCGGAGCTCTTAATATGCTAATATTCAATTAAAATCTCTGACATTTCCCCAAATTTATTTGCTTTTAGGGCCCTTTTCCCCAGAGTATATATTGACGTCTGCAGAGCACAGTTTGATTTCTCAGCAGCTTCTGAGATGCCCTAGGACACCTTCTCTCTAGGCCCTTCCTCATGCTGTTCCTACCCCCCACCCTCTCAACCTCTGTCTCCATGGGTCTGGATCTAAAGCTTCCCCAGCCTTCAAGGTTCAACTCTCTGCCTCTCTCATGCAGCTTTCCAAGGAGTCCCCACCCCTCTGCTTGGCTTCCCACTGCTCCTCTATTAGTCTCCTCCTCACATTCTACCTTGTTTAACTCTACCATTCACATTTTACCTCCTTTACTAACTGGTAAGTTCTTTAAAGCAAAAACCAAATATTAGTTCTTTGTCAGTGTGCTGGCACACAACATTATGACACAGTATATGCTCACTAATTTTTTTTTTTACTGTAATGATAGACACTTCAAAGCATAAATCAACCAAGCTGAACTTCCAGTGATCTAACACATATGGCCTGGCTTTTGCATTTATTGAGTGGCCCTAAAAAGTTTGCAATATTCAATATAGACTGGTATGCCATGTCAAGGCCAAGTTTCCTTAAGCAACCCCTGGCAAGTGATGCTGTGGGATATAGGCGAACAAAATCATGTCATTACCTCGTTACTTTAGCTTAATGTATTTCTGGCTAAGAAGTAATTTCATGAGTCACCAACTTCTTTTCTATGGCACCAGTAGCTACTTACACAATGTAATAATGAAAAACTGTCATTTGAAGCAGCAACAAAGGAAAGATCAAGTTCTGACCCATGCTGAGTTTTTGGAACAGTTGGGCTTTCTGCAAGCCAGGTTTACATTGTGGGGAATGTTTGTTCTGGCCCTGACTACCAAGCCTTCAAAAAGAAGAGCTCACATTTTCCCTGCCCTTCAGTCCGTATAATGGTTTAACAGACATTCTAATTCAATAAGCCAGTTGGTATTTACTGAGCCCAGCACAATCACCTGTGTTTGCCAGTTGCTTTCAAGAAAGGTAATTCCAAAAAAAATAGTTGAATGAAGAGATATGCAAAAGGCCTCTGTGGCAAAGGCTGCTACTTGTCTTTAATATCCTTGTTCCTGTTCCTTATTAGAAACAACACTCCAATTTTATTGGGGGCAGGAATACACTCAGCTAAAATTCCAAGTTTCTTCATCTCCTTTTTAATTAGACATAGCCATGAGACAAATTTTGGCCAATGATGGGTAGAAGAGCATGAAGGCCTTCCAGGAGGATTACTTAAAAACCGCAGACTCAGCCAGGAAGATTCATCCCTTTTGCCCTTCTTCCCATCCTCTGCTATGTTACCTGAGATGCTGCTGTAACAGCTGGAGCTCCAACAGCAGTCTTGGGCCATGAAGTAACCTTGAGATGGAAGCCTTGAAGCAGAAAGATAGAAGGAGGCTGGCTTCTTAACGATCCTATAAGGTTATGCCTACTCCAACTTTCTTTTACACAAGACGATTAAAACTTTAAAATAAATTGCTACTTAAAGAGTCTGTCTTAATCTATCCAAGTTGCCATAACAAAATACCACAGATTGGGGGACTTGAGAGAAAGAAGGCTAGAAGTCCAAGGGCAGGATGCCAGCATGGCCAGATGCTCACGAGGGCCCCATTTTCCTGGCATGCAGAGAGCTGCCTACTCACTCTGTCCTCACATAGCAGAAAGAGAAAACAGGTCTCTCTCTTTTCCCCTTTTTGTAAGACCACCAATACTAATGGATTAAGACCCCACGCATATGACCTCATTTAGCCTTAATTATCTCCTAAAAGCCCCGTCTACAAATACAGTCAAATTGGGGTTAGGGCTTTTACATGAATTTGGGGGCAAACAAAATTCAGTCCAACTCAGAGCCCATCAGAACCTGGCAGGTTTATGGTCCATGACATTAAAGTAAATCTGAAACCAACACTGTCTTATCCAGAAACTTCACTCAGCCCTCCCGGTGAATTCAGTCTACTTAACGATTGTTCTTTTCTCTTTTTCTGGGGTTGCTTGTTTCTCCCCAACAGCAACCTGCCCCTTCATTTAGGCAACCACCTGGATTTGCCTGCTTGCTTCTAGATTCCATTCTCCTAGATTTCAGCTTTATTCACAGTTCTCTCTACATGCTGCCATGGATTTGGAATCTCCTGATATCTCAAATGAGGAAAAACTCTCTAATATAGCCTCTAATACAGCATTGCACAAACCCTACCAGCAAAGCTGGATCTGTTGCCTAAATACTATTCTAAATGGGAAAAAAAAATCTAGATGTCTGTGGATGGACAGGTAGATGCCAAGGCTTCCACAGATGGGCGTGCAAGTTGTGCACTGCACCATTCTAAGCGGGGCCTTTCACATCATAAGCGATCACTCATCTCACCTAATGCACGACCTATGCTGTATAAGAGTTAAACTAGCCATGCTGCTGGGCCCTCTGAACAACCGAGAAAGGAGGAAAAGAGAGCAGAGATGAATTATCAGTGTGGGAGCAGTGATAACTGAGAATGGGAGGGGTGAATATTATTAACATGCAGGTATGAGCAGTTGTAAGGTAGGATGTGGAGGAAAGTCATTGTCATTCTTACTGATAATAATTGTATGTCATTATCATAGCACATTCATCTGTGTTTTCTAGCTTAACACTCACAGCCTTCTTTATAGAAATTATTATTAATACAATTTAATATATGAGAAAATGAAGACTCCTAGTTAGATGACTTGCCTGAAATGTATTGGTCCAGAGGAGGAAGAGCAGTGCTTAAACAGGGTTTCCTGTCCCCAGACTGTGTTCTCTCTACCATGCGCTCACACACTGGTGGTTTGGGAGCCAAGTATTATTCTCATACTCATTTTGTTATTAAGGAAAATTAGAAAAACAGGTAGTTCTATGTATTTGTCGAAGGAAAATGAAAGAATCTGAACTTTGAGCCAAAATCTGACTCTGTATCCTGGGCTTGCTTCACCAACAGCATGTTACATTTCTCAAAGCATCCTTGCCCACATGACCTTCCACTAATACACTTGACCCCAATTCCAGTGCTGCTTTTTTTTCCACTATGGAAATCGCATCCTAAAAACAGTTGAACTATAAAGAACACACGAGCATAGTATTGATGAGAAATGTGATTTAGACACAGCTTCAGAGCCCACCAGCCCACCTTCCATTCTCAGCTGGCTAGCCATGTTTGTTGGGTGTGCAATGACTGCTCAGCACAACTGCAGGCACAGATCCATGCCACTGAGAAAAAACACTCTTCCGGGGAGACCAGAGCCAATCCGTGCAGTTTGGGGCCAACTTTAGCCAATAAATTCTGCCTGGAGGACCATGTTGAAACCAACTTGTAAGACATTATCCAGTTCAGGAGAAAAGAGGGAAGAGGGGAATTATCAATGCCTGATATGGAGACATTGATAATTGAGAATGGGGAGGGGTGGGTATTGTTAGCCTGTAGGCTTGATGACCCAAGCATGTAAGGATGGAATGATTTCTAGGGTAGAGAAACTAAAACCAGAGTGCAAGACACAAGACTATCACTAGGAAGGGTTGGACCAGGGACAACTAGATTGCAACCAGTAGATCACCCTCTTCCTCTCTCCTCTGTCTTCTCCCTATACCTCCAAATAGTCACAGACTTACACACACACACACACACACACACACACACACACACACACACTCCTATGAAGCCAGGTCAAACGAAGGTTAGGAAGACATTAAAGAACAAACAACACAATGGTTACGTGAAGGAGGAGATATGTTTTAATGGGAAGCTAGGGTGGTCCTACCAGCTTTGCCTTTGTTAGGAGCTTATTAGAGGAAGATAATTTTAGAAATGAAACCTTGATATTAGACTTGACAGAGATAGAATCTAGGGTAAGCCAGGAGAGCAAGATGAGACTTTGAGATCTAAGAAGCACCTGAAGATTGAACAGCAGGGTCAGAGCTATCACTCACAAACAGTGCTAATATTTGCTCCAGTCAAGGCTTTACCACTTTCTTATAATATGTGCTTTACAAGGCTGAAACAAGGACCCAAAGCATATATCTGGACAAGGACAGGGGACAAGCAAAGGGGGATCCAAAAAAACAAAAATGTGGGAAATGTTTTTACCTACATCAGTTTTGGTGTTGGTTTGGTTTGGTTTGGTTTGGTTCTTTTATTTTTGGTCCAGGTCCCTGTCTTAGCAGTTCTTGTCTTGGGAACATGGCCTTTGACACCAGAGACTTTTGAAAATTCATGGTCCAGCTTCACTTACCCACCAGCCATCCCCAGCAGGAAATTGAGGTCCAGAAAGGTGGTATGGCTTGTCCAAGGATATACCAGCAATTCATGTCAGAGCTACAGGCAGAACTTAAGTTACATGTGTAGAAGCCTGTCTTTAAAATACTTGTAGAAGCCTCTCTTTTAAATGCTTTCTAGATAGCATGAAAGCCACCTCTTTTCCCCTGACAGCTGCCACCTGCCACCCAGAGTCACCACCCAGCTTCTCAAGACTGCTCGGCATGTGTGGGGTCTCCCAGGGACCAGTGTATCAGACAGGATTGGGTTTGGCTGCATATAACAGAGAAGCTAAAAGTAAAGTGCATATTGCTCACTAATGAAAAAAAAAGTCAACCGTACATAGTCTAGGGATGGCATAGGAGCAATTCAAATTTGTCTGGGACTCAGGCTCCTACTATCATGCCAGATTACCAACTCTGGAAGGTAGCTCAGGTTCTCATGGTCCAAGATGCTCTGCTAGAGAGCCAGCCTACACCTAGGGCAGTAGAGGGGAGGTAAAGTTTAAAAATAAAAAGATATACCTCTTCCCTTTAAGAACACTTCCTGTGTTCACTGACAACCCTTATCTCATTGGTCAAAACTGAAGTCAATCAAAAGCTTTCATCTGAGTTGCAAAGGCAAATGAGCGAGGTAGTCATTTAATTACTGGCAATATGCCATCTCCTTAATAATGAGAGGAAAGCAAAGCTAGAGAAACAATGTGGGTTTCTGCCATACCGAGGACTAGTCTCCCCATGACAGGAAATGGACAAGAGAAGACAAATGAGTAAGTCAGAGAAGACTCATGCCCCGATGGCATTTGATGACAGAAGACCATGAATTAGCACAAAGGAGAAAGGAGAGAGTTTTCCACAGAGGTAATCTCATAGGCAAAGGCCTAAAGGAAGGGATATTAAAAGCTAATATAACAGGGGAAACAGTTACTGGGCCAATGGAGATGGAGAACAGCTTAAGGAAACAGGTATACAGGTAGAATGGGAGAGGCATTTCATAACCTATCAAGACCTAACCTCTTAGTTTTTTGCATCATTTCAACATTTATTGTGTGCCTACTGTGTGACAAGAGCTATACCTACTTGAGTAAGAAAGAATAAAATAAGCCAGGTATGGTAGTTCACGCCTGCAATCCCAGCATTTTGGGATGCTGAAATGGACAGATCACCTGAGATCAGGAGTTCAAGACCAGCCTGGCTAACATGGTAAAAACTCATCTCTACTAAAAATACAAAAATTAGCCAGGCATGGTGGTGGGCACCTGTAATCCCAGCTACTTGGGAGGTTGAGGCAGGAGAATTGCTTGGCCCTGGGAGGCTGAGGTCACAGTGAGCCAAGATCATGCCATTGTACTCCAGCCTGGGTGACAAGAGTGAAATGCCATCTCAAAGAAGAAGAAGGAGGAGGAGAAAAAAGAATCAATGAAATAACCACTAAGCTCATGAAACTTAGACTCCAGAAGAAACACATCAACAGACCATTGCAGTAAAGAGTGATGGACACAAGGTCAGGAGATCGAGATCATCCTGGCCAACATGGTGAAACCCCATCTCTACTAAAAATACAAAAAATTACCCGGGTGTGGTGGCAGGTGCCTATAATCCCAGATTCTCAGGATGCTAAGGCAGAAGAGTTGCTTGAACCTGGGAGGCGGAGGTTGTAGTGAGCCAAGATTGCACCACTGCACTGCAGCCTGGCCCACAAGAGTGAAACTTTGTCTTAAAAAAAAAAAAAAAAAAAAAAAGAGTGATGGAGATGATGCTAGAGAAAGCTCCATGCTGGGGAAGCACCAAGAAGAGGCACTTAACATACACTTAGGTCAGGGAAGGCAGAGGCCACCTGTAAAAAATGATTAAAAAAAAAAAAAAAAGCCATGTAGCACAGGGTTAAGGAAATGCTCTGCGTCTGCTTCACCAGGTTCAAATCCCAGCCCCACTTCTTAATAGCTGTGTATCCTGGTAAGGCATTTATTATCTCTGTACCCCAACCTCCTGATCTATAAGGTAGGGATGCTAATGGTGATAGCAGCACCTATTTGCTAGGATTGCTCAAAAGCTCAAAAGAGATACTCCACATGAAGTCCTTAGCATGGCATCTGGCATAAAAATAAGTGCTCTGTGTAGATGAGTTGTTAATAAGATGATTATTGCTAATGTTAAGAGCTAAGGCTAAGTAGGAGTTTGTGGAGAATGAGAAAACAGGGGTACAAACAGAAGAACAACTTTTTTCAAAAGACTTGAGTCACAGAGAATCAGAAGGAAGGGCACATGTCGAGAATCTGAGAGAGGACGCTGAGGAGGTGAACACAACAGGTCATGTAGAGAGTTTTGGGCCAGGTAAAGGCATCTGGATTGTAACCAAGAGCAAAATAGGAAATCATCAGAGCAGGGAAGCTGACATAACCAGGCTTCCAGCTTAGAAAGATCCCTCTGACTACCACGGCGTGAATAGATTGACCAGAGGCAACCTGAAAAGCAGGTGCTGATCATGAGACAGTCATGGTAATCCTGGGGACAGATATTGCACCAGATATAATTATTAATAAAAGCTACTTTTATATTCTTTTAAATGTCCTTATTTGGAGAATAAATCGTGGCATCACTGAATAGCATCCCATATATACAACCCTATCAGGACAACAGGCAGGAAACTGGGACTCTTCCACCAGCCAAACCAAGCTATATAGTCACCCATCCTTCTGACACACACACACAAGAATCCCCTATCTGCAATGATAAGTAGTCTTACTGGGGCCGTCAGTGCAAGTATCAGACAATGAACCCATGATTCAAGGTAAGATGGCTGAACTCAGGTCTTTGAATTTGACGAGAAATGATGGAAAACCCTAAATACCAGAAAGAGCACATTCAGCTCAGCATCACCTCCCAGTTATACCATCGAAGCATCCTGATTCCTAGACCTGTGGCACCATTGTTGTTTCTGTTCTTTTATAACCCCACTTCTCCCTTCCCATCAATTCTGTGAGCTACCTGATGCCATTGCAATATATTCCTTTTCTGCTGTTAAAAATCCTAATTGATAGAATGACAATCAGGGTTTTACTAACTCTGTGTCTTTGGCCGTAGTTTTCTCATCTATAAAAATAATATAAAGCATACTGTCTCAGTCTCTTTTGTGTTACTGTAACAGAAAAACATAGACTGCTTGATTTATTTTTTTAAAGAAATTTTTTTCTTACTCTTCTGGATGCTAGGAAGTCTGAGGTCAAGGAGACACACCTGGCAAGGGCCTTCTTGCTGCCTCATCCCATGGCAGAAAACAAGAACACAAGAGGGGGCAGGAGAGCAAGATATCACACTTGGAGCCACAGGCCCTTTTATAATCAGCATTAACTCATTTATGAAGATGGAACGTGAACACCTCCCATTAGGCCCACCTCCCAATACTGTTGCACAGAGCATTAAGTTTCCAACACATGCTCTTGGGGGATATATTAAACCATAGCATATACCTTATAAAATTGGTTTAGAAATAAATGAGACAATATATGCCAAGTGCCTGGCTCAGTACCTGGTTCAAGAGTAAGCCATCAGCTAATATCAATTTTTTCCAACCTTTCTTTCAGCTAATATTGTGTAGATTTGGTTTTGATATTTCTAACCAGTATTTAGAAAAAGTAATCATTGGAATTACTTTATTTATTTTATTTATTTTTAAGACCTAGTCTCACTCTGCCACCCAGGCTGGAGTGCGCTGGCACAGTCTCGACTCACTGCAACCTCAGCCTCCCAGGTTCAAGCAATTCTCCTGCCTCAGCCTCCCAAGAAGCTGGGATGACAGGTGCCTATCACTACACTCAGCTAATTTTTTGTATTTTTATTGAGATGGGGTTTCACTATGTTGGCCAGGCTGATCTCAAACTCCTAACCTCAAATGATCCAGCTGCCTCAGCCTCCCAAAGTACTGGGATTACCGACATGAGCCACCGCACCTGGCCAGAGTTAAGCCAAGATGCATCATGATGTCCAACTGAGATTCAGTTGTACTCCTGAAAAAGTATTTTAAAAAAAATAGGTGAATGGAACATTATGTGTAATGTTTCTTTCAGTAAGAATAGTCTAGGTTGAGAGTTAGAGCCCGTGCGGAGGCGGTGCGGAGCGTTTCTGCTCTGAGCGGCTGGGCTGCCGGCGTGTCTTGCGGGGCTGCGGCTGAGCCTCCTTAAAGAAGGCGCGAGAGGTTCGCAGCTTCGATTGAAGCACCTCAACCGGCGACAACAGCCAGGAGTCATGAGCGACAGCGGCGAGCAGAACTACGGCGAGCCGGAATCCCGTTCTGCTTCCCGAAGTGGAAGTGCTCACGGATCGGGGAAATCTGCAAGGCATACCCCTGCAAGGTCTCGCTCCAAGGAAGATTCCAGGCGTTCCAGATCAAAGTCCAGGTCCCGATCTGAATCTAGGTCTAGGTCCAGAAGAAGTTCCCGAAGGCATTATACCGGGTCACGATCTCGCTCCCGCTCCCATAGACGATCGCGTAGCAGGTCTTACAGTCGAGATTATCGCAGACGGCACAGCCACAGTCATTCTCCCATGTCTACTCGCAGGCGTCATGTTGGGAATCGGGCAAATCCTGATCCTAACTGTTGTCTTGGAGTATTTGGGTTGAGCTTGTATACCACAGAAAGAGATCTAAAAGAAGTGTTCTCTAAATATGGTCCCATTGCCGATGCGTCTATTGTATATGACCAGCAGTCTAGGTGTTCAAGAGGATTTGCCTTTGTGTATTTTGAAAATGTAGATGATGCCAAGGAAGCTAAAGAACGTGCCAATGGAATGGAGCTTGATGGGCGTAGGATCAGAGTTGATTTCTCTATAACAAAAAGACCACATGCACCAACACCGGGAATTTACATGGGGAGACCTACCTATGGCAGCTCTCGCCGTCGGGATTACTATGACAGAGGATATGATCGGGGCTATGATGATCGGGACTACTATAGCAGATCATACAGAGGAGGAGGCGGAGGAGGAGAAGGTTGGAGAGCTGCTCAAGACAGGGATCAGATTTACAGAAGACGGTCACCTTCTCCTTACTATAGCCGCGGAGGATACAGATCACGTTCCAGATCTCGATCATACTCACCTCGTTGCTATTAAAGCATGAAGACTTTCTGAAACCTGCCCTAGAGCTGGGATATTGTTTGTGGACAATATTTTTTATTGTCTCTTGTTTAAAAAGTGAACAGTGCCTAGTGAAGTTAGGTGACTTTTACACCTTTTATGATGACTACTTTTGGTGGAGTTGAAATGCTGTTTTCATTCTGCATTTGTGTAGTTCGGTGCTTTGTTCAAAGTTAAGTGTTTTCAGAAAAGTATGTTTTGCATGTATTTTTTCACAGTCTAAATTTTGACTGCTGAGAAGTTTCTATTGTACAAAACTTCATTTAAAAGATTTTTCTACTGAATCCAGGGTACTCTGAAGATCGAAGCCTGTGTAAAATGCTACCAAATGGCAAAAAGCAACAATAAACAGTTTGATTTTTACTTTTCTTTCTAACATATCAATGCTTAGCAGAACTATTCAGTTGTCAGTAGTAAATTTAAAGACAAATGGCCCGTTTTCCTCCAGTTCATGATACATACCATACTTATACCTGCAACTAAGTGTTAAAAATTATGCTTTGTAGCTCTGTACTGCTAGGATTAGAACTAAAAAAAATCTACAATACAGCCAGTGCTTAATGCTTATATAAATGTGGATTTGTCGGCTTTTATGTAATCTGTAATATGTATAGCAGGAAACACAAAGAGTTACACAGTGTATGCCTTAAAAGGCTGTTTCTTAAAGCTGTTACAAGGGGGTGATAGTATTTCAACTAGTTATCAGCAAATGACAATACATTCCACCATAAATATACTCTTGTTCTTCTAGCTTTTAGACTATATGAAAAAAACTGGGTGCTTCAAAGTACATGATGAGAGAAGGGAACACTACACCTGTGTCATGGATGAACTGAAGACTTTGCCTGTTCATTTTTTAAATATTATTTTCAGGTCCTTTGCTTACCAAAGGAGGCTCAATTTCACTCAAATGTTTTGAGAACTGTGTTTAAATAAACGCAAATGAAAAATGCTAAAAAAAAAAAAGAACAGTCTAGGTTGTGCTGCAGTAACAAACAACCCTAAAATCTCAGTGGCTTTTAACAACAAATGTTTATTTCTTGCTCACAACACATTTTCATTCTGAGTTGGGGTGCTGCTTGGCTCTGTGCATCCTCACCCAGTGTGTCAGCCAGGAAAATATAACTCATGGGGTATATACATAAAGAGACATTTATTTTAAGGAATTGGTTCGCATGGTTGTGAAGGTGAGAAGTCTCAAATCTGTAAGGCACACCAGTAGGCTGGAAATTCAGATAGGGATTCTATGTTGCAGTCTTGATAAGAATTTTTTATCTTTGGGAAACCTTGGTCTTCGTTCTTAAAGCCTTCAGCTGATTAGATGAGGCCTATTCACATTATGGAGTATCACCTGCTCAAAGTCTACTGATCTAAGTGTTAATCATACCAGGCCGGGCACGGTGGCTCACACCTGTAATCCCAGCACTTTAGGAGGCCGAGGCAGATGGATCACAAGGCCAGAGTTCAAGACCAGCCTGGCCATATGGTGAAACCCTGTCTGTACTAAAAATACAAAATATTAGTTTGTCATGGTGCCCAGCACCTGTAATCCCAGCTACTGCAGAGGCTGAAGCACAGAATCACTTGAACCCAGGAGATAGAGGTTGCAGTGAGCTGAGATCATGCCACTGCACTCCAGCCTGGATGACAGAGCAAGACTCTGTCTCAAAAAAAAAAGTTAATTCTATCTAAAAAGTACCTTCACAGCAACATCTGGGCTGGTTCTTGACCAAGCAACTGAACCCATCATCCTAGCCAAGTTGACATAAAATTAACCATCGCACCCCAGCCAAAGAATCAACTACCGTCTCAAATGTTGTCTATCATTGTGACAAAGGAGGAAAAGTCATGGCAAATCACACTGGCTCATTTCCTCCCAGAACTGATACATTTCACTTTCACTCATAGTTCATTGACCACAGCAAGTCACACAGCCTAATATTAATGAGGCCAAAAAGTATAATCTTAGCATGGGCCCAAAATAGAGCCAAGATATTTATAAATAGTCTTAATGACTACCACAGTGTCATAATCTCATTTTAATTTTTAAAAATAATGCCATCTCCCTTAGTCCTTCCTTTTTTCACTGTGTCGGCTGAAGCCTTCTGTGTTCATAGTACACAGAGATTCCCTTAAAGGAAGATGGGACAAGGGAGAGCCATTGATAGAAGCATCTCTCATTAGGCTTCTCACCACCTCTCAGCCTCTGAGAGTTTAATCAGAGAGGGGCCCATGAGGTTTTGAATCATCCACCGTGAAAAGCAGCCTCACCTTCTCCTCTGTATATCATTCCAGAGTTTGTCATGCACATTGAGAACCTATGAGACAGAGAATCATATTTCTTACAAACAACACGCAGAAATGGTGCAGATGGAAGAGGCATCTAGGTTATGATTTCTGAAAGGATTTTCAAATGTCTTTATCCTGCTCCGGGGCTTCTGCCAGATTTCTCTCCTGTGTTCATCTAGGGGAATTTTCATAGACAATTTATATAAAACAAGGATCTGTCCCTTGGGGCACAGTCAGCTCAGGGAGTAGCCGCTTTCCCACATTCTGCTTCCAAAAAGTAGATTGGTCGGTTTATTTTATCCTATTGAGGCAGCCAACCTGAATTAGCATCACTGGGTGCAAATAATCAAGACTTCTCCTCAAAAAGAAAAGAAAAAAGTCTTCTGGTTGCAAAAGGCACGCAAAAGTTGGGCTATTTGCTTTCTATTCAACCCCCTTGTTGGCAATGGGCAGCCTGGAGAACCTACTGAGAAGGGCGCAGACCGATACCAGTGCCGATGTGATACCTTGGCAAGAAGGTCTGCACTTCGCAGATAAGCCGAAGATCACAGGAGCTAATGACACCTATGATGGATTTAGCACAGTGCCTGGCTATAGCCTTGCTCAGTGGATGACAAATGTTCTTATGGGCAATTCTGTTCTGGAGTTGAATGTAGCTGCTCAGGGCTGGCGCCCAGAGGGAGGTAATCCAGAGCTTGACTCCAGACTCAGAAATCATGGGACCCCAGGCAAGTTACTTAACCTCTCTACACCTCCATTTCCCAATTATACCATAGAAGTGTCCTGATTCCTAGACCTGTAGCACCATTGTTGTGTCTATTATTTATAAACCTAGTTCTCCCTTCTCAACAATTCTGTGAGCTACCTGATACCATTGCAACACACTCTTTTTCTGCTGTTAAAAATCCTCAATGTTGCGGCAATACATCCCTCTTCTGCTGTCAAAAGTCACTCAAAGTGATCCACCCCTCTCTAAAATAGAAATAAACACAGTGCACAGCACCTAAGATTATTGTGAGGATGAAAAATTGACATAAACAAAGCACTTAGCGACTGCATTCGTGTATCATCAGTTCTATTAGCCCCAGCTAACAAGGGAGTCAGGACCCCAGCTCGACTGTGGTTCCTCTGCTCATTTCTTTTCAAAATGGTACCAGCTTTTTTCATTTTTATTAGTATTATTATACTGTAAGTTCTGAGGTACATATGCAGAACGTGCAGGTTTGTTACATAGGTATACATGTGCCATGGTGGTTTGCTGCATCCATCACCCCATCATCTACATTAGGTATTTCTCCCAATGCTATCCCTCCCCTATCCTTCCACCCCCTGCTATCCATCTCCTTGCCCCCCGCACCCCAATAGGTCCCAGTGTGTGATGTTCCCTTCCATGTGTCCATGTGTTTTCATTGGTCAATACCCACTTATGAGTAAGAACATGAGGTATTTGGTTTTCTGTTCTTATGTCAGTTTGCTGAGAATGATGGCTTCCAGTGTCATCCCATTGGTTTTTATGGCTGCATGGTATTCCGTGGTGTATATGTGCCACATTTTCTTTATCCAGTCTATCACTGATGGGCATTTGGGTCGGTTGCAAGTCTTGCAAAACAGCACCATCCTTTTAAGGACAGTAATCTCCGAATTCTGCCCAAGGAGTCTAGGTAGCTTCGAAGGAGGATGAGGAAAATGAGACAAACAGGCCTTACCCCTCCTGTCAACAGAAAATTCCTGCTTTGATCTGTTCCAAAAATGGAGATGCTGAGCACAATTTTATTCTCCGAAAGTGCTCCTGTAAAAAGACATTTGAACATTTGTTCTTCCATGTCACCACTCATCTTCTCATTCTTAAAATCATTAAAAATGAGATAAACACAAATAACCATTTATTATTGATTCTTTTATACACTCATTTATTCAATTTTTTTATTAATGAGTAGATTTTTTGACCAGGACCCCAGAGTTACAGCCTTGAACAAACAACACAGTCCCTAGGGGCCTGCAAGTCATTTTCCAGGCAGACATAGACACGGAGACAGACCGTGGTGACCCACGTGTTAGAAGGCTCATACTGGAAGCAGGTACACAATACTGAAGGAGAGGAAACCATCCAAAAGTCTTTGGGGGTCAAGAGAGATTTCTGTGGAGAACGACGTAGAAGCTGAAATCTAAAGGGCTGGTATGGAGGACGGGGGAAGAAGAGGGGGTGATTTTTCTAGGTAGAGGCCCACAGGTAAGAGAGAACATAATAAATACAGGAATAATTGCCCAGCAATTGGGAACACCAACAGATAGGACGAAGGAGAAACAAAGTATCCCAAAACATAAGGATCTGAGACACAGCTAAAGCCCCTCCTAACCAGACAGACGTTTCGTTTGTAGCAGATCAGGATGTAAATTCCCTTCATGATTCCAGCCAAGAAACTGGCATCCCAACATGTCCCCTCCAAGGAGCAGCTTCCTGAATGGTTCTTGGTGGACTGAGGGAAGGAAAACTCTTTTGCTGCTTGGGCTTGAAGGCACACATGGGAGCAGGCAAGGATGGGCCCCCCCAGGAGAACCCTGCCTGAGAAAACACTGCCGCTGAGGCAGCTTTCTCCTGCCTCCCAGAACCTGTCTCACTGGCTCCCTGGAGGCGCAAGTTCCTGAATAAAATCACTGAGCTGTGGAGAGGAGGTCTTTGCAAGACTTAAAGTCAAGCTCTTCCCCAGGCTAGGATTGGGAAATGTGAAATTTGCTGATTGAATTCAAGCTTCTCCAAGCAGGTGCAACAAGTGTGAATGTTCTCAGATTGTGAACAAGGCCTTGACTAATTCTCACCTCATACACCCAGCCTCCAAGCCAAGAGTCACAAGGTTCACTTCTTCATGCATCCCCGTGAAAAGCCAAGGCAAGCATCCTCTGTGGCAGGAGCCTGGGCATGAAGTCGGGGTGGAGAAGTGTTGTTATCTTAATGATGTTGAGATCACAATAATTACAATAATAGTAATAAATAATATTTACTGAGCACATACTCTGTGACAGGTAGTTATAAGCACTTTACATAAATTAAATTAACTCATCTCAGAAAATCCGAAGTCAATAATACTACTATCCCAATTTTACAAAAACCAAAAGATGTGCAGAAAGGTTATCCGTAGGTGGATAAGGAGATAGAAAACTACAAGTTTGCAAAAGCTATAATACAAAATAAACAACATCCACTCAGTAAAATAGTATCATTTTTACTAGAACTGACTACAGGACCTCAGATTAATCACCACACAGGGTCCTACTCAGAGGCATCTAAGCATATTGGGACAAATCAGACTTGAATGAGCAAAGCTAAAAGCCATGACAGAAGTTCAAGGAGACTGTGAGGGACAGTGTGCCCGGCTGGAGGGCGTTAGGGAGGTTTAGGGAACAGGTAAGGCCTGGGACGTTGAAGGATGGGCAGGGTGTCATTCCAGGTTAAGAGAAAAAAGAAAGAGGGAGGGAGGGAGGGAGGAGACTGTCCAAGGAAGTGAGGGAAGTAGATCGTGGCTGGAGTATTGGCCACACTGGGATTCCCAGGCAGAGCGTCAGGCTCTCAGTAGACACCAAAGACCCTCCCAATTTATCCCAGTTTTTATCTACTTTATCTTTTGGGCTTCTTATGAAATTGAAACAATTCATTTAATTTCCATTTTTAAACCTGAACACTAGAGAAAGCATAGAGGAAAGGGGAAACAAAGCAGGAATGGCAAGCTGGAAGAAGAGACTGGAGAACTGCGGTCAAGAACATGATTGTCAAGAACATCAAACCCACAGCATTCCCGCCGCCCCTCTGCATTCTACGGCCATAGCAAACATCACTGGAGGAGCAGATATCCCTTCCCTACTGTGCAGACTCCAAAGCCTTCCACAAACAACAGTGACTCCAGGCATCAGAAGTGAGGCATCACAGAGCTAAGCAAGGGAGAGTGAGCTTTTTTCCTATGACAACAGAGAGCAAGTTTTTGAAACATTGTCAGGTTCACTGATGTCTAAATAATGCTACTGCAATGGGGCCATGAATCCCTGGCCAGGCCTTACTTGTAGGCAATCTCATCCCAAAGAGATCTTCACAAATGACTCCCTAGGTGCCCTGATCTTCCCTCCTACAAGGTCCAGATCCCCAACAATAAGTTAATCAGAAATAAGAAGTGAGAAAGGACTTCCACAGTGTCCAGAAGGCCAACCTGGACTGACTCTTTTTCCACTATCACACAGTGAGAAACATTCTTCATTTATTACGTTAGCAGTGGAAATTTGAGGATCTAGGAGTAGAGTTAAAATCTGTGTCTCCCAGTCCAGAAATGGCAGGTGATGGGTTAACGAGGCTGCCACGGAGGAGGGGTATGAATGATGTTGAGAGGCGATGCAAGCCGTAAGTAAGGGTAAAGGGTTATGCAGAATACAAGCTTCACCTACTCCTTTGGGTTTAAAAAGCAGCATCTGGAGACATAACTGTGCTCTGCTATATAAGCTGTGTGACCTTGGAAGTGTCACTTCACCTCTCTGAGCCTCAGATTTCCCATTATACCTTGGAGGTAATTCTTTCACCTAACGCCCCACCTCACAAGGTGTGTAGGGAACATCTGTTGCTTATTCCCTTTTCTCCTGTCAACAACACAATTTGCTTTTTACTCAGCTTTGAAGGGTCTTCTCATCAAGGTGCCTCCATAGTCCCTTGGCCAAGGAGTGTGTGTGTGTACTCCAGACTGGACCCATCTGACACCCTCACCCCAAGGGTGAGCAGGGAAATGCAAAACTGAGAGCAGTTAGAACCCAGGCAGAGCTTGAAGAGATAACCCTTTCATTCCTGCTCCCCCATCCCAGCCCCAGAGAGCTCTGGGTCCTGCCGTTGTGTGACCCATCTGCATCTTTCAAAAAAACCTCTCGATAACTTAGGTGAGCTAGGGTCACAAAGAACCCTGGCTGACACGGAGGTATTGAATGAGGACATGATGTGTGGAAACATGCTTAGACAACATAAAATATGTATACAAATGCCAGGTGGTATTCTCCAGAACATTCCACAGTGTCGGTCCCCCAGTGGTCTTATTAAATGATTGTCGAAGCAAGACTGTTGAGTGCGTCCTCTGCTCTTGGACACAATCTTCAGAGATCCTTCTGGCCTTTTGTGCTTATGGACAGAGCTACTCTATGTTCCTTTTGAATCTCCACCAGAATGTGTCATCTTTATCACACAATGCTCAAAGCCTTGTGTCTCTTTTCCCTCTCTGATTTACTTCATTTCAGATGCTCATTCCTCAACAGACTAATTTAAAATAAAAAGCCATGGGAAGCAAGGCAATATTTTTGCCCTCAGTTCACACCAAAAATCTGTGAGATAATGACAAGTGAGGATCAGATGCCCTTAGGGCTTTGCAACTAGCCAGCTTTGTGAAAAAGCAAATCATCACTTCTCTGGACCACAGCTTACCACCTATCAAATGCTGGTGTTAAATGAGAAAATCTCTAAGGACTCCTTTAGTGAAATTCTGTGAAATGATTTGACTCCACCTGGCTTTAACGCCACTCAGTCTCCTGTGTTTCATCTTTAATGCAAAGAGACTGTGGCATCCCTCTCTGCCAGGACCATTTCAGGTCTATATAAGTATTCCTAAAACTTCTTTAAACTCCAGAATAATAAATCTGTTTCATTAAAAACATCTATAGCATTCTTCCTCAAGAAAAATATCAGATCGTAAAAAGAAATACAACCTCTACAACAAAAACTAAATCAAACAATTTAATTAGACATCACAGAAAAGCAAAAATAACTGTATTAGATTTTATTACAGAAAATATAAAACTGAGAATTTTCCCAAATGCTTGCAGCATGCTTGCAAGCTGTTCAAAGAAAAAAAGAAAAGGCGTTCCACAGTGCCATATTAAAACATAATAATAAAATAAAACTACCCAACATTGCACAAAAACATCTATCTCTGTAAGGTGAGTTGTCAAGATAGATCCTTCACATCTCAACAAGTGAGGTTGCCCTTGTGAGAACCAGTTCTTTTTGCTGCAGAAATGGAAGCACTAAACTTTGAATGGCCTCTTGTTGAAATATCAGAGTGGTTAAGGCGCCCTGATTTTTGAGGGGAGGAGAAGAGAGCTGGAAAAGATTAAGTATCCTTCATTTACTAGATTTTGATTTCAGGGCTTCCCATGTGAAACCAGAGCAGCCTCATCACCAGCCTGGCAGCCCTTCAAATTTCATCTTTTCTGCTCCTAAGACAAATCCATATGTCAGTACCAGCAGAAGCGGCAGAGATCCCAAGAACTGAGCAGTCCTGGCCCCGCAGAGGTGGAATTTGCTCCAAAAGCCCTGATTGTAAAAGCCGCCATCAGGCAAGGAGAAAGCAGAACTGGAGCCCAGCAGGAGCACGTGGGCGCTACCCTCGGAGGTTGGCCAGAGCCCTGCAGACAGACCCCTCCTGAGGGCTGATGCAGGGATCCCATTACCTTAGGAGGGCAGGAGGGGTTTTTTGTTTGCATTTGGGTCCCCCTAGTGGAGTAACCAAAGTGCACTGTCTTGGTCTGAAGAAGGCAAGTGGAGAGATGGAACCTCCTCCTGGGGAAGTTAAAAACAGCTGCCAAAACTTGTGGTTGCCTTTGCCTTCCCTTCCTCGGAGTATGCAAACAACTCTGCAGCCAAGCAACCCATCAGCATGTAATTCACACCTACTGTCTACCCAGCTTTGAAGGGCAGGGGAAGTGCAGGTGAGATTGGCATCATCTCTGTCTCTCAGGGTGGTCATAATAGGGTGGGAAGCATGATGCAATCATTAGCAAACACTATACTGCACATTTAATTAGTGTCAAACTTATACATGAAGTCATGTCATGTAACGGTCCCTAGAGAAAGCCTTGAAATCAGACTGCCTGTGTTCCTCTGCCTACCAGCTCAGTGACTTTGGGCTTTTTCATTCAATAGATATAAACTGAACACTTAATATATACCAAGTACAGATCTGGGCAGTAAGGATACAGCAAAAGAGACCAAAAAATACCTTTCCTTTTGAACCATATACTATTCATTGGTGAAGAAAACAAGGTTGTTCAAAGAGCCTGAAGGCTCTGAAATGCATCAGAGCACAATCAAAATTCAATCAATGGCAGGATGACTCCAGATCCAAGTCTGCAAATTCACTCCCTAATACATTCCCATATTACGTTATCTACCACCATGTATTATCCAATGTAGCGTAGCAATGAGATTCAACAATAAGATTAAATGACAACAGTAAAATGATCCAATAATGAACCGCATTGAGACATTTACATAATAGAATGATTTAAACCCAGAAGCATTCCCTTATCAACTTCTTAGAGAAAAATATACAGTATACCCCAAAATTAAATCCTCCTAAAAGTTAAAGATGTTCAAAGCTGAAGGAACTAATGTCCAAAAACAATGTATTTTGTCATTGTGTATTAAAAGCCCAAAATCCATAGTCTTTCAGTGCTATTAAAGCAAATTTCTATGTGATCACCAAATAAAAGGTGAAACTCTTAGGTTGAATTATTTTCTAGTATCATCACCAAAGCAGTGCATGAGAAAAATGCATAGGTGAAACTAAAGTAAATATTTAGTCTACCTGGCTAATAAGGACTAGGTTTTTCCTAGTTAACTAATCAGCCTAACTAACGGCTAACTGGACGGCTAAAGAGACAGTGACAGAATTGCCAATGTTTTAAAGCCTGCCTGGAGGGGGGAAAAAACACTTTTGCACCAAACTATACAGACAATGATTTAATATTGAGTTAGGAGTATCTGCTGGTTGAGCCAGAAGCCACTCTAGAATCTTGCTGTGATGATAGAATCATCTCTATGTCTGTAGCAATAAAAGGCCCAGGAGGCAGAATTGCAGCTGGTACACCCTATGAGCCTTTTCATGCTGGACTGAGAGTACAGCAAGTTCAGGAACCTCCTCTTCTCACTTTCCATTATACAGGCCATGTATATTTCCAGCACCTGACACAGTGCCAGTCACTGAAAAGGCACTGATTAATATTGTGTTTCATAAATTCATGACATTAATAGGCATTTGCTACTAAAGAGCCAAACTAACTAGCACCCACAGCAAGGTAAAAACAGTCAACCAAATGGTACATGTTATTTCTGATTATTCTCTCATTAAAGAGAATTTTTCTAGGTATTGCTTCTTCTTTGATTACAACCACTAACAAAGGAAGCCAGGCTGCATGGCTCAGCTCCTGGTATATATGAGACATGCAAGGTTATTTGGGTTGGATTCTAACTTCACAAATCTTATCACAAGCAATAAACATGATTAAAAACTTTAGCCATCTAGAAAGCTAAAGCTACTTGTTTTTCTTTTTCTGAAGCTTCTGGGGTGGGGGGAAACTAATGTTCTATATAAATAACCAAGAAAATAAAACTGGAAGTTTTTGCAATTGCCTGACCCAATCCTCAGGCCACATCTTCAGTTCCTGCCCTTCCCCATCTCTCTTGCGCTCTGGGTAGATTGCTCCACACTGGTTTCCTTACTCTGCCCTGGCACCTGCCAGAGAAGAAGCAGATGCTCATCTTGGCTAGCTCCGCATGGCCACAGCAGGCATTCTGGTCTCTCTGCTTCCTGCCTCCTGTGCATGCCCAGGCGTTGCATCAGAGAACTTCAAGAGCTAAAGTACAGCCTTCCCAAGTCAGTCAGATGCAGCCAACCCTACAAAACGTCAGCCATGACATTCTGCCACCTCTGGTCTTCTCCACTCAGGAATCCCTTGTTCACATTCCACACTGTCCCCTACCCTAGTACCCTCAGATCACTGATGCTCTTCTTCCATCACTTCAGGTAAACCTTGAGACCGCTGCAACCCAGGGCCAAGGCCTCTGTCTTGTGACCTTCCTGGCTGGGCTGCTTGCTTGAAGAGGGCAAGGTAAACTTGCTTGGAAAGAGCATCTAGTGGGAATATATCCTCTCCACCATTGGCACCAGTTCCCAGGGTCTCAGGAGCTCCACACACCCCTATAAGCTCCAGTTGTCTCTCCTCCTCAACCTCATCCTTCTCTTGCAAGCCTCCTGCCATCCTTTGCCCAGCTGTCCTACCTTCTCCTCTAATCCCAGTACTGTCTCTACTTCTCCAAATGCCCAGCCTTGACTTGGTAACCCTTCCCTGATAATCCCACAATAGTTTGGACTTATGTCTCGATCAGGTTCCTGCAAACTGAGATTGAGATGGAAATCCACATGCAGGAAGTTTATTGATGTGTCTGCTCAGGATGAACACCCAGAAGACAGAAGAAGCGGGACTAGGCAGAGGGAGAAGCTGATTGTGATACAGTCACATAGAAACCTCATCCCAATCCTATGGAGAAGTATGGATCTGAGATGGCCATTTAGAGTGCCCCATTTTGAGACACAGACAGCCCTTGAGCAGAGGACACGCTCTTGGGTGAGGCTGCTTTCTTCCAACTAGGGCAATTCCCAGAGAGAAACTCAGCTGAGAACCACCATCAGCCAACACTCCCAGCAACTGTAGGACAGGATGCCTGAATCATAAAGGGGGATCTGGAGCACAGCGCAGGATCCTCTGCACACTGATCACATTATAATGCAAAATCTTTGTTCTTTCATTTATCAAGAGGACAAAGCCCTGGAGATATATCAGCAGGCAGCTCTCACTAGACTGTGAGCCTTTCAAGGACAGAAACCATCTCTTTTCTCTCTGCACCTGATACATAACAATCACACAATAAATAATTGCTGAATGAATTAATGATGTGATTGCAGAGGGCCTGATAAATAACTCTTCTTTCCCCATCCAGGTTCAAAATAGTTTGAGAGACAGACAAATCAGACCTATGAAGGCCAAAATATCACCTTTATTACTGACAACAGGTGCTGCTAGAGAATGCGGATTCCATTTGTGGGAATGTATAAAAAATAACAGGAAATCTCAAAGTTAGAAAGACTTTTCCACCCAGTCCTAAGCAGTATAGGAAAACCACAGACCTGCCCCCAAGCACATGGGAGGGGGCAGAAAAGAGTCATCTTCTCTGGGTCTCTAACCAGAGGAAAAAGCTGAACTGAGAATAATGCTCAGTCTGTTCTCCCACAATTTACTGAGAGAGATAAGCCACCATCCTCCCCTGCAAGGGAAGGGGAGGGAAACAGCAGGACATTAGCCTAGTGGTACCCACTCTGTAAATATGGATGCACCAGGATTAGGGAAGCTTTTTACCCCTAATAAATATGTAGTGGCCAGACCCAGCTGAAAGCTGTCCAGTCCCCGATTCCAGTTATTACTAAGGCCAGGTCCACCCACTAGCCTGTCATTTGCCTAAGCCAATGTTGCCCTTTTGTTCCCCCTGACAGCAAATGCTAACAGAATTCTCCCACAGCCTTGACTTCTTACCTAATATAAGAACCTATGAAAAAAATTAAGCATATTAATAGAGATTCACAGTGTGAGTAATTTAGGCTTAAATCACTGGTGGTAAATTTGAAGTATGTGTGTTTACTGTGGAAATAACTCTCCTCAAACTTCCTGTACTGGGTATTAGGAACATTTTCCTTGAAACTCAGGGTAATCTCTGGCATGAGGCCAGTGGCCAAATGCCAGGGAAAGCCACCTTGGGGGTAATGATAATATAATTCTCTTGACTGGATTATAAGATTGGGAATTGGCAGCACTCAGATATGAGTTAAACAGAATGAATTTGGTCTATGGCAGTAAAAATAAATCAGATTTCTCCCCAGTACTGTACTGGCAACAAAAGGTGCATAACTCAGTCCCAGAAGGATGAGAAAATTAGGTTTGCACAGGAACTAGGGCAGAGAGAGAAGGCAGCATGGTTTCTAGTCCAGGCTCCAAGCCTGAAAAGAATCCCAATTTGTGTCCCCTTGACAATGGCTTCTCTGCTTCCAATTAAGGTTGGCAAAGGTCTGGTTTAATGTTTGGGGAAAACAGGTAGTTTCACAAATTGCTCACTTAAATGGCAAGCTAGAGTTTTCATTTCCCAAAGACTGGAGACCATTCACATTCCTATACATTGAATTACAGCTGGAAGAGAAACTCCAGAATCTAAACTGTTCCCTTGGCTCAAATCAAAGCCAGGACTAGGAGATCTACTAGTTCAAAAGCTCCTGGTGACACACAGTTTTCTAGAAAAATATGGACAGAAGGGAAGGCTACATCCCATACTCTGGGTTGTGAGCAGAGAATATCAATATAAGATGCATATTAATGAAATGCAAATTAAGATTAGTCACATATTCCTGTGCTTGCAGTAAAGGACCACAGTGTTGTCTTTCCTAGGCAAACCTGTCTCCCTCTGGAACCTGATTCTAACCCCAGCTCTGTCTTGGGTAAGCCCTAAGACTTTAAGTAAATTACTAACCTCTCTGGATTTCTAAATTTCATCATTTGTAGAATCATCTGACAATGATAGTTCAAGACATTTTCTATTCTAGAATAACATGCCCACAATATGGGAATGTGTACTGCTAAGCATAACTATTTGTTAAATGAAGTAATAAATGAGTAAGGGAAAAAGTGATTGAATGAGCAAATACATTAATAAGTGGAAGCTCAGTAGCTTGATAGGAATATCTCTGCCTATTGGGCCATTCTCAATCAGGTTTGCACAAGAGAATTTGTCTTAAAGCTCTAAGATGCAACCACATGGAATAAATTAACTTCTCTCTATGCATCTATAACAGTACTAGCTAAGTACCAACTTTAGGAGAATTGAGAAGGTCATGCAAATCATTGTTCATGCTCTGTAGTCCAGTTGAGAATGACTGTATAACTATTGAAGAGCCAACCAATTTGTCAAGGAGCCAGAATTTGCAGAAATGTCCATGAGTGAACCAAGTCCATCAGCAAGTTCCTCATGTGCTATGTGATCTGGAGACTGGTCCATTCACCATCCCAATAGAGAGTACACAGAGAAGAATGTGGGCTCAAGAGACAGAAAGTCTAGAGTTCTTAACCCAATGCAATCTTGTCCCACCCACAAGCTTGCAACTCTAAGCAAATTACTTCATCTCTTGGAGTTTTGATATCCACGTTGTCTTAATTTGGGATTCTCCAAGCACAGATCCTAAAACAATGATTTTGGAACAAGTAGTTTATGCAGGATCTGGCCCAAAAAAAAAGCATGGCATAGCACAGGGTTTCTCAACTTTGGCATTATTGACATTTTGAGTCTGATCTTTGATGTGGGGAGCAGTTCGAGCACTAATGAATGTTTATCTGCATCCCTATCCTCTACCACTAGATACTAGTAGCAGCCCTCCCACTCCAGGTGTAACAACCAAGAATGTCTCCAGATACTGCCAAATGTCCTCTGAGAGAAAAAATCTCCCCAGTTGAGAACCACTGATGTGGTGGAATAGTACTATCTTTGGCCCAGACTTCCCCATCAGGATATACTATCCTAGCATTTGGGAGTGTTGGATGCTGAGTGATCACAAAGGATTCCCCCTTCTAGAAAATGCCATTGGTTGAAGAGACCTGCATCACGTCCCAAGTTATGCATCTTCCCTAGGGGCAGCCTATATCCAATAACTGGTCAGTGCAGGGGACCTAAGGCTCAGCCCCCTTACCTCAAGGTAGGACAACTATTAAAGGCCATCCCTACTCTAGAGCTTGCTGGGGGATCAGCAAATCCTCTGTTGCAACTGCATCCTTGTCTTGTTTCAGATCTTAGAGAAAAGGCTTTCCATTATTCCCCATTCAGTGTGATGTTAGCTGTGGGTTTGACATGTGTAGCCTTTATTGTTTTGAAGTATGTTCCTTTTGTACCCAGTTTGTCAAGAGTTTTTATTGTAAAGAAATCTTGGATTTTATCAAATGCTTTTCTAACATCCATTGATATAATGATATAGTTTTTGTTCTTGATTCTGTTAATCTTATATATCACATTTGTTGATTTGCATACGTTGAACCATTTTTATATCTCTGAAATGAGTCCCACTTGATCATGACCATGATTAAAAAGATCATGATCTTTTTAATGCGCTGTTGAATTTGGTTTGTGTATCTTGCTGAGAATTTTTGCCTCTATGCTCTTCAGCGATATTGGCCTGCAATTTGTTGTTGTTGCTGTTGTTGGTTTATCCTTACTTAGTTTTTGTATCAAGGTAATGAGAGTGTCATAGGACAAGTTTGCAGATATTCCTTCATCTTCAATTTTTTGGAATGGTTTCAGTAGAATTGTTATTAGTTCTCCTTTAAATGTTTGGTAGAATTCAGCAGGGAAGTGGTCAGGTCCTGGGATTTTCTTTGATGGGAGATGCTTTATTATTGCTACAATCTCAGTACTTATTTCAGGTCTGTTCAAGTTTTTTATTTCTTCATGGTCCAATCTTGGTAAGTTGTATGTCTCCAGGAATTTATGCATTCGTTCTAGGTATTTCAGTTTGTTGACATATAGTTGTTTATGATAGTCTCTAATTATCTTTTGTATTTCTGTGATATTAGTTGTAATGTCTCCTTTTTGTCTTTGATATTTATCAATTTGGGTCTTTTCCTTTCTTATTTTGTGTAGCTAAAAGTTTGTCAATTCTGTTTATCTTTTCAAAACACAAACTTTTTATTTCATTAATATTTTGTGTTGTATTTTTCGTCTCAACTTTATTTATTTCTGCTTTGATCTTTATTATTTCATTCCTTCTACTAATTTGGGGTTTGGTTCATTTTTCTTTCTCTTATTCTTTGAGATGCATCATTAGGCTGTTTATCTGAAGACTTTTTGCTTTTTAATGTAGGGTTTATTGCTATAAACTTCTCTCTTAGTGCTGCTTTTGCTGTATCATCTTGGTATGTTGGGTTTCCATTTTCATTTGTTCAAGTAATTTTTAAATTTCCTTTTCAATTTCTCCATTGATCCATTCATTGTTTAGGAACATTTTGTTTAATTTCCATCAATGTGTACCATTTTCAACATTCCTTCTGTTATTGATTTCCAGTTTTATTCAATCATAACCAGAAAAGATACTTGATATGATTTTGTTTTTTTTTAATTTGTTCAGACTTGTGATCTAACATATGATCTACCCCAGAATATGTTTCATATGTTGTTTAGAAAAAGGCATAATCCACAGCTCTTGGATGAAGTATTCTGTAAATGTCTGTTAGGTTCATTTACCCTAGAATGCAGTTTACTCTACTGTTTCTTTGTTGATTTTCTGTCAAAATAATCTGTCTATTGCCATAAGTGGGGTTTTGAAGTTCCCTACTGTTAATACATTGCAGTCAATCTCTCTTTTAGGTCTTTTCAAATTTGTTTTATATATTTGAATGCTCCAGTATTAGATACATATGTATTTATAATTGTTATATCATTTTATTGTGTTGATCCCTTTATCATTATAAAATAGTCTTCCTTGTGGTTTTCTTTAAAAAAAAAACTATTCTTGGTTTAAAGTCTATTTTATCTGATATAAGTAAAGCTACACCTGCTCTTTTTCATTTCCATTTGAATGGGCTGTCTTTTGCCATCTCTTCACATTCAGTCTGTGTGTGTCTTTATAGATGAAGTACATTTCTTATAGACAACATATAATTGGAACTTGTTTTTTGTCCATGCAGTTTTTTATCTCCCTTTTAATTGGAGAATTTAATCTATTTTCAAGACTATTATTGATAAGGAAGGATGTATTATTGCCATTTTGCTACTTGTTTTCTGCTGGTTTTGTGGATCCTTTCTTCCTTTTTTTAACCCTCTCTTACTTTCTTGGTGGTAAAGTGATTTTCTATGGTAGGATATTTGAATTCCATGCTATTTATTTTTAGCATATGTATTACTGTTTTTTGCTTTGTGATTACCATGAGACCTAAAGAAAATTTTTATAGTTATAGCAGGTTATTTTAAACTGATAGTGACCTAACTTTGATTGCAAAGAAAAGTAACAAAAACAAACTCTGTACTTTAACACCATCCCCCTAGACATTTTGACTTATTGATGTTTCAATTTATGTCTTTTTTATTGTCTAGTTTCTAAATAATTATTGTAGCTCTTATTGATCTTAATAGTTTTGTCTTTTAGTCCTCATACTTAAGATGCAAGTGGTTCACTTACCCCAATTACAGTAGTAAAGTATTCTGAATTTGTTTTTTCACCAGTGAATTTAATATCTTCAAATATTTTCTTGTTACACATTAGGATTCATTTTTTTCAGATTGAAGAACTCTCTTTAGCATTTCTTGTAAGACAAGTGTGGTGTTGACGAATTCCCTCAGCTTTTGTTGGTCTGGGAAAATATATCTTTTGTTTGAAGGATAGCTGTCCTGGGTACAGTATTCTCAGTTGTAAATTTTGTTTTTCCTTTAGCATTTAGAGTATAACATCCCACTCTCTCCTAGTTTTCAGGGCTGCTGCTGAGAAATCTGCTAAAAGCCACATTGGAGCTCCATTGAGTGTAATATGCATCTCTTCTTTTGCTGCTTTAAGTATTCTCTTTTAGTCTTTAATTTTTATTAATTTGGTTATAATGTGTCTTGGTTGGGTTGAATTTGATTGGTGACCATTGAACATCCTGTACCTGGATGATGTCATCTTTTTCTGGATTTGGGAAATGTTCAGCCATTATTTTCTTAAATATGCTTTCTAGGATTTTTTATCACTCACGTCCTTTAGAAGTATTTATTACTTGGAAGTTAGTAGTATCCCATAATTCTCACAAGCCATCTTTACCCTTTTGACTCTTTTTTCTTCTTGCTTCTCATATTGGGCAATTACATATATTCTATCATCAAGCTTTCTAATTCTTTCCCCTGTTTGATCAACTCTGCTGTTGAAGCTTTCTAATGAGTTTTTCAATTTTTTTTTTTTTTTCTGAGACAGAGTCTTGCTCTGTCGCCCAGGCTGGAGTGCAATGATACAATCTTGGCTCACTGCAACCTCCACCTCCCAGTTCAAAGAATTATCCTGCCTCAGCCTCCCATCCTAGGACAAGCAGGCACCACCATGCTGGATAATTTTTGTCTTTTTAGCAGAGATGAGGTTTCACCATGTTGGTCAGGTTGGTCTCAAACTCCTGGCCTCAAGTGATCTACCCACCTCCACCTCCCAAGCTGCTGGGATTACAGGCATGAGCCACCATGCCCAGCCCAGTTGTTGTATTCTTTATTTCTAAGATTTCTGTATTTTTCAAACTGTTTCTATTTATTTGTCAAATTTTTCCTTTTGTTTGTAAATTGTTTACCAAATTTTATTTAGTTCTCTATATGTATTTATTTCCTTATTATTCTCTTAACTTTTATAAGAGAATTATTCTGAATTCTCTGTTCAACATTTCATAAATCTTCCATTTTTCTGAGCTGTTGCTAGAGCTTTGTTGGTTTCTTTTGGTGGTGTTACATTTCCCTGAATTTTCACAACTCTTGTAGCTTTACATTGATACCTGTGCATTTGAGATCACAGTGAGCTCCTCCACTTTTTACAGGTGTTATTTGGTGATTGCTACCTAGTATCAGAACTTACACACTGCTCTGTTGTTTCTTCTCATTCTGGGGAGGGCTTATGGTGAGCACCAGAACTAAAACACTGCGCTGGAACTAACTCACTACACTGTCATTGTTTCCCAGTCTGAGAAAGACTTAGAGTGAACCACAAATGTTCAATGTTTCCCCAAAACTATATTGCTGCTGTGATGTCATTTCTCAGTCTGCAGAAGATTTAAATGGGAACTGGAAATCAGTCTTAACCTTTTAGCTGCTTCTGGGCCAGGAAAAGGCCCCACATTAGAACTTAGTGGCATACCCAAATCTCATTTTGAAATGTAATCCCCAATATTGGAGGTGGGGTCTGGTGGAGGTGTTTGGATTATGGGGGTGGACCTCTCATGAATGGCTTAGGCCATGCCCTTGGTGATAAGTGAGCTCTTACTCTGAGTTCACACAAGATCTAGTTGTTTAGAAGTGTGTTACACCTCCCCATCTCTGACCATACCTATTCTCTGTCTCTCCTCTCTCTCTCTCTCTCTCTGTCCCTTGCTCCTGCTTTCACCATGTGATGTGCCTGCTCTGCCATGAGTAAGTTTCCTGAGGCCTCCCCAGAAGTGAAGCAGATACTGGCATCATGCTTGTACAACCTGCAGAACTGTGAACCAATTAAACTTCTTTTCTTTATAAATTACACAGCCTCAAGTATTTCTTTATAGCAATGCAAGAATGGCCTACACACCTGTGCTTTGTGAAAAATCCATACAGGGATTTGGGCCTTCCAAGAAATTGTGTCCCTATAGCACTACGGCACCATTAGTCTCTCAAAAGTAGCATCCCTACTGATCAAAGGCAGCATAGCCACCAAGAGCTACATGACAGTTGCTGATATCAGTACTTTTTGCTTCTCTCTGTCCGAATTCACCCCAGGTAGTTCAGCCCTCCTGGTGTTCCCAATGATTCCAGCGGGATGAGATTGTATTGGACCTCCCATAAGATTCCCAGACCAGGGAAGAAATCAAATGCCCACTTCTGATTTCTTCCTCTCACCTTGGAAACTGTGGGTCTAGGGGGAAAAAATTGTGAGTGTCATTATGCTGGTTTCAAGGAGGGAATGGTACAATCTGAAATGACCAAGTCTCTTGCTATTCACAAGTTTTTCTCAATTCTGTGGGCCCAGGGGGTTTCTCTGCTTTTCCCATGAGTTCTGGTAAAATCTGGGAGTTATTCTTATATTTGAATAGTTTCTAGTTGTATTTTATGGGAGGGTGATGCCAGGGGATCTTCTATTCTGCTATCTTGCCAATGTCTGTCCCCTAAAATGGAATTTTAGGAGGTGGATCCCTCATCACTTGGCTGGAAATAAATACCTCATCATTGGTAGCAGTTGGAGTACTGAGAGCTCTGGCATGTTGACATTGCAACTGTTGAAACTGTCACCTGTTCTGAACTGGATGAGATTCCTACAAAAGGAAATGCACTGGCTGGTGAATAGACAAAGCATTAAGAAGTTCAGGGTAACTGAAGTAGTAATTAGAAGTACAATAAAATCAGATGACTGTTGCTGGGTGCTATAAATTCATTAGAGAAAGACAATGAAAGGTTGAGGTGATTCATCATTATTAAAAGGTGAGGAAGGAAAGTCAGAGGGTTTTCTTGTCAGTGAGCAAAGAGACTCTCATCTCCTGTAGCCAGAGAACAGAAAAAACTTAATTTTAAGGTCGTGGGGCTCCATAGAAGGTTGACATCAAAACTGCAGCAAGGCTGCAGTGTCTGGTTAAAGCTCTGATTGGGAAGAAATGGAACCCTGATACCTGGATGGAAATAATTGGGTCAATGCACTGAGTAGCCTTGAAACACAAGATCCTCCTAAACCTTCTGGACCTGAAGGAGTAGCCCATTCCTTCGTGTTATAGGCTAGCACTCCACCCTATCCCCTACCCCTTTACTTGAAGACAGTTTGAGTGCAGAGGTCCTCCGGTGCAAGACAACAAATGATCCCCTCAGAATCTCACCCCACCTCCCCTCCTGGCCACCAGAACAATAATTAGGGTTGAGTTACAACATGATAAATCCAGGGAAGCACTAGGCCTGCTGTGAAAGGACCACAGGCCAAAGAAGATGCTGGTCCTCACCAAGGTACATCAAAGGAGCCAGGAAAGTCTGTATAAGACTGGATCCCGAGGGCCTGGATCAAGGGGACAGGGTATTAAGCTGGATAAGAACTTTTATTGATATGGGAAAATGATGTAACAATCTGGCAACAACCACAGGAGATGGTGTTGATATGCATCTTGGATGGCTCCTGAAAGCTTGAGGAAATTGATAGCTCACCCTGAGGAAGGTACAGATGTCAGAACTTCTTCCAGACAGTGAGGAAGGGGTCGAAAGGCTCAGAGAAGCAGGTGTGCAGTGTCGGTACAGTGCTTGTGGTGGGCACGCCATTACATGACCCTCGATGAGCCATGTCCTTGTATAATCCCTCCCCTTGAGTGCAGATAGAACCTGTGACTTGGTTCTAGCCAACAGTGTCTGGCAAAGGAAATGGGATTGTCATTCTAAGATTATGTTACATGACACAATACTTTAGTCTGGCATCCTGGAATCAGAGATTCTCCTGCTGGCTTGAAGAAGTAAACTGCCATGTTGTGAGAGGTTCTGCAGGAAGGAACTGCAGGTTGCCTCCGGGAACTCAGAGCATCACCCATCTAACCATCAGCAAGAAAACAAGGACTTCAGTTCTACAACCACAGGAACAGAATGTTGCCAACTAGCACATGAGTTTGAAAGAGGATCCTGAGCTCCAGTTAGGAGTGCAGCCTCACTAACACTTTAACTGTAGCCTTATGAGACCCCAAACAAAGGACTTCAGTTAAGCCATGTCCACACTTCTGACCTCCAGACACTGTGAGAAAATAACTGTATGTTATTTTAAACTGCTAATTTTGTGGTAAGTTGTTATGTAGCATAGATAACTAATGCGCTGCTTAAGGCTGGAAAACCCGCCAGCCAGTGATGTCCATGGGATGGCCGAGAGAGTGCCTTATTTACCAATGTCATGAGAAATATGTCCATGAGGTGGGGCACCAGCACCACTGGGATGTTCAGTGGTGGCCATCTTCTGTGGGTCACAGCTGATGCTATTACAGACCCCCTGCTAGTAAAGGGACTGATTTGGTTTCAAAATAATGAAAGCCATGTAGCAATGTTGAAATATCAAAAACAAAGCGGCCCCATTACTGTAATGAGTGACATGGTTAAAATATCAGCCATGGGGTCTGATCCACAAAGTTCTAAAGGTAATTGGAGTAGAAAGAAAAATGTGTGTAGGGTTTATGAGAAGATAAAATAAAAATTACTGCATGAAAACTCTAGTGTTCTACAGCAGTGGCCCCTGACCTTTTTGGCATCAGGGACCAGTTTTGTGGAAGACAATTTTTCCACAAACAGGGACAGGAGTTAGGGGAGGAGTGGGTATGGTTTCCAGGTGAAACTTTTCCACCTCAGATCATCAGGCATTAGATTCTCATAAGGAGTGCACAACTTAGATCCCTCACATGTGCAATTTACAATACAGTTCCTGCTCCTATGAGAACCTAACACCAGCCCTGATCTGACAGGAGGTGGAGCTCAGGTAGTAATGCTCACTGACCCACCACTCACCTCCGCTGTGCAACCCAGTTTCTAGCAGGCCATGGACTGGTACCAGTCCACAGCCTGGGGGTTGGGACCCCTGTTTTTTGGCAATTTCAGGCTATTCACAGAAGAGAACAACACACCATGCAAAAATAATCCCACACATGCTAGTAATGATGGAGTGTATAACCATGGACATCAAATGATAGTGCAGCCATCATAAGCTGCGTTCTTCCATGCTCAAGAAGTCCTAAGGCAGGGCAACCCAGCAGGAATCCACTGCCACATAGCCTGAGTTAGAATTCCCTTGGCCTGGATGAAAACTATCCACCAAAGCTCCCAGTGACCTCCTTGGTGGATGAGTGCTGATAACCAAAAAAAAAAAAAAACCTCTGTAAAATATTTAAAGGAGGTTTATTCTGAGCCAATATGAGTGACCATGGCCTGGGAAACAGTCTCAAGAAATCCTGAGAAAGTGTGCCCCAGGTGACTGAATTACAGTTAGTTGCATATATTTTAGGAAAACAAAAGTTACAGGCACAGACATAAATCAATACATGTAAGGTATACATTGGTTTAGGCTGGAAAGCAGGATATCACAAAGAGGGGGCTTTCAGCCATAAGGGGGAGATAGACAGACAGACGGACAGACAGACAGATAGATATCTCCCATATATCATACATATATTTCTCTCTGCTGTTTTTTTCTTCATGTGGATATATGTGGAGGGAGGGAAAGATTTTTAAGTCAAATAACAATAGGATATTACAGCCCCTAAAAGGTAAAATTTACCAGTGTATACACGCTCTCAAAATGTCATCAAGACAGCCTCCTCACAAATATTGAAGGGGCAGTTAGCAAATATCGGCAGGGCAGCATTTCTTCTTATTTACCGAACATAAGCAGGGAAGCATTTCTTCTTATTTACAGAACATAAACAGCACTTGCTCTTGCTGCTGAGCGATCAGCTCATTGTAAGATTGTATCATAGCAACATTCAGCCAGAGAACTTTCCAGAGCATTGAAACATCCTTCTGGGTGGCTACAGTTGCCCTAGCAGCAAGATGGAACAGAACAAAAACACCCAGCTGGTGTTTTTGTGGTCAGAGTGCTGGGCCTTAGAGACCTAAATCTGCCACAAACTGGACACATGATGGAGTAGCCTGGACTATATCCATTCCTTCATTTATTCAACAGATATTTACTGAGCATCTGCTAGGTGTCCAGGCTCAGAGCCACTGTGCAGGGGTCGATCTCCAAAGTCTTTTTCAAGTCTAACTGGAGACTCAGAATAGCACATTTGTAGAGATATGGAAACATTTATCAAAATTAGCATCTCCCAACATAGCCAAACCCTTGATCCTCTTATAAATGACTGCCTTGCACATCATCTTTCTTTGTAGAAAGAACACAGTTGTTCTGAGTCCTCTCCTTGCCCACGGAGAAGAGTTCACAGTTGAAATGGGCAAGGATGGAAGTTCATTTGTCTGGGCCGCTGAGTCAGCCAGACTCCTCCCAGCTCCTACTCCAGTCTCTGCTCTCTTCTCCAGGGAAGCACGCCCTCTCTGCCACTTTTGGGCTGTGGAAGCTGATTAGCATGTTGCACACTTCAGCAAACTGAGCTTTAGAATCTCACTTGTCCCCTCAGCAAAATATCAGGTGGAAGAGGACCAGATCTGAATGCAAAGGACAATTGCATAATTTGCCTAAGTCCCAGGACAGAAACACCACATGACTTTGCTAGTTTGCTTCTTCTCTTTTGCCCTTTTCCCTAGCAAGCCTAGAAAAGTAATCCCACAGCCTAGCAACTAATCCCACATGTGACCTTTTGGCAACTGAGGACGCTTTCTTCACATGCTGGAAAACTGCAACATGGCTCCAAATTAAAATGCCTTTTGCCTCTCATTACCATATTAAAGAGTTTGAGGTTATGAGTTGAGAGGGCACTTTAATTGTGCAAGGAAAAGAAGAGGTCATTCTTTTATATTCTGTACCTGACCTACACTTCTTCATGGGCCTCATTTCACAGAGGAGTAAGGGAAAATAATAAACTTACCAACCGAAGGCCTTCCAGCCTCTTCCAGTTTAAAACAGCCTCTTTCAAGCTGAGTCGCTGGGAGGCAAATGCTCAGTTTTTCGGGGCTTTTTCATGCCTGGGTGCAAAGGAAAGCTTTCATCTTGCAGTAGCTAGGGACGAGAGCTCAGATTAAGATCTCCTTCATGTAAGGTGAATCTTCCCTTGGAGGCAGCTGAGCTGGGCTGGTCCCTGGGATCCAGCATAGGTATCTCCTCTGGCACAATGAGTCCCTCCACATCCTTTGGGGCAATAAGCTGGCACCTGCTGCTAATGTGTGTGGTCCTGGCCCTTTCCTCCAGTCAAGATGTCTCTGTACAATTGCTCCTGAGCTGGGCCTCTGCTGACCCAGCAGTTATTTTAGGCTCCACAGATCCTCTGCTGGATTCTTTTCCCACGGCTGTCATAACAAGTTACCACAAACTACATGGCTGGAAACAGCAGAAATGTATTCTTTCACAGTTCTGGAGGCCAGAAGTCCAAAATCAAGGTGTTGCTAGGACTGCTGTTCCTCCAAAGGCCCCTAGGGAAGAATCCTCCCTGGCCACTTCCATCTTTGGATAGCTCCCAGCTCTCCTGAGCTTGTGGCTGCATCACTTCAATGTCCTCCTCCACCTTCACATGGCCTTCTTCCCCGTGTCTCTGTGCCTCAAATCTCCCTCTCCTTTTCTTTTCATAAAGACACTGCTCATTTGATACAGGACCCACCCTAATTTAGAATGATTTTATTTCAAGATCCTTAATTACATCTAAAGACTCTATTTCCAAATAAGGTCACATTCACAGGTACAAAAGATTAGGATTTGGACATATATTGTGGGGGGCCATCAAGCCAGTACACCCACCAAGGGCCATCTGGGAACTACTAATTCCATTACTGCTCCTATCCCTGTTTGCAGGCTGCAGAGAATCAGGAGTACTGGTTCATCAATTGGGATGTGTCCCTCAGCTGTTTCTCACCCACTGCTCAGGTGCTGTGATGATGCTGGACTCTCTGTACATCCTGGGAAGCCTGGACCAGAGTTGTTTCTTCTCTAAGATGCATTAAAATTTCTCTGGAGTTTCAAGCAAACCCTCCTACTCCCTGCTTCTCTATGCTTCCTCATCCACCTTTCTCCCCTACATTCAACCTCATCTTCCCCCTTCCTTGGAAGAATGTCTTGAAAGTAAAGTGAACTCAAATTCAGAAAATCTGAGTTGAACTCCAGGTCAGACATTTGTTAACTATCTATCCTTAGGCAATTCTGAATTTTTCAATGCCAGACTCCCACCGTGACAGAGACACCCTGGCCTTCAATCCCCTCATTCAAGTCAGCAAGCCCCTTTCCACCAAGGAGAAGTCACCTGCCACATAATCTTCACTGAGCCACAGCTCCAGCTGCCCTGACACCTCCACCTAAGGGGAGACAGGCCATCCTGAAACCCTGCCTGCAAGGACCACAGCTTGTGAGCTGCCTAAAGGTGTCCCCTGCCCATTCTCATCACAGGACTAAGCGGCTTCCCAGTGGCCCCAGCTCAACACTGGGCCATAACCTTAGCTGATTATCCATCCTCTTCTAAGGGACATCCAAGTCCTTTTTTACCACACTTCACATCCTCCATCATCTCAGGCACCATAGGAAGTCCCATCATTACATGATTTCTGTTTTTTGTTTTGTAGACATGGGTTTTGCCGTGTTGTCAAACTCTTGGACTCAAGCGATCCACCCACCTCAGCCTCCCAAAGTGCTGGAATTGCAGACGTGATCCACCATGCCCGGCCCCCATCATCATATGGACACTTATTTTCATACTGCTGGTGCATCCACTAATTAAAACCACCTCCCATCCCTCATCTCCCCTCAGAACCCTTCCACAGAGCCCCCCGAACTCAGGCTCTCACCAGCAAACTCCCCTTCATCCTCAACATTTTCTCTGAACATTCCAATCACCTTCCTCCACTAACTAAAATCGAGCCAGTTCCTAATGGTTCCACAGTCTTCTCAAGCAGAAATGATTATTTTTCTCCCCTAACCCTGAAGCCTCAGGGTGTGGAGGTGGGGCAACGATATACTTTAGATGTCATTCCCTCCCAAATCCCATACTGAAATGCAATCCCCAGTGTTGGAGATGACGCTGGGTGAGAGGTGATTGGGTCATGGAGGTGAGCTTCTCATAAAGGTTTAGCACCCTCCCTTTGACACTGCCCTTGTGATGGTGAGTGAATTCTCATGAGATCTGGTCGTTAAAAGTGGGTGGTACCTCCCCCCTCCCTCTTACACTCCTGCTCTGGCCATTGCATGTGCCTTCTCCTACCTCACCTCCTGCCATGAGTAAAAGCTCCCTGAGGCCTCCCCAGAAGCTGAGCAGATGTCAGCATCATGCTTCTCATACAACCTGCAGAACTGTGAGCCACTTAAACCTCTTTTCTTTATAAATTACCCAGTCTCAGATATTTCTTTATGGCAATGTGAGAACAAACTAATACAGGCAGGTGTTGTCTTTGCTCCTCATTGTTTGTTCCAAGCTATTTTTCCTTCTTGTTCTATCAAAAACATACAAAACACTTACCTCCTTTGAAGTTTACTTTACCCAGTTTTATCATCACTTTCTCTCATCTTCTCATAACCTCAAGCCCCAATTCATAATTCACTGATGACTTCAGTGCCTGGTTCATGGTTTGCCACTTCACAACCCCCTTATCATTCCCAGTGAGTTCAAAATCACATAAATGACATGTCCAACACACCCGTCTTTTACCTCCTTGGCTCCTTAACTCCAGCCATTTTTCTTCCGCCCCATCACATCCAACTATTCATGTGAAATAAATAAATGGTGGGAGAAGCTCATTTAAAAATGAAATAAACAGCCAGGGACAGTGGCCATACCTGTAATCCCAGCACTTTGGGAGGCTGAAGCAGGTGGATCACCTAAGTCCAGGAGCTTGAGACCACCCTGGCCAACATGGTGAAACTTCATCTCTACTAAAAATATAAAAATTAGCTAAGTGTGGTGGCATATGCCTATAATCCTAACTACTTGGGAGGCCGAAGCACAAGAATGGTTTGAACCCAGGAGGCTGAGGTTACAGTGAGCCAAGATCACGACTGCACTCCAGCCTGGGCAACAGAGTGAGACCTTGTCTCAAAAAAAAAAAAAAAAGAAAGAAAGAAAAAAAAAGAATAAAAAACAGAATTAAACTATATGGAGAGATAAAGCCTTTGCTCAAGTGAAGTTAGTGCACAGAAGTGAGGCTGAAGTAGAGTCAGGAAGATCTCCCAGAGGAGACACCACTGAGGATAATTTTGATATATAAGCAGGAGTGAGAAAGAGATGCATGAAGGAAGGGGGTTTTATTTGGAGATGGTAGATATACAAAGATACAAGAGTGGAATGAATTGTGGCAATAGGTTTATTTGACTACAGTGGAAACTTTGAGGAAGGGGGAACTGAGAAAGAGGCTTGGAGAGACAGGCAGGGACTACATCATCAAAGGCCTTGAATGCCAAGCCAAAGAATGCCTGGAGAATGCTAATTTGAGAATGCTTGGAGCCATAAAGGGTTTATTTTGGGGTCGATAGCTTCCAACAGTGGTCACCAGTGATTCCTTCCCTCCCTGTACACATGTGATGTTCCACCTGCCAAGAGGTAGGATCCTTTTCCATTCCCCTTGGACCTTGCCTGGCCTCACGACTTGCCTTGTCCTGTAGAGCATGATAGAAATTACACAGTGCCATTTCTGGAGTGAAACTTGAAGATATCCGGCAGCTTGCTATAAAGCAGCTAAGACTCCTGAATGATGTGACACCATGTCAGGAGAAAGGCCATGTGAAGGAGCAGTGAGGTGCCAGACGTGTGTGAGACCTTCCTGAACCTCTCAGCACAGCCGAGCTGTCAGATGGATACAGCTGGATGCGTGACTCCCAGCATATACCAAGCAGAATAGAAGAACTGCCCAGCTGAGCCCTGCCTACATTCTTGACCCACTGAATCATGAGCAATGGTGAATCATTGTTGCTTTCTGGATGATTTGTTATATAGTAGCAAGAGACAACTGAAACACATTTCATTTTATCTTCAAAATAGTACAAGGATATAGTATTCCCTCTATACAGATATGATGAAAATGAGGCTCAGCAAATCACAGAGCAATAAAGGATTCTAAGAGACATCCAAGATTGAACTCAGCTTTTACTGACTGTAGAATCCATGCTTTTTTCACTAGACATAGGGAATAAGCCTGGTATTCAGCTGAAATTTTGGATACAGTCAGGCTCCATTCTGATTGATCTGGGGTTCCTTCCAATTACTCAGGGCCTTTTCTTTACTGGTTATTAAATATTTGGAATACTGCCCTTGACTGGGAGCACAAGATTATGAGGCAAGAAACATAACCATCTTTGGAACATGTTGGAAGTCTTTCCAGTTTACAGAACACATCCCCCAAGTCTTGTTTTCCTGGCCTTACCAATCTGGCTTGCTTTGGACACAATCAGTACCTGAGGGTGAGGCCCAGAAGTGACATCTGGTCCTTCCATGTCTCCATGACACATCTCATACACAATCAGAAATGGCTGTCAGCAGGAATGCCCTACAGGCCAAACAAAAACGCACACAGTAATAGGTAAACATTTCCTTTTCTTTTCCATTTCCCACCTTTCTCTCACTTTTATTCATAGCTTTTGCTGTCTGTTTTATTACATGGGAAAGCCCCTTGGAGTATCATTCGGAAGTAAAATTATTTCATTTAATCCACGGTACTGCTCTTGGAAAAAGGTTTTATTTCTTGTACTTGAAGCTGGACAGTAAACAAAATGCTTCTGTTTTTCCCAATCCTAATTTCTAACCTTTTCTTGTGTCTTCACAGTTAAGGGACTAACAAATGTGTACTATGCCCCATCATTTACAGAGACTTTGCCTAGAGCCTGGATGGAAAAACAGAGATTTCTGCTTAAATTTTACTCGACACACTCACAGAAGAAAAGGTAGTGAACTGGTTATGTTCAGGTAGTTGTCTTCAAGTTTTTAGGGAGTTGTTCTCCCAGGTTGAGTTGTTCCAAGAGTAAGGTACAAATTCTTTAGTTCTACAACATTTTCAGTGACTGCATCCAGCACATGAGAACTTTCTATGCGGCTTAGCAAAACAATATAGGCATTGACTTTGGAATCAGAAGAACATTCAGGCTCTTAACCCATTTCAATCAGACTCTTACCCTCACCATGTAACAAAGTCACCGATGGCTTGTCAAGGTCACTAGTGTCTGCTCCTGACCAAGTCCAACAATGGGTCTTAATTCTCGTCTCAATAGCACCAACTGGCACTGCTGATCCTTCTTTTCATGAAACACTTTTTATACTGGGCTTCTAGGCAGTCCCACACTCTTTTTTCCCCTCTTCCCAATCTGTCTCTTCCCTTTCTCCCTCACTGGATTCCCCTCTTCCTCCTGACCTATATAGATTGACAGGTCCCAGGCTCATTTTCAGCCTTCTTATTTCCTTTCTCTGCTCTCATTCTCTATGTGATCTCACCCAGTCCATGGCTTCAAAGTCAGTCTGCATGCTGAGGACGCCCACATTTTATCTTCAAATCCAGTGTTTCCCTTATTAGAAATGTCCAAAATGGAATTCCTAACTTTCCCCCTTAACCCTTTTTCTCCCTCAGAATTCTATGACTCAGCAAATGGTACAAATCCTTCACCAAGTTGCTCAGACCAAAACTCTGGAGTTCGTCTTAACTCTTCTATCCTTTATATCTCACATTTATTCAATTAGCAAGTCCTGTTACCACCTCAACTGTTTCCACCCTAGACCAAGCCAGCTTCTTTTTTTTTTAATTGCGGCAAGGTCCCTCACTCTGTCACCCAGGCTAGAGTTCAGTGGTAAGATCACAGCTCACTGCAGCCTTAACCTCCTGGGTTCAAGCAATCCTCCTGCCTCAGCCCCCCAAGTAGCTGGGAACTACAAGTGTGTGTCACCATGCCTAATTTGTGTGTGTGTGTGTGTGTGTGTGTGTGTGTGTGTATTTTTCGTAGAGACAGGGTTTCACTATGTTGCTCAGGCTGGTCTTGAACTACTAAGTTCAAGTGATCTACCTGCCTTGACCTCCAAAGTGCTAGGATTACAGGCATGAGCCGCTGCACCCAGCCACTGGCTACGTTTTTGCCTGGATTATTGCAATAGCCACCTGTGGTTTCCAAGAATCTCCTTCTCCTTCCCCACCCAACTGATACTAGGCTTAGCCACATGACTTGCTTTGGTCAGTGAAATGTGATGGAAATGACGCTTGTCACTTCCAGGCAGAGGAGTTCAGAAGCCGCATGTGATTCACCGTGATCTCTGGAGACCATCAATGGCTCCAGATGGAGCTGCTTCATCAACCTGGGTCCTAGAGTGAAGATAATGTGGAACAGACCTGCCAACATGCAGTATTGTTCCCGTGGCATTACTCAGCCCATCCTGATGAATACACCCACCCACTTGACTTTCTACTTCCATGTCACCACACTCCCCAATATCCACCCAGGAAATTCTCCACATAGTAGTCGAAGGAATATTTTGCAAGGGTAAATTAGATCATGTCATTTTCCTACTCCAAGTCCTCCAAAGACTTCCACCTAACTTAGAATGAGATCCAGCCTTCTCATCTTGTCCATAAGCCCCTTTAGGGTTGAGTTCTAACTTGCCACTTTGACCACACTTCCTCTCACTCTTTTCTGACACTGAGAAATCCACACTGGCTTTCTCTCTGTTTCTTGAATATGCCAACCTCATTCCAACATCAGGGATCTTGTATTTCCTGTACCCTCTGGGATATTTGTCCTCTAGATACTTGTATGGCTGACTCCCTCACTTCCAACAGGCCCCTGCTCAAATGTTGCCCATCCGAGAAGATTCCCTGCATAGCTGATTTAAAATAGTCCGTTTCCTCTTCCCGTATGGCTACGTGCTATCTCCTTCCTCTGCTTTATTTTACTTCATACCACCTATCACTACCCGATAATGTATTATACAATTATCTTTCTGTTTGTTGTTCGTCTCTCCTTCTAGAATGTAAATTTCACGAAGACAGGAACTTTTTCTTATTCACTATTAAAATTCCTAGAACTTATAACACTGCCAGGTACATGGTAGGCTTCAAAAAAGTATGTTTGTTTTGAATGAACAAATAAATGAACGAAGCTTGAGATTTTCAGACTTAGCATGAATGTGGGAAAGTTATTTCAATTTTTGAGTTCAGTTGCCTCAACTGTAAAATGGAGACAGCAGTCCCTGAATTTTCTACTTTATAGGGTTATTGTGAGGACCAAATCAGATTGCAGCTGCAAGTATGCCTTCTAAACAACAAAGAACTATGGAAATATTACCTAGGATCCTAGGATTATTGATATATCATCCTCTTTGAGATACCAGGCAAATTTTTGGCCAATCTCTGAGAGAGAAAACTGTGTCTCTGGTGGCCTTTACCCCTTTTTTCTATTATCATTTCCCAAAAATATGGCATCTGCTTTTCCCCTCCTGAATCCAGGCACTTTCTCTTATTTGTAGGGCAGGAAGAGTAATACAAACCTGAGTCATCTCCAAATCTGCCAGAGCTGACCTTGGAGAAGTTCCGTAACCTTCTGAGGCTCAGATTCTTCATCCATTAAATAGTGATTATGAAGAACTAATTTCATAAAGCTATTATGAGGCTGTAATGAGTTATGCATATGAAGAACTTTGAAGATTGAGTGGGATATGTGTTAGTGGGATTCAATAAGTGTTAGTTATTGTCATTCACTTAACTATTGACTGTGCAAATGATACTTCATATATTTTTGTATGTAAATCAAATGAGAGAATGTATGCCCATTACTTAGAAGGGTGCCAGAAGCCTTACAGGTGCTTAATACATAGTAGCCATTATACCACGCAGCCATCAAAAAGGATGAGCTCATGTCCTTTGCAGGGACATGGATGAAACTGGAAACCATCATTCTCAACAAACTGACACAAGAACAGAAAACCAAACACTGCATGTTCTCATCATAAGTGGGTGTTAAACAATAAGAACACACGGACACAGGGAGGGGAACATCACACACCGGAACCTGGGGGCTGGGGTGCTAGGGGAGGAATAGCAGGGGGTGGGGAAATTGGGAAGGGGTAGCATTAGGAGAGATACCTAATGTAGATGACAGGGTGATGGATGCAGCAAACCATGGCATGTGTATACCTACGTAACAAACCTGCACAACCTGCACATGTGCCCCAGAACTTAAAGTATAATAAATAAATTTTTAAAAATATAAGCAGTAGCAGTGGTGGTGGTGGTGGTGGCAGTACTTCAAAGCAGTTATGAATTTCGATAAATTTTTTAAATGGCCCATGGTCTCTCGATATAATGTTATTCTTCTCCTTTTCCAGCATTGTGGTGCTAATTAGGAGACTATTATATAAACCTCTTCCCTAACCATTTCAGCAAGTCACAACGCATGACACCCAAAAAAAAAGCATCAGTAAAATTGCTAACATTGTAAATCCCATGGCTACAGTCCCTACCCCACCCCAACCCTGAAAAAGAAATCAATGATCCATGGGTGCTGGTCACAATGTAAAAGTCAAAACCTGACTACAGTAAGTTTGTAGGGGCCCTGGCATTGCTACCTGCCTAGGAATTGATGACCTGCAGTTTTCAAGCTCTCCTATAAATATGAACTGGGTTCTTGGTATAGAGTCTCCACAAAGTCACCGCTGCACTACTACCTAAATAGAGATATCCCTCATTCTCTTTCTCTAAGTATAAAATGGAATCCAAACTTTGGTCAAGCTTTCAAGACATCCTTCTCTCTAATTCTCCCGAAGGATCTCTGCTTTGCTCTGAGAGAATGATGGGCAGCCATGCCAACTTCCTACATCTATTATCAACTCTGAAAATGTTCCCATTTCTCTTGAGCTACATGCTCAAACATCTTCTCACTCTCACCATAAAATCATTCAACGCTACCAGAGGATATTATAGACTTCCACATAAAAGTAGTGGATGGAACATAAACATTCTTTCTGCTCCCTCCAGAAATTCCGATAAAAATTACAGCAAAGGAAATTTTTTTGAGTTGGAGTTTCACTCTTGTTGTCCCAGCTGGAGTGCAATGGTATGATCTCAGCTCACTGCAACCTCCGCCTCCTGGGTTCAAGTGATTCCCTCACCTCAGCCTCACAAGTAGCTGAGACAACAGGCACCCGCCCTCATGCCCAGCTAATTTTTGTATTTTTGTAGCAATGCGGTTTTCACCATGTTGACCAGGCTGGTCTCAAATTCCTGACCTCAGCCTCCCAAAGTACTGGGATTACAGGCATGAGCCACTATGGCCAGCCGGAAATTTTTTTTAAAGTATTAAACCTCAATGAAAAAGATAACCAGAAAAAAACATGAAAGAATAAAATCTGGAGCTCTAAAAAGCAGATGAACCAGTGATAACTCACTTAGCAGACCTGAGAAAGCTGAACCCCAAGCTGACAATAAGAGCAAGCCTGATTTTCACTGCAGAATCCCAGGGTACCACTGGGCATGGGTAGAAAGCTGAGTCTGTTGACACGATGACTGGCTGGAAGTGTGTTTAAGAAGCAGATAGGCCCTCCCCAGGCCCGTCATCCTGCCCCTTCTCCAACCCAGCCAGCTGAAGGCTTATTCCCTGGAAAGGATAAAGCATAGTAGGGCACATACGGCATTGTTGAGGGCAGGGACAGTGTATTGAACACAGGAACATGAAGTGAGAGGTCACACACTGAATATGAGGACCTCAGCTCTCAGAGCATAAGAAGCCAGACTTAACACGCTGCTTGCCGGAGACTGAAGCACACCTCTCTAGGAAGTGTATATACTTCAAGAAAAGATACAGCAGCGCTAGCAGTAGAATTCCCTTGGAGAAGCAGATTGGCCAAATCACCTTACAAGTGGTGAATTCAGAGTCAACAAGTTCCACCCCACACACTCTGAGTTTCTAATTTGCCTTTAAGTGTCTCATTTCAAAGTGTGAGCCTTAGTCAGGATCAACAGAACTCTGAGGAAATTCCCTAACTTGAAAAATACCGTTGGCCCTTTAACAACATGGGGTTAAGGGTGCCAACCCCCTGCAGTTGAAAATCTACATATAACTCTTGACTCTCCAAAAACTTGACTACAAATAGCCTACTCTTGACTGGAAGACTTATCAATAACATAAACAATCACTAACCACTTTTGTTATACATAAAAAAGTGGTTATATACTGTATTACTACAATACAGTATACTGTATTTATATACTGTATTCCTACAATAAAGCAAGCTAGAGAAAAGAAAATGCTGTGAAGAAAATCATAAGGAAGAAGAATTGTCTGTATTATTTGTTGAGTGGAAGTGGATCATCACAAAGGTCCTTACCCTAGTCATCTTCACACTGAATACACTAAGGAGGAGAAGCAAGAAGAAGGGTTGGTCTTGCTGGCTCAGGGGTAGCCGAAGCAGAAGATACTCCACGTATTAGCAGATTCAGGCAGTTAAGACTCACATGGTTCAAGGGCCAACTGTAAAAGATCAAAATATTAGGAGGGGAAAAGAAAGCAACTTATAGAAAACACTGCAGAGAATAAAAACTTCAAAAGGAAACTATTACCAACGTCCTCAGACAAAAGGAGAAGTTATTCTAATTTCTTAAATAAAAACAATATTCTAGCAAAAGGAAAACAATTGTAAAACAAAAGAGTAATTACAAATTCAAATTTCACAGCCAGAGTGAAAATTTCAGTCAAAGAGTTAGAAGATAAATTTAGGGAAATCCCTTAGAAAGTAGAATGAAAAGTCGAAGAGATGGAAGATATGCTACAGAAGACAAGAAATACAGAAAAACATTCTAGGAGCTCATCAACTAAGTAACTAAAATCGTGAGAAAAAGACTTGAAAAATAGAAGAAAAAAGACACAGAAATAATCCAAGACATTTCTCAGTACTGAAGGGCATGAGTTTCTAGACTTAAAAGGTGCAGTAAACAGATAAAATAGATAAATAAATAGTACAATAGGTGATAACTAAATAGATACATTTAGATACAATAGATACTAAGTAAAATAGTCAGTACAATAGCTAAAAATAAATTCACGCTAAGTTCCGTCATCTTAAACTTTCAGAACAATAGAGATAAAAGAGGCAATTTTAAAGCTTTTCAGAAAAAGCAAAAATGATTGCTCAAAACACCAAAATGACTGTGGATTTCTCAATAGCCACACTAGAAGCAAACAGATAATGTAACAATGACTTTAGAATTCCGTAGGAAAAAATCATTTCTAGCCTAGAATTCTACACCTATCAAAGTTAACAATTAAATATTTGGATGGGATACACACATTTCAGACATAAGTCTCAAAACAATTACCTGCCGTGAACCCATTCTCAACAAGCTACTGGAGATCCTTTTGCAGTTCATACACGTGACGATTGGGTGTTCATGTCCATGCGTGAGATGTGTGCCTCCCTCAAACCTTGTTATGATGTTGGCATATTTCCCATTTGAGGTGAAAAAAAAAAAAAAGGAAGCTACTAGATAAGTTCAAAATGAGGACGTAAAGCAAGAAAGAGGAAGACGTGGAGTCTGGGAAATAAGAACATCAATCCAAGAAAGAGAAAGGAAATCCCAGAGATAAAGGCAAAGGGAGATCCAAGCACAGCCATGTACTCAGCCTGGAAATAAACGAGTCCAGGTTGGAGTGGCTCAGTAGGGCACAGGAAAGATGACCAGGAGATGGCCTCGTTACAATATCTGATGTGAGTGAATTGAGAGGAAATTTACACAGCTGAGGAGAAAGTTTGGAATGAATTAGTTATAGAAAACAAAACAAAGGACGAAAAAACAATATAACAGTTAACACCAGGAAAACCTAAAGATTGTGCAAGGAAGTAAAAGCAAGCACATTTCAGCTGTGAAGAGTATTTATAGGGACAGGAAAATACACACACTGAATATTCTCAGCAAAATTAGGAAATGACAGTAGTGGAATAATGGGAGCATGGCGGTGACGGGGGGGTCAGGAATTGTGCATGATGGGGCATGGTAGAAGTGGGCTAAATTAAAATGAGATGAGATAAAGGCAAAGAGAGATCCAAGTACAGCCATGTTCTCAGCCTGGAAATAAACTAGTCCAGGTTGGAGCAGCTCAGTAGGGCACAGGAAAGATGACCAAAGATGACTTTTGCCAAGTCAATACCACAAACTGCAGAAGTGTTATTGTTTAGAACAAAGAAAAATCATGATGCAGGGAAGGGATCTCAGATAAAAGAGATTAGAAATAGGTCTTGAAAAAATGGGCTGGATTTGAATGAATGGAGGAATGAGGGAATTCCAAATGTGGATCCAGGAAAGGAAGACATCGTCTTGGCACTATGAGGAGCTTACAGGTTTCAGAGCCTAGACTTTTGAGTGAGAGGCTAACAGTTAATGCTTAAAGCATTCAGCAAAAAAGAAGGAGCACTATAAGCATATAGCAGTGACATGGAGGCAATATCAAAATAATCAGCTGCAAGAGCTGAATGTGTTGATTCTAGGAAGCAGGAAATGATAGATCAAGAGAAGGGTTTATTGTTTCTCATTATGCCTTCTAAAATTATTTGACCCTGAAAATTGTGTATGCATATAAAGCCAATCAAAATTAAAACTAAATTTTAAAATGATCACACATCAACAATAAATTAAAAGGATGATTTTAATTTGGCTTCTCTTTTTTATGTGCACACATAGACACACACTGCCATTTGGGCAATACATTTTGTAAAGCATCTAAATGCATGACAATATTTCAGAAAAGTGTTAATGATGGCCTGGGCCAATCTGTCTTTTGTAAATAATTTCTCAGGCAAGTATACTAATTAGAGCTAAGATACGCAAATGACACAACAACCCACCAAACAAGATGAGCATTTGCTGTTCATCTATTGAATATATAGCAATAAATATTCAACATTCTGTGGGGTAAACAATCAAATGTAAGATGTGATTTCTGGCATTATGGATTTTATGATTCAATTAAAGACATGGAACATAAACTTGTAAAGTTAAATGACAGTACAAAATTTACAATTAACATTTCATTTAAAAAGTAAAAGATGTTGCAAGATAATACATGACTTTTGCTAAGTCAGCACCACAAACTACAGAAGTTGTTAGTGTTTAGAACAAAGAAAAATCATGATACAGGGAAGGGATCTCAGAGAAAAGAGATTAGAAATAGGTCTTGAAAAAATGGGCTGGATTTGAATACGTGGAGGAATGGGAGAATTCCAAACATGGACCCTGGAAAGGAAGATGTCGTCTTGGCACCATGGAGAGATTACAGGTTGCAGAGTCTAGACATTTGAGTGAGAACCTGCTCACCAGAATGGAAAGGCAATTAGCCTTTGGCCTGAGGAAAACAACTTATTCAGAATAAAGTATTTCTATCACCCACAATGAGGCCAAGGATTCAGTCAGCTGTCCTGTTGGGATGTGTATCCATCATTTTATGAGCTCTAAAAACCCCAGGAATGGCTTCAAATCCATGTTACAGACCCAAATTCCCTGGAAACAGCAATTGCCTCTTAGCAAAATCATTAATTAGGGCATTGCCTTGATTCCATTGTGAATAATAAAAACACGTGCACAGACTTCTGTACTTTGATGAAAGCATCAGGGTGTGATTTATGGGGCAAGATGCTCTCTGGGGAATATAAATATGTAAGCTTTACATATTTATAAAGTTCAAACACATTACCTCTTCAATGGCTTTCAAAACTAAAATGACCTCGGTTCAGTCAAATAAATAGGACAGACATGTAAATTAGCAAAAGAAGTGCTCTGACATTTATGCAAGGCTTAGATCCCACAATGGACAATATCTGGATCAGTGGGAAGTCAGAAGCGTTCTGTCTGTAGCTATCGCCAGACAAATCTAAACACTTGGTAGGCACTCAGAAAAAAAAACTCTTACTGATTTAAGTAATTAAAGGGGATCTGGCGGGCAGATACAAAAAGACAGAAGTCACATCACAAGGCAAGGCTGCAACAGGAGTCTCTAGCCAGTTCCAGAAGAGCAGGTGGTTATATCCACCAGTGCCCAGAAGAGGGCAGCCAAGAGCTGCTCAAATGGAACCTTCCTGGGAAGGACACCCACTTGGCACCAGTCAGGGAAAACTGCCCTCTTCCCTGCACAGAGAAGAGAATCAGCCCAAAACTGATTGGTGAAGAAGTTTGGGGAGAAAAAAAGCAGGGGTGGGAAACATGGACTAAAGATGTCCAAGACAGATGAAGAACCAGACCAAAAAGAATTATGAAGCCAGAGAATGGAAAAGCAAGACAACAGCCAGTAGTCAAAGGAACAAGGTGCAGCTCTGACCATGCCACTCTCCTGCTCAAAAGATTTCAGCGGCTCCCTACTGTCCATCACACACACTCCTTAGCCTAACATTCAGGGCCCTGCTATAATCTGACCCTGACCCACCTTAAGCATCTTGGGATTTGCTAGGTTTTCTATCATACACTCAAGATTCCAAGCAAACCAACATCTTTCTCGTGACTTTCCTCCTCTGCGTCTTTGTTCCTTCTGTTCCTTCACTCCTCTAAAAAATGAGTGGCTGCCACATGCTAGTGATGGGAGGGAGGGATACAGGATCAACCAGAAGAAGTACCCACCTTCAAAGGTGCCAGGAAGAGGCAGAAATATACAATGCCATGCACTACAGCAAGGGAGGCAAGAGTGGATGGGGTGGAGAGAGAAGCAGCCAAATTAGGCTGGCAGAAAAGGCTTCTAGGAGGAGGTGACCATCCCCCTGAAATCACTTTGCCTTTCCTCTCCACTCATCGAAACCTTCAACGCCTGCAGAAGAACCATCTGTTGTTTTCATCTGCCTGCCTTTCCCCACTCCTGGTAAAATACTCCATCTCCTCCTTTAGGAAACTGCTCCCTACTCCATCTGCCAAGTAAGCTGATATGGTAATGTGGTTGACCATATTACCCCATCCCCTGGTCCACAGCGGTTGGTTTAAGGAAGATCCTTCAAGACAAAAACAAATTAATCAGATGCCTTCCCGGGAGTTTTCCTCTCCATTTTGGAATCAAAGGAGTAGCTAGCTTTCTTCTTCCCCTGGATTGGAGGCTGACAGGGTAGATTCCAGAGTTGCTGGTGCCATGTCCCTTGCCCCATGGAGGATTCTGAGAGAATACACTGGAAAGAGATGGAGATAATTGACACTATACAAATCCCGTAATTCAGTTGCCCTGAATTAGGGCTAGGCCTCCGCTCCACTGTGAGCAGCGAAAGCCTGATTCCAGAGCTTAGCCAAAGGAGTTTGTGTTTCTTGGGTAGCAGGTGATTAAAAGTCCAGTGGACAAGCTTTGCTGCTCTGGCTGCATGATGACATCAAAGACCATTTTGCTCCACCACCTTCATCACATTACCCTCCTCATGCTCCAAGATGATTGCTGCATCTCTGGGGGTTCTATCCACACTCCAGACTGGAAGGGCAGAAAGCACGTGCCCATTCAGTGTATCCCTGTTTATCAGAAAAAATAATATATTCCCAGAAATCTCAACCTGTATCCTTCTGCTTACATCTCGATGTTCAGAAAAGGGTCACATGGCCACCCCTCACTGCAAGGAAGTCCAGAGAGCTATTTTCAACTGGGCATGTTGAGACATATTGAGAGGAAATACACATCGGGTAGGTAACTGGTGGTATCTGCTACAACTCCTAAGTGTCTTTGTACACATTGGGTAGATAGCTGGTGGCCTGCATAAACCCACACATTCTCCTTTTTGCTTGAGCTAGTTGGAGATGGGTGTTTATAAATTTCAATCAAAAAGCCATGGCTAAGACACCCGCCAAATGCCACCATCACCATAGAGCCTCCCCGATCCCACTACATCAGAATGATCTTGATGTCTTCGATTTCCAGCAGGGCCTTTTCCCACCAGCAGCCTGAGGGAGAGATATCACAGGGATGGGGCAGTCGTACCTAGGCAGCCAAACCCCACCCCCACAGCCAAAGCCGGCAGAAGAATCCGGCCAGCAGGATTCCTGGAATCTAGCTCTCTTCTCTCTCTTGCTTCACCTGCGGGGGGCCACAAACGAGCTGTTTCAAAGCCATCAGCATCATGAACCCAGCCACTGCTGTTGACCCCATATCCTGAACCCAGCAGTAGATACTATCCAGGGCTTGTTGCTGGTGGGAAAGGAGGAGACAGCAACAGCCCTGATTTGCCACTAAAACAAACATAATGGGATACATCTACAGGATGAAGTACTAGTAATGCATAAAAGGAGAATGAGGAAGCTCTGGGTGTATTAATGTGAAACACTTCTAAAACCGTCACTAAGAGAAAAAAAAGTTAAGTGCAAAATGGTGTCCATATGTATATGCGATATGTAGATAGGATATATACATATATATGAAATAATCATTTGTGATAAAGGAAAGAAAAATAATATCTGCACAGATAATTTGTACCTGCAGAAAATATCTCTAGAAGGATAAACAGTTCAAGAGACTGGTGCTTTTGGCTGCCTCCAGGTAAAGCACACGAAGGTTACAAAATAGGAGGGAAACGTTTCTCTGTACACTCTTTAAACCTTTTGAATGTTGGACCCTAGGAGTGAACTACCTATTTGAAAAAGAATGAAAATACATTTCTGTAAGCAAACACAGTACAGTTTGTGCTGGTATGTCTGGTTTGTTTGGTTGGGTTTGGTTTGGTCTGGCTTGGTTTGGTTTGGTTTGGTTTGTTTGGTTTGGTCTGGTTTGTTTGGTTTGGTTTGGTCTGGTTTGGTTTGTTTGGTCTGGTTTGGTTTGGTCTGGTTTGGTTTGGTCTGGTTTGGTTTGGTTTGGTCTGGTTTGGTTTGGTTTGGTTTGGTCTGGTTTGGTTTGGTCTGGTTTGGTTTGGTTTGGTCTGGCTTGGTTTGGTTTGGTTTGGTTTGGTTTGGTCTGGTTTATTTGGTTTGGTTTGGTCTGGTTTGATTTGGTCTGGTTTGGTTTGGTCTGGTTTATTTGGTTTGGTTTGGTTTGGTTTGGTTGGTCTGGTTTGGTTTGGTTTGGTTTGGTCTGGTTTGTTTGGTTTGGTTTGGTCTGGTTTGTTTGGTTTGGTTTGGTCTGGTTTGTTTGGTTTGGTTTGGTCTGGTTTGTTTGGTTTGGTTTGGTTTGGTCTGGTTTGGTTTGTTTGGTCTGGTTTGGTTTGTTTGGTCTGGTTTGGTTTGGTCTGGTTTGGTCTGGTTTGGTTTGTTTTGGTCTGGTTTGGTTTGTTTTGGTTTGGTCTGGTTTGTTTGGTTTGGTCTGGTTTGGTCTGGTTTGGTTTGGTTTGGTCTGGTTTGTTTGGTTTGGTCTGGTTTGGTCTGGTTTGGTTTGGTTTGGTCTGGTTTGTTTGGTTTGGTCTGGTTTGTTTGGTTTGGTTTGATTTGGTTAAGGCAAAACAATAGGAAGGATGACACTGGCAAACTGGACTGGGAAGAGAAAAGGAAAACAGAAAAATTGGCATCCATTTAACAATAACATAGAAATAGCGTTTGGGTGAAGGGATGCTTTACTCATATCTTGCTTGAAGCATTTACAGATGTCAGCTCTTTCATCCTCTCTTTGCTACAGCTGTGGAAAAATTGATTCAATTCCTTCCAGCTTAGAGCTAACGAAAAGCCTAAAGAGCTGAGTCTCAAACACTGCCCCATTTCCCCACCTGGCCAGGCCACCCCATCCTTGCTCAGTCTGTTTCCTGTGTCTGGGATCTCTCGCCTTTCTACTCCCTCCATTCCAAAGAGCTGTTCCAACACCTACGCACCTTCTCTATTGAAAATAGCTGTTTCATTAGACCAGGCACTGGCCTTTTCTGAAAAGAGTCAGGTAGTAAATATTTTAGGCTTTATTTTCATGGCCATTCTGTCTCTGTCGTAACCAGCCAACTCTGCTGTTGTAGCATGAAAGCGGTGATAGATAATACATAAACAAATGGGCATGGCTGTGTTCCAATAAAACTTTATTTACAAAAACAAACAGGCTGTAATCCAGAACACTGACAACACCAAATGTTGGCAAGGATGTGGAGCAACAGGAACTCTCATTCATGGCTGGTAGAAATGCAGCATGGTACAGCCACTTTGGAAGACAGCTTGTCGGTTTCTTACAACACTAAACATACTCTTGCCATATGATCCAGCAATTGCTCTCTTTGCTATTTAACCAAAATAGTTGAAAACTTATGTCCACACAAAAACCTGCACATGGATGTTTAGAGCAGCTTTACTCATAATTGCCAAAACTTGGAAGCAAACAAGATGTCCTTCAGTAGGTGAATGGACAATGGAATATTATTTAGCACTAAAGGAAATGATCTATCAAGCCACAAACAGACATGGAGGAAACTGAAATGCATATTACAAAATAAAGAAGTCAGCCAGAAAAGACTACATACTGTATGATTCCAACTACATGACATTCAAGAAAAGGCAAAACTATGGAGACAGTAAAAAGATCAGTGGTTGCCAGGGTTCATGGGGAGGGAGGGATGAAGAGGAAGAGCACAGAGGATGTTTAGGGCAGTGAAACTACTCTGCTGATACTACAATGGTAGATACATGTCAGTATACATTTGCCCAAACCTACAGAATGTCCAAACACCATGAATGGTCCAGAATGTAAACTATAGACTCTATGAGTGATAATGATGTGTCAATGTAGGGTCATCAGTTGTAACAAATGTGCCCCTCTGGTGGGGGAAGTTGATACTGGGGGAGGCTGTGCATGTGTGAGGGTGAGAAATAAATGGGAAATCTCTATATCCCCCACTCAGTGGTGCTGTGAACCTAAAACTGCTCTAAAAAATAAAGTCTATTCTGGGCACAGTGGCTCACACCTGTAATTCCAGTACTTTGGGAGGCTGAGGTGGGCAGATCACGAGATCAGGAGTTCAAGACCAGCCTGGCCAACATGGTGAAACCCCATCTCTACTAAAAATACAAAAATTAGCTGGGCATGGTGGCACATGCCTGTAGTCCCAGCTTACTCAGGAGGCTGAGGCAGGAGAATCGCTTGAACCCAGGAGGTGGAGGCTGCAGTGAGCGAGATCACGCCACTGCACTCCAGCCTAGGCAACAGAGCAAGACTCTGTCTGAAAAAAGATAAAGTCTATTTAAAAAACCAAATAGGTGGTGGCCATATTTGGCCTGCAGGCCATTGTTTGCTGACCCTTCCTTTGGACTCCAGGGAGATTTGCCATCAATGACCATCATTCACTGCATTACTTTATAGTAGGTGGATGTACCCGTTTGTTGCCCTCAGATGCAAACACTTCAAAGATAAAGACTGACTCTTCTTATCCCATCCACTAGCCTGGATACTGTTTCGATTAAATTGGCCTGAAGTGATGTGACCCAGCTGCCAAAGACAGAACACAGCTCATAGCTTTCTCTTTCCTGGGGCATGTCTGTAGCATCCAAGACCAGCCCTTTCACTACTTGTCCACCATAGGCCGTGAAAAACAATGTCCCCGCCTGCCCTACTACCCTGGGTACCTTGCTTCCAGAAGCTTCCAGATGAGCACAGTCAGAGTGCCTTCTCTACGTGTTTGGTAGAGAGTGTGGATTAAATAACTTTTAAAGCAAAATTCAAACTTCCAACGCAACGTCGCTCAACCTGGCTGCCACACCTCCTTCTCTCACCTGTGGCCCCACTGGTTTGCAGTCTAATCCAATACTTATGTTCCTGTTGGTTTTTTAGCCCACTTACAACATTCAAATGTAGCAAACTATCATTTACTGAGCGGCTACTACCTACCAGTTGCTCTGAACATTTTAAAGAGACGTCCAAGGGAAAGAGAGGGGGTTTTTACTTTCCATGGTGTGCTTTGAATTTTTTACTGTGTACATTATTGTACTATGTACATGATTTCAGATTACACCTGTAATCCTAGCACTTTGAGGGGCCAAGGCAGGCAGATCACTTGAGGTCAGGAGTTCAATACCAGACTGACCATCATGGTGAAACCCCATCTCTACTAAAAATACAAAAATTAGCTGGGCATGGTGGCACACACCATAATCCCAGCTATTCAGGAGGCTGAGGCATGACAATCACTTGAACCTGGGAGGCAAAGGTTACAGTGAGCCAAGATCGCACCACTGCACTCCAGCCTGGGTGACAGAGGGAGACTCTGTTTCAAAAAAAAAAAAAAAAAAAAAAAAAAAAGAATACTCAGTCTCAGGTATTTCTTTTAGTGGTACAGGAACAGCCTGATTTAGTCACATTCTGCCAGAGCTCCCTCTGCACCTTCTAGAGCCTGTGTTTGGTCCTCAGAAAGTGACTAGTGTGATGGAGGAACTGTCTTTTTAAAACTGTACTTTAATTTATATAAATGTAAATTTTAAAATAGACAATTCAGTTATTGAAAAACTTTATGTTCAGAACAGTGAGGAGTGGTGACTCTATTGTTTCAATTGGAAATTTTATAGAATTGAAAACAGATCAAATATCTTCTATGAAAATTTAGAGTTCAGATTGAGATGTGCCATAGGCATGCCATACATATCAGATATTGAATATTCAATACCAAAAAAATGCAGAATACCTTATTCATAATTGTTCATATTGATTACATGCAGAAATGATGTTTTAGGTATCTTAGGTTAAATAAAATACATTAGTAAACTCCATTTCATTAGTATCTTTTTTCTTTGTTTAATGTGACTACTATAAAATTTTTAATTAATGTGTAGTTTACATTCCATTTCTATTGGACAACACTCTTCTAGGCGATTTCCCAGTTGTCCTTTGCATTGGGAAATGGGCCAGGAATTTTGGCTGCTCCTGGCAGGCTGTCCTCCTAGAATTAACAGAATAGCATCCTCAGCAGAAACTGCTCAGCCTTTAAGCCTCGGGAGATGAAAGGAGAGAGAAAGGAGGTGCATTGGCAGGAAGAGCTGGGCCTGACTTCCTTGGAAATGCCAGCCCTGGTGCCAGTGCCCCACCCAACCCAGGATCCCTGTGGGCCCACAATGGGCCCTCTCTGGGTGATCCGGGGTTGGTAAGCACATGGTGCAGGCTCTCCAGGGACACACGGCCCATAGAGGGATTCATGCAGAGGCACAGGATGTGCAGAATCATCTATTATCATTCACCCGACAAGGCCGGGACTTCAAAGTTGAGGTGGCAGGGAACAAGGTTGGCACGGATTCAGACCTCTCTCCAGCTGGCCTCTGTGGTGGCTCTGCAGAGTCTGGTGGTGACTGAATCTACTGCTAAGCCAGATGCATAAACTTGGGCATCAGAACCCCTCTCTGAGTCTTGGTTTCCACCCATAAAATGAGAGAGTTTACAACCTCTACTTTAAAATGTGGTAACTCAACACAACTGCCTTTTTCTCTACATAGCATTGGCAGAGTCGCGGGGCTCCAATCAGGCTCAAGGCCAGGCCTTTATTTTTCTCCTAGAGAGCTCACGCAGGAGTTCATTTCCATGCCCCATGCCCAAGGCCAGGTGTCCTTGAAACGTAGCCAAAAGCTCATTAAATGTACACAGAAGGGAGGGCCGCTGGGACGGGAGGGCCATCTCTGCTCAGCATGGCCAGCACCGGGTGTGTAGCTTTCTGTGACCCATCTCCTCGGGCAGCATTTTCCCTGCCTCTGGGGAGCATCTCCGTTCCAGAAGGCTCTGAGTTGGAAATGCACAGGATGAATTTGGGCACATGTCCTCAGTCACAAATGCCAACAGCATTGGAATATCCAGCAAAGTGCTTTCCAGGCTCCTACTGCCCAGAGACCTGGGAAGCCAGACAGTGGTGAACCCAGGGCTGGAGGTAGAAAGAGCTGTGCACTGGAAACACAGAAACCCAACTCCAACCCGGACTCAGCCAAGTGCTAACTCAGTGCCATGGACAAACGAATAATAACAACGTGTGCGTATGAATGTGTATGTGCGTGTGTGTGTGTGTGTGTGTGTCTGTGTGTGTCTGTGTGTGTGTGTTCTCGTGTGCCAGGCCCAGAGAGGAAATATCACCGTGAGTAAAGAAAGAAGCCCTTGCCCTTCTGAGGCTTCCACTCAATTATAAGCTAAGAAGCACAAAAGAAGTGCAGATAAAGTGCAATGGCAAAAACATAGATGACAAGTTTGCCTCCAACAACAGGGACTGGGACAGGTTTCGTGCCAGGGAGGCATTTGGGAGAACAAACAAGTGCAAAGTGCCCAGGAGGAGAGGCCAAGGAGGTCTGAAGGCGTCCTCTCAGAATGCCAAGTTTAGTTTACCTCTACCTCCTCTCTGCAACTTTCTACAGCAGGGAGTTGACTCCTCCCTATTCTCTGAGACATAAAGTTTGTTTCAAACGATTCAAGGCTTGATTGTTCATACTTACTGTTATTGCATTTATATCACCATCAAGAGCATTTGTGATGGTCTGCTACCAGGATGCTTAGTGCATGTCTCATCTCCCCAATAGCACAGTCAGGAAATATGTTCAATGCCTTCTCTAATTCCCTGCCAGCCTGCCATACAATCTCTGAGTTGGAAGGAACCCTGGAAATCATGCTATCCAGTTCCCCATCTTCTCTGTGCTAGAGGCCTCTGCAAGACCGCTGGGCATACCGTCTGCATCTTTATTCTGTGTTTGTGCAAAACAGGATGTTATAACAGGTTCTGTTTTAGTATTAGCCGAGGTTCCAAGACACCAAGAGTGACTGCATGCCATTTCTAAGGAAGGTAGAAGACCACAAAGACTTAGATGGGAGTTAGTCAAGAACAGGTTTGTTTTGTTTTGTTGTTTTCTGAGAAGCAGTCTCACTTCTTCACCCAGCCTGGAGTGCAGTGGCACAATCTGGGCTCACTGCAACCGCCACCTCCCAGGTTCAAGCAATTCTCCTGCCTCAGCCTCCCCAGGAGCAGGTTTTAAGGCCCCAATCTATCACTACCAGAGCTTTAAAGAATCTGGAGCTGGGCTGGGATTAGACAAGGATTTGGGGAAAGAGCTGCCAATGCTTAGACTTCCACCCTCCTTGGGAGAGGCTATTTCTTTTCACCTCAAGCCGAGGCAAAGGGGCTTCCATGAGACCTCCTGAAAGGCTTGCAACACGTTCCCTGGATCATGGGAGATTCCCTAGGTTGATGTCTGGCTCACCCTGAGCAGTCTAAAGGGTGAGAGATGGCGGCAGGCCAGATGCGCTGAGGGTGGAGTGAGACGAGGTGGCTGTGTTGAGGGAGACTTACTTTTCCCACGTTTGTCAGGGCAAAGGAGGTGTGAGTTTCCCATGGAGCAGAGCTGGCCTGGGAGGTGGGGCACAGATGCTGGGGGGTGAGGGAGAAGCAGTGGAGGAGCAATCAGAAGAGATGCATGCTCCCCGTCAAGCAAAGGCAGATAAGAGGCGGTTGCTGCAAATTACCCATGAAGGGACCCATGAGGTGAGTCATCTGTCAACCCCAGATGGCTAGAACACCACCAGCGGAGTGAGTCTCTTCCCACCCGCTTTCCTCCTGTCTTCCCCTCTTGCCCTAGCCAATCCTGGAGAAGCCAAGGGATGGGGGAAGTATGGAGGGAAAATGGAAGCACCAGATAAAGAAAATAGAGGTGTACAGCCACACAACCTCTTTTCATTGCAGGCGCCAGCCTAATGCAGCAAAGCTGGGAGAGAGAGGAAATTTTCATTTGCAACGTCAATGGGAGGATTTAGGGTCCTTACCCTGGAATGGGCATATTAATTACCAATGGAGACTGGGGTTTTGTGGAGGAAGTGACCAGACGATGTTTTCTTAGATAAGAGTGACAAAAGACGTTATGGGACTTGCCCTACTTTTATCAAGGAGCAGAATAAAAACGGCAGAGCAAACTTGATGAGACAGTGGGAGACCAAAAATACAGTTCATTTCTGTTGCATCCTGCAAGTCCCTGCTTGTTCAATATGATGGTGTAATATATACACAGTTTCCAAAATTGGGATCATACGCTACCTGGTATTCAAATCTTTTTTTTCCTCAAAGAATAATGTATCATGAAGTTTTTCCCTTGGAAGAAAATATTCATCTGCAAGTCGAACATACCACCATCTGGACATGCTGTAATTTATTTGCCCAATATCGTATCCAATGTTTGCTCTTGCAAATCACGCTAAAATCAAATATCCTATGCGTAACTCTTTGTTTGATTTGACATATTTGATTCCTTCCTAAGGATAAATTCCAAGAAGTGGAATTGCTAGACTAATGGGTAGAAACCTTTTTAAGGCTTTTTATCTCTATCATCAAAGAGGCCCGGGCTCTCAAAACACGTTTTCACTAAGTAGGACTGAGCTGTCCAGAAAAGGCCTGAAGAGGCTGGATATGTCCTGCAGTCTGTGTAGCCTCACTCCTGTGTCGGCGGGGAAGCATGGCAGTGACTATCGAGGAGGTTATTCCACAGCTATGTAAGGGGAGCGAGAATCGCACCTAACAAGCCCACTCTGCTTTTTCTACTATAAAATATACACACAGAATTCAAATGATATTCACACGAGTAGCACTTGTGTCGATGCATCTTTTCCTGAATCCCTCAAGGGGTTAATTTCGGGGTGGGAGGGCAGTATGGAGTGTGGTCAAGAGCATGAATTCTGGAGTCAGACAGCTTGGCCTCAGCTCCACCATGGACTAAGCCTGCTGCTGGAGCAAGTTACTTCTCTCTGTCCTGAGTTTCCTCATTCATAAACTTTCCAAATGCAATTAATTCCTGAAAATGCTTTAGCAAGTGCCTGGAACTCAGCACATGCTCAATAAGTGGTGTCATTAGTTACCATTTTCTGCTCTTATCTTTAACAGAAGAACTGAAGCCAGATCAGCTAAATCTGTCATTCTCAATTGGGAGTGATTTTGCCACACGAGGTATATTTGGCAGTGTCTGGAGACATTTTTGATCATCACAGCATAGGAGGGAGGAGGTGCTGCTGGTATCTAGTGGGTGGAGGCCGGGGACACTTCTAAACTTCCGTGTACCAGACCAACCCCCACGGCAGAATGTCAGTAGTGCTGAATTTGAGAGTCCCCGAGCTGAACCATCCCTGGCGCTCACCTGGGTGCCAGCTCTCACGTGAAGATGAGCACGGCATTTCTGTTTTGTGCAATGACACTTTTGTGTGGCATTTCTCTCCCACTATCTCTGAGGTCATCTGGTATACCGAACAGGCAGGACTGCCCACACCCCCTGTCTAGCACTCCCAGTGTGAGAGAATAGGGAGGAATCTAGTTACCAGGGACATTCACGGGCTTTGGCTGCAATGATGCTGCATAACAATTACAAATTTCTGAGGCACACGAAATAAGCATTCATTTGTTGCTCATGGTTTTGAGAGGTGGTTCGGACAGTCCAGCTTCAGGTTAAGGGTTAAGTTCAGATCTGCCCCATCTTCATGTTCAGAATGTATCTCATTCTGGAACCCAGGTTGAAACAAAACCCCAAGAATGTGGGCTCTTCCCACGGCGAAAGTCACAGAAGGGCAAGAAGAAACAGCAGTGCCTCCTGAAGCTCACAACTGGCACGGTCCCTTTAGCCACATTCCATTAGCCAAAACCCATTTGTGGCCCCTGTTACCTATGGGAGAAAGTTCACATGCCTTAGGATGCACTCAATCCTTTATTAAAATCAGGGAGACTATAAAACACATATTTTTTTTCTTTTCGTCTTTAGCAGAACATTAAAGGGCTTCATTGTTCATCTCTGTCAAGTTCTGGCCAGTGATCAATAAGCAGAGATGTATGGAACATGCTGAATGGCATGTCATAGGAACAGGACGGGTCTTCTCCCATTTCTCCTTCCTGCTGCCTGGGGTCCAGATGTAATGGCAGGAATTTCAGCAGCCATTTTGAACCCCGAGATGGGAAAGTATATATGGCGGAGCAGAAAGCGTAAGGCTCTTGGATCTTTGATAATGCATGGAGCTGCCTTAGCAGCCTGTACCTACTACCCACCTCCAAAATATTTTATATGAGACAGTACAGTCTTGTATGTTTAAGGCTTTGGAGTTGAACCTCTCATTTATAAACAAATTTGATTTCAAAACATACCTCAAGGATTCCCTGAGTTCACTGGCTGAACACATTTTCATTTCAGTGTGTTATACAATCACCTTCCTATCGGCAGTTCTGGTGTTCCCTATGCAGCCTTAAAGGACTGAATAAAAAACCTCTCACACTCAGAGCAGTCTTTGCATTACAGATGCTAATCTCTTTCTTCTGAAAACTTGGGGAGTGGGGGAGGGAAAGATAAAGTTTTACCACCAAAGAAGCCACTAAAGAAGTGCCAGGAAATGTTTATACATTCAGCTACCAATCACTGGTAACCAGTGAATTCTGTCATCTTTCTCCTGGGCTATATTAATATTTTACACTTTGAAACTGAAGTCCTTGAGCACAGCTGTTATCCTGCACTGCCTCTGGAAACTCCTCTCTGGTTCATATGGAAAGCAACCCTTTAAGTCCCATTCCCTCCCCAAACCTTAGTGCTCACTGTCGTCCTTTGTCCACTTCTGTCTACTTGATATATGCCAGTTCCCCTGGCTGCTGTCCAACTGCTGGACTTCTGAGCTTAGCATGAAAAGCCCTCAAATGATCCCGCCCCACCCTCTCTACGAGACTCCATGCATCAAGTCCTTTAATCACTTACTCTAATTCCCCTGATCTACACCTGCCTCACACTAACCCACTATCTTGGTGGAACAATGAGGCTTCCAAATAGAGGTAATTTCTTCCACGCCCATTCTTTGCATGGCCAGTGAACTGACAGTCATAAAACAGGGCAGAGATCGCAGAGTGCCTCCAGGGCAGTGGTTTCCAGAGTGTTTTTATTTTAAACCTGGAACTCTTTGTTCACATGAAATCTTAGGTAAAGCCAGATATGCAAAGCAGGTAAAGACAGAGCCATTTAAATGGAAGGGAGATGGTAGAGCAAGTTTGGAGGGAACCCAGCCCCACTCCCCACCCTCAGCAGTTTTGAAGGAAATCTACAGAAACCCAAGTATCTGAGTCCACGAATGCTCTTCCTTCTTCCCTCTGCTCAAACGCTCCTCCCCCAGGGGTTTGCTCTGATCATCTCCTCATTCCAATCAAGTCTCTAGACAATGTCACCTTCTCTGGCCATTTATCTAAAGTGTCCCCCACTCCACATCACTCTCTATTCTTGCAGGCTTGTGTCAGCTCAAGAATGGAATAACAAATGTAAACTTTGCCAGGCACAGTGGCTCACACCTGTAATCCTAGCACTTTGGGAGGCCAAGGTAGACGGATCACCTGAGGTCAGGAGTTTGAGATCAGCCTGGTCAGCATGGCAAAACCCCATCTCTATTAAAAATAAAAAAAATTAGCCGGGTGTGGTGGCAGGTGCCTGTAGCCTCAGCTGCCCAGGAGGCTGAGGCAGGAGAATCTCTTGAACTCAAGAGGCAGAGGCTTCAGCGAACTGAGATGTACCACTGCACTCCAACCTGAGTGGCAGAGTGAAACTCCATCTCAAAAAATAAAATAAAATAAAATAAAAAGAAATGCAAAAGAAACATATATGAGAAAATGAATGGACAGAACTGGGACTGGTTGGGAGAGTTGTCAAACTGCAATGAAGATCTGCCCTTAAGTGAAGGAGAGAGGGAAGGAAAGGAGGGTGGGAGAGAGGAAGGATCATAGACTGTAATACACTTCTACGAAGATTCCAGCAAGGCCTTCAGAGAGTACTCAAGCCAAAGTTTCCCATGGAGAAATCCCAAGTCTGCCTCAGTGTCCCTGTCACACTGGGACATTGAGGGGAACCAGTCCCAGTGCAAACGCAGTGAGTGATGCATTCCAGAATGCAGCTGTGGGGGTTCTCAGTCACTTTCACACTCGGCTGCGTGAGTTCCCAGAGGCTCATTCCCGTGGCCACCACAATTTTCCTTCATAGTGCTTTCACTATCTGACATTGTATTTAGTATTTATTTGTTTATTATTGTCCCCCAAGCTAAAATGTAAACTCTATGATGACAGGCGTATGCCTGGCTTGTTCCCTACGGTATCCTCAGCTCCTAGAACAATATCTGCGAAATAAAAAGCAAATATCTGCTGGATGAATGGGCAGGTAGAGGGAGGTTTTATGGGCTTCCAAGGAGTTATAACATGAAGAAAATAGTGTAAAGATCTCAGAGTTGTATTGTTAATCAAAAAGGAAAACGATGGCAACGTTTCATCTTGGGAAACATCTTGGAGAAAGAACAGACTGAAATTGACAAGGCTTCAGGAACGCTGCTGCCTGCAGAGAGAGACAGGATTCACAAAACAGGGGAATTCGGCCAAGTGCTTGAGTATACCAATTAGTTTGTTGGTCAGGTTGCAATGCATCCAGGCTGACAGACTAAAATTTACTTTCCTGAAACTAAAAGGAAGCTGATGGCCATGAAAATGCAATCTAACCTCCTCATCTTTAGAAAACAGAGAGAAAGAGAGAGAGAGAGAGAGAGAGAGAGAGAGCCCAGTCGTCCTTTGCATGTGATCATTAGTGATCTAGGTATGATGCTATCCCCATAACATCCTTCACCCTGCCCTGCACAAACCCTCACGTTGGAGTACTATTCTTTTAAACCCTGAGACTTAGATCGTGTGAAGATCTGACTCCACTATCTAAATTTCAGAGTCAGAAGATATGAGAAGACTCGGATTTATGTTAACGAGGGTGTAGAAATGTGAAAGGGAAATGGCTTCTCTATGAGTCAATATTGGAATTTCAAGTAATTTTTTTCCCCTTTCTTAAGAGCAAAAGAGATCAAGGGCAGTGACTCACACCTGTAATCCCAGCATTTGGGGAGGCTGAGGTGGGATAGTGGCTTAAAGCTAGGAATTTGGGACCAGCCACTTTCCCACCTCAGCCTCCCCACATTTTTTTAATTAGCTGGGTGTGGTGGTGCACACCTGTAGTCCCGGCTACTTGGGCTGAGGCAGGAGGACCGGCCGGGAGGTGAAGGCTACAGTGAGCTATGTTAGCACCACTGCACTCTACCCTGGATGACACAGCAAGACCCTGTCTCAAAAAAAAAAAAAAAAAGAACAAAAGAGCCCAAATGGCATACAAGAATGTCTGTTCTTAGTTACAGGGCTTTCCAAACTACAAAGGCTTCCTTTGGTATGAGAAAGTCAATGAATTTGTGTAACAAACCATAAAATTAAATGTATATACTTAAAGGGCTGGGACTGCCAAATAGATTCTTCAAAATGGCTTTGCCTTTTTGATTTGCTGCACCATTTTTAGTCAAAACTGGTGCAGTACTCTAAATATTCTAATAAAAATAGAATCTCACAGACCTCCAAAAGGCTAATGGTGACCTCCAACTTTTAATAACAGAGCTGAGGACCAAGGGAAAACCAAGGGGTTTGATGGATTCGAGATCATAAGAGCAACGTTAATTGTCTGCCCACTGACCCGGGGAGGAGGTTAGAAAAGGGGCCGCAAGAATAACAGCAGGAAAGGAGACAAGCCCAGCATGGAGGGGGTGGCTGTAAGCACCCCATCACCCCTTCCCTTCCACACTTTTATCTGACACACATACTGGGCTTGGTAGTAAGCTTTCACGTAAAGAAAAGTCTGAATAAACAATTTGAGTAGCACTAGTTGATTCCACGGAGATGATGTAACACTTGTATCGGATTCTTCACTCCCATAAATCCTGGAGTGTTAGTCATGTAACATTCCCTGACATATTTTCCACTCTCCAACACTCAGGGGCTATCTCCAAAATGGGACAGATGTTATCTGGCACTCACCCTTTACTGGAGCTCTCAGTGGAAAAATTATACAAAAAAAAAAAAAGTATTTCAGTGAACACTTACTGAATTCTGACTCTTCAGTAGACCAGAGATCATAAGATCATCCAACCCCACAAATAACTTACCGAATAATAGAAGAGAAAGTACACAGGCAATGTGAACATAGTATGCCGAATCATTTAGAATGTGTTTACCTACAAGTAAGAGAATACTGCCACCTCCCCCCCACACCACAAAAAAACTGTGACTTAGACATAGGGGGTTATTACTATATCTCACATTCCCTAAAAATCTGAGACAGAATGTTCCCAGGTTGGTTCGGCAGTTCAGGAATGGCAGGGATCCAGTTCACCATCTCTATGATTCTCTCGGCTTTCCCCTCATATGAAGCCATCATAGCTTCAAGATGGCTGCTGTGGCTCCAACCATCACATCCTCACAGAACTACATCTAATGGCAGCCATGAAAAAGCTCACTCCTTTGTAATCATGGAGGAAAATCTTCCCCAAGAATTCCTTGGCAGATTTCCCATCTTATCTCTTTGAGCAGAATTAAATCACACCCCCAGACTTTAGCTATAAGGCAGGTTGGGAAAGAGACTATCAAGTGTTTTCAGCTTTGGTTGAGAGAGACAAATTCTGCCAGCAAGTAAGCAGGCAAAGGAGTGGTTGTAGGTGAGTGACCAACATGGTCTGGCATATGTGTCAGGGGCAATGACAGATAAGCATAAAGCAGGCCATGGGAGCATGGAGGAGGGGCATCTGTCTCATCCAGAGGAGGCTCACTGGAGCTAGTGACTCCTGAGATGAATATTAAAGAGAAAATAGGATTTAGTGAGATGAAGATCATGAGAGAAAGGATGCAGTGGACTGACATCCCAGGTAAGGGGCCAACATGAGCAAAAGCACAGGACTGTAAAAGAACAAGATGTGGGCACCTACTTAGTGTCACTACAGCATCTAATGACAGGAAACAAATCTTGTGATGTCTCAGAGGCCTGGTCATAAGGGCCTCCAGGGCTGTCTGAGGAGCTTAATCTTGCAACACAGGCCAAAGTTTGCAAACCTGGCGGCTGGAGGCCAAATCCAACCTCTAGACATGTTCTGTTTGGCAGCCACGTGAGGTTCGGATTCTGAGCATGAATGACTGGAGGCAGGGCATACTATGGGTCTCCCCCTTTCCATTTTCTTACACCTGGACTGTTTCCCTCACTTATGCCATCAGCCTGCTCCCTCAAGGCTTTTGAGTTCATGCTCCTGAATAGGCACTGGAGAGCCATTGAAAGGTCTTACACAGAGCAACGGCACTACCTATTCTGTATCTCATTCTCATATCAATCCTTCTGGCAGTATCGAGAAGTTGGAGTTATGAGAATCAGATTGGAAAAAGGAAGACTGAGCAGAGGTATATTTTTCAGAACTGTTGGTTGCCAGTGTCAGAAACCTTACTCAGGCCGGGCGCAGTGGCTCACTCCTGTAATCCCAGCACTTTGGGAGGCCGAGGTGGGCCAATCACGAGGTCAAGAGATTGAGACCATCCTGACCAACATGGTGAAACCCCGCCTCTACTAAAAATACAAAAAATTAGCTGGGCGTGGTGGTGCACGCCTGTAGTCCCAGCTACTCGGGAGGCTGAGGCAGGAGAGTTGCTTGAACCCGGGAGGCAGAGATTGCAGTGAGCCGAGATCGCGCCATTGTACTCCAGCCTGGCAGCTGGTGAAGGAATGAGACTGTGTCTCAAAAAAAGAAAGAAAGAAAGAAAAGAAAGAAAGAAAGAAAGAAAAGAAAGAAAAGGAAGGAAGGAAGGAAGGAAGGAAGGAAGGAAGGAAGGAAGGAAGGAAGGAAGGAAGGAAGGAAGGAAGGAAAGAAGGAAAGAAGGAAAGAAAGAAAGAAGGAAAGAAAGAAAGAAAGAGAAAGAAAGAAAGAAACCTTACTCAAACCTGCTTAAATTATTTAAAAAGATATATTAGTTCTATAACTCTTTAGAGTCTAGGATTAGTTTAAGCCTCAAATATGGCTAGATTCAGGGGTAACATGATGACAGCACGTCTCTCCATCCTGCTGTCTCATGTTTTGACTTTATTCTCAGCCAGACTCTCTGCTCATGGAGAACATGGTCCGCGGCAGCCTCAGACTGCTGTGATCCTAAAAGTCAATTGTCGCCAAGAAAGGAGAACATCTTTCCTGATTATTCTGACAAAGGTCCCAAGTTAAATGAGATGGCATGTAGAAGAATAAATAGATAAGTAAACAAACAAAAGTCCCATGAAAGACTTTGATTGGCCTGGCTGGGTTATGTGACCATTCGTGATCTAAAACACAGTGCTCATATAAGGAGAATATATGGAACAGGATGAACAGTCACCAGAGGATGGAACTCCAAGGAACGCATGTGAAAGTATGAACAAAGGAAGAGAACTCTGTGAAGAAAGGGTGGTCAGAGAATTAGGAATAGAATCCGAATCAAATGATATCCCAGGCACAAGGAAAGAAATATTTAGCACTGAGTGGGCAACACTTTCAAATTCAACTGAAGTACATTTCATTAAATTTTTTTTTAAAAAACTGTGTATTGGATTGGTAAAATGTTGGAATTAATTTTGGTAGAGTTGTGGGGACTTGGGGCAGGTTGAATAGTTGCCAATACGTTGAGGCATGCATAGAAAAAGGAAAAGTAGAAGCAAAACTGCAGATGACCTAAGAATTTCTGTTGAAAGAAACAGAAATAGAGTTTATAGAGAAAGAAACAGGACCAAGGTAAGATATTTTTGGTTGTAAAGTGTTTGAATTAGCAGGTGGGAAGGAAGTTTGAAAATAAAGAAAAGAGAGTTACTTTTTAATTTTTTTTATTATTTGTTTAATTTTTTTTTAGAGATAAGGTCTTGCTCTGTCACTCAGGCTGGAGTGCAGTGGTGCAATCAAAGCTGACCTCAGTCCCAACCTCCCAGGCTCAAGGGATCCTCCACCTCAGCCTCTAGTGTAGCTGGGACCACAGGTGTGCACTACCACACCCAGCTAATTTTTTTTAAGAGATGGGGTCTCAGGATGTTGCCCAAGCTGGTCTCAAATTCCTGGGCTCAAGTGATCCTCCTGCCCCAGCCTCCCAAATGCTGGGATTACAGGCATGAGCTACCATACCTGGCCAACTGTTTTAAAAAGAAAGATTGTATTACAAATAAATATAACTACTAGAAGCATCAAGTCAAGATATATGGCAGCTGAAAACTCCTGAGGATTGTCTAAATTCTTGTTTTTGATGTCTTTCACTTTTGTGGTGACTGAAGAAATAGGAAGCCCTGCTAGCATCTGCTACAGCCATTCTTTCATTCATCCATTCATTTATTCACTCAACAAATTATTATTAAGCCACTACCTGGCCAGGCACCAGTCCAGGTGTTAGTGATCAAGCAGTGAACAGAATTGGCAAAAACCTGCTTGCATGGGTAATAAATGCCCCTTGACACCTGATTCCTGGCTCTCTCACCCTCCTACAGAACTGACCCATGCACTTGGCTTCCAGCTCTTTCTGGGCTCACGAGGCAATGTACCCAGGACACCAGGTGTCATCTCCAACAGCTGAAAGTTTGGTTCTCTGGATTGTTCTAAACTTTTGAGTTGCTCACTCATCACCTGACAAAGGGTGAATACAGTCACATCTTTCTCTTCTCATCATCTTTTTTCCCTTTCTTTTAGAACCTAGAGGATAGAAAATAACAAAATTTTTCCCACCTGAAGCTGCCAGTAGAATTCCCAAAATAAGATTAACTTCTCCAGATGACTCACCTAAAAATCTCTCCACACTTCTCTTGTGCTGCTGAGAAAACAACTAAAAGTAGCTATTATTCTGGAATGTAGTGAAGATCAAAAGTGGACATCGAACTTGTCATGAGCAGAGAGCAGGAAAACTTGAGAATAGAGACTCTGGCCTCAGACTACTGGGGTTCCAATCCTGGTGTCCTCACTAATCAGCTTTCGACACCAAAGAGGAAACACAGATGGAAATCCACCCTGCCCAAGAAGCAGCTTCCCACTAGAAAATGGTAATAAGAGTAATAATAGCAGGCGCATCAAAGAGCTGTGAAAATGAGATGCAGTCATTCATTAAAGTGCTCAGTCACAGGACCACGTGGGCTGGGAGCTGAGGTGAGGGTGAATCCCCACATGAAAGTTGGGGACTACAGCCAGAATGCAAAAGGATGAATCCAGTGTTCACTAAATGATGCTGAGAAGTATTATTACCTAATACACTCTCCTTCTGACCCACCCAGCCTGAACATAGAGAGGCAGGAAGGATAAGATGTCCCTGACCGCTTCAGAAATTGAGGTTGGTACAATTCGTTCTTCATTCTTCATGTCTGAGGCCACTTGGCTTATGTCATATACTTAAAGAAAATCTATCTTTCTCTTAAAACAACTCAGTGCAACCATTAGGTCAAAATTACAGCTAAAGATTGAGTTCCTGCAAAATGTCAAATAAAACGTCTCACCATTTGTGACAAACAGCTGCTGCCTTCTTCTCCAGGATGGAATCAAAGGATCTTATTACCTTAAATGAAAATGACTAAAGCAGAATTATTTTCCTTTTAATCTTTTTTCCCCTCCGTGGAAATTTACATAAGATGGAGCTGTAATCCATTTTTTTCCACATGTCAGAAAATCTCCACTATTGTGGTCTCCATGGCAGCAACTCCCAACCTGAGGCAGAGGCTGTTTCACCCCGGGCACTGGACTTTTATCTGGTGAATGCAATCAATGTAGACAAGCACATTGGATGACTCAAACTTGGGGTTATTTCTGATTTTGAATTCCATGTGTGTTTTGGCTCTCTGTGTTGGTCAACAGCGCCAGAAGAATTCAAGTCTGCCTGTTACTTTATGTTGTGGTGAAATGGGCTGAGAAGCCCCCTGGCGTTCTAAGTGCTGGCTCACACTCTATACAGATGATGCTGCACTCCCCAAGTTTCTAAGGGGGTGATGCTACTGACTCACTTTCTGGGTCAGTGGGGACTTGCCTGTCAGTGAGGACTTGCCCATCAAGCTGTTCTGGCAGCCGTGGGCCACTCTTTCTTAGCTTATATTTTTGTGATGTCCTGGAACACACTCACCTGTGGCCACTGAATGGGGTTAAGCCCATGGAGGGTGAGCTATTGTGAAGCTGAATTAGCACAACCAAATGGGAATTAAACCCGTGATCTGCCCTCATGAGCGGGAACCAGTGGAGTGACCGTGTCCAGCGCTCTCAAGGCTGGGTCAGGCTTTTCTGAAATGGGAATTTAAAGCCTCCATTTGTTTCGTGCTATGAAAGAGTCTGTTTAGAGGGTGAAAAGACAGCCTACAGGCTGGGAGACAATATTTGCAAGCCACATATCTGACAAACATTTCACATCTTTTAGAATATATAAAGGACTCTCAAAATTCAACAGCAATAAAAAAAATCCAATTTTAAAAAATGGTTGAAAGACATGAACTGATATTTCACCAAAGAGGATAGGCAGATGGCAAATAAGCAAGAAAAGTTGTTCAATATCATTAGCCATTAGGAAAATGCAAATTAAAACCACAATAATATATACCTACACACCACTTAGGACAGCTAAAATTTTAAATCTTGATAATATTGAATGCCGGTAAGGATGCAGAGAAACCAGATCTCTCATACATTGACAGTGGACGTGTAAAATGGTACAGCCACCAAGGAAAACAGGTTGGCAGTTTCTGACAAATTAAACACTTACCATATGACACAATGGTCGTACTCCTGGCATTTATTCCAGAGAAATGAAAACTTATATTTACACAAAAACTTTCATATAAATATTCGTAGTGGCTTTATTCATGATAGCAAAATACTCGGGGGAAAAAAACAAATGTCCAATAGGCAAAGGATGGAACAAACTCTGGTACCTCTATACAATGGAATACCAGTTAGCAACAAAAGCAAATGAACTCTTGGTACATGCAACAACCTGGATTGACCTCAGGCATTATGCTTAGTGAAAAAAGCCAGTCTGGAAAGGTTACGTACCTTTCAGATCTGTTCCCATTTATCCAACACTCTTAAAACGACGAAACAATAAACAGAAAGAGCGCAGATTAGTGGTTTCCGGGGAGCAGGAGGATGAGCAGGGGAGGAATACAAACAGATAGAAAGGAATTTATTTTTTAAGACAGAGTCTCACTGTCATCCAGGCTGGAGTGCAGTGGAATGGTCTAGTCTCACTGCAATCTGCGCCTCCCAAGTTCAAGCTATTCTCCTACCGTTACAGGTGTGCGCCACCACTCCTGACTAATTTTTGTATTTTTAGTAGAGGCAGGATCTCACCATGTTAGCCAAGCTGGTCTCAAACTTCTGACCTCAAATGATCCACCCGCCTCAGCCTCCCAAAGTGCTGGGATTTCAGGCATGAGCCACCAAGCCCAGCATGAGTGGAAAACAGAACCATGATGGAAGAGTTCTGTGTCTTGATTGGGATGGTGGTTACATGAATCTATACATGGGATAACATTACATACACACAAATGCAAGCTTAAAAAATGCTGAAAACAGAATCAAATCTGCAGTGTAGTTCAACACTACCCATGCCGATTCTCTGGTTTTGCTATCGTACCACAGCTTTATAAGATGTCACTGCTGGAGGAGGCTGAGGGAAGGGTATATGCCACGATGTACTCATGGCCCCTTTCTGTGAGTCGATAATTATTTAAAAATACAAAGTTACCAAAAACCTGCTACTCATTATTGTCTACTCATTCCTTCATTTATTCCCTTAGGTTTCCATTTATGACATTAATTCTAATGAAAGCTAGCCCTGTCAAA
>NW_016107383.1:8694255-8720763 GCF_001604975.1 Cebus imitator
TTCTTTGTTTTATTCTCAAAACATTGCTGAGATCTGTCCTAGACATGACAGTGAGCCATCTGGACCCTTGTCTGACACTCAGCCTCTGACAAGATGCATCAAGGGTGGGTGTGATTGTCTTCCATGGATAGGGCTGTCTCAAAAGCATCTTCAAGTCTCTGGAGACTCACTCTTGCCCCATCGCTCATGAACATATCCACAATCTTAAGGGATTTTATATTTTCAAACAGTGCTACTTTTAAAGGTATTAAGTTACATGCCAGGTACAATGGCTCAGACCTCTAATTCCAGCGCTCTGAGAAGCTGAGGTGGGAGGATCACTTGAAGCCAGGAGTTCAATATCAACCTAGCAACACAGTGAGACCCTTGCCTGTAAAAAAAAAAAAAAAAAAAAAAAAAAAAAAAAAAAAAAAAAAAAAAAAAAAAAAAAAAAAAAAAAAAAAAACTTGATTAGCCAGGTGTAGTGGTACACACCTAAAGTCCCAGCTACTACTTGGGAAGCTGAGGGGGGAGAATTCCTTGAGGCCAGGAGTTTGAGGTTACAGTGAGTTCCAATCGTGCCACTGCACTCCAACATGGACAACAGAGAAAGCCTCTGTCTCAAAAATAAATAGGTAAACAAGACAAGCCTGGCCAACATGGTGAAACCCCATCTCTACTAAAAACACAAAAATTAGCCAGATGTGGTGCCATGCGCCTGTAATCCCAGCTACTCAGGAGGCTGAGGCAGGAGGATCACTTGAACCTGGAAGGCAAAGGTTGCAGTGAGCCGAGATCATGCCTGAGCAACAAGAGCAAAACTTTGTCTCCAAAAAATAAATAAGTAAGTAAGCATAGCATAACATAGCATAGCATAGCATATACTGGGCATTAGAAACTTTTCAGCTCCATTATAATCTTATGAAAACACCATCGATATACGCAATCCATTGTTGACTGAAACGTTATTATGCACTCCATAACCGTATTGTGCTACAATTGCCCTGTTGTTCTCTTATATTAATACATCTTTTTTTCTAATTCATTTGAAAGTAAGCTACAAAATCCAGCCATGTTTCCCCTAACATTTCAGTGTGCATCTTGAATAAATATAGACATTCTCCCAAAAAATCACAATACCACCATCAGACCTAAGAAAGCTAACATTTATTTGGTAAAATGGTGCCATTCAATACGTGACTTACCTGTAAATGTTACCAATTGTTTCTAATATGCCTTTTAAAGCTCTTTTTACTAAGTTCAAGACTGTGCCTCTAAAAAATAAAAATTTAAATTTCATGTTTGCCACCATCTTTTGAAGCCACTTGCACTTAATATTTGTACAACTTTTACCCTTTTGAAACACCTAGGTGCTCCTCTTATTTGAATCTAGTGAAACTTGATAAACAAGTTTATTCACAGACATCTTTTCTATGCCCTTCATGAATTCATAGTATGTACTCATTTTTTCTTAAAGCTTTGGTCTCTCTGTACTGGAACCTACCTCCTTTGAGCTCATGCTCAAATGTAGGTACCTCTTAATAATTTAGTTTGCCTCTTTCTGTGTGTCCTTTATAGGTCCTTCCTTAAGCAGTGTAATGACTAAAATTGCACACGTCCCTCCAAGAGCCAATCCACACAGGCTTTATACTAGATATACAGAACACACTTTCAGGATTTAGAACCAACAAAAGGCTCTTTTACATGCTAACAATTTTAGGAGCTATAAATTTTCTTCCAGACTTTTTCCTTGCCTTAAACTTTTTTACCAATTGAGATCTGCACAAAATGAACATCAAGAGCAAAACATCAAAGGAACTAAGAGGCTGTGTCCCAAGAACACCAGACAGCAGGAGAAGTATTTCCCAGGTGCCCACAGCAGGCTGCAACAAAGACCATGGAGGACTGAGGGTGGCAGACATTTACATAATGACATCGACATATTTTAGCTGCCAGCTGTGAGCTGTCTCCCTTTCTTCTTTCACTTGCTCCTCAAAGCGTGAGGCCCAGAGTGACCCCAGTTTGTTGACACCCCCCAGGGACAACTCTGAAATGAACTGGAACTTCAGATTGTGTGTCTAATGTTTCTCTGAATAATGAGCAGGATTTTCTTGGCCCGATATGAAACACACTGGGCAAATATTTTTAGCAAGCCATCTATGGTGAATATTATGTCCCTTTTTGGATAGGCAACTGAGAGCCCGCATTTCATGGTTGGATTTACTTGGATTTGTCCACTTTTTGTGTGTTTTTACACATTTGCCTTTCATGAACTTCCTCTCTCTGTGGTTTATTTACTCAGTTGTTCACTCATTTGATGTCATGTCTCATGTGCTTATAATGGACAAGTCCTTGGGTTACACTTTATGGACACACCACAAACATAACTATGACATAGTCCTGGCACTCAAAAAGAGGCCTGCTTTTTTTTTTTTCTTTTTGAGAAGGAGTCTCACTCTGTCGCCCAGGCTAAAGTGCAGTGGCATGATCTCTGCTCACTGCAACCTCCGCCTCTCAGGTTCAAGCGATTCTCCTGCCTCAGCCTCCTGAGTAGCTGGGATCACAGTTGCCCACCACCACGACTGGCTAGTTTTTGTATTTTTAGCAGAGATGAGGTTTCACCATTTTGGCCAGACTGGTCTCGAACTCCTGACCTCAGTTGATCCACCTGCCTCAGCCTTCCAAAGTGCTGGGATTACAGTGTGAGCCACCATGCCCGGCCTAAGGTTTGCATACTCTTTTGTTTTTTGTTTTGTTTTGTTTTGTTTTTTGAGATGGGGTCTTTCTCTGTCACCAGGCTGTAGTGCAGTGGCATAATCTCGGCTCACTGCAACCTCCACCTCCCAGGCTCAAGTGATCCTCCTCCCTTAGCCTCCCAAGTAGCTGGGACTACAGGCACGTGGCCACCAGCTAATTTTTTTGTATTTTTAGTGGAGACAGGGTTTCGCCATGTTGACCAGGATGGTCTTGATCTCTTGACCTTATGATCCACCCACCTCCACCTCCCAAAGTCCTGGGGTAACAGGCGTGAGCCACAGCACCCGGCCAGGTTTGCATTCTTTAAGTGAGGCGCATGACCCAGCACATCACATACTCCTGGCTACAGTGATTGGCTCACAGATTACAAATGGACAAAGACGGTCATATCAGAGCCCAAGAAGACTCGTGTAAGCTCCATGATGACAGGAACCTCTTCCCTGTCCACTTCAGTATCCCCAGCATGTAGAAGAAAGCCTGGTGCATACTAGGATCACAATATATACTTTTGCATTAATTAATTCCATGACTTTTGTTTGTGTTATGGAGAAACAGGCTACCTCTTTCCTGCTGCACCAGAGAATTCAGAAGCTGAAGCTGCCATCTTGCTACCAAATGGAGTCTGAGACTGCAGTCAACAAATTGCAAAGCAAGCAGAAAGAAGAGACATGTGATTCCAGCGTGTGAGCCCTGAATCTTGCTGTGCCTGAGGCCAGGGCTCCTTTGGTCCTGTTACATGAGCCAAGTTTGCATTTTGCTTATGCCACATGTGATCAGGTCTGTCACTGTTTACTGACCGAGTCCTAACTAAAAACATATTTTAAAGTGTCCTGCCTACCCTTAAACCAGAGCCTTTCAACCCCTTGACAAGGAAAACACAGGGCCCAGACACAGAGAATGGGGCTGCTTTTCATGAGGGTTTGCTTCTGATAGGAAGGAAGAGCAGGCTCAGAGAGTAAGGCTGTCTGATAGCCCTTGACAAGGAAATCACAGGGCCCAGACACAGAGTTTAATGGGGCTGCTTTTCATGAGGGTTTGCTTCTGATAGGAAGGAAGAGCAGGCTCAGAGAGTAAGGCTGTCTGATAGCCCAGCCTCCAGGGCTGATGGGCTGGGATGAAGTCATGTGGGCCAGTAGAAAGAACTCAACATGAGGCCAAAAAATAGGATCTGTGGCCTTGAATAAGTCAGTTGACCTCTCTGGACTTCAGTTTCCTCCACTATTAAATTAATAGCTTGGTTTAGGTGATCAGCTCTACAATGGGTGTGACTGCCTGTGCCTCTCTATTGGCATGGGACTCACTGCTGCTGCAGCTGCTGCCCTAATAGTTGCCCCTGTGATAACTGGTGGGAGCAGTCACAATTCTGGAGGCCAGAGATCAGATTGTTGGAAGCACTGGCTTCTCCGAGGCCTCTTTCCTTGGCTGGTAGATGGCTGTCCTCTCCCTGTGTCTATCCCCAGATCGTTGCAGGGATAGAAAGGGCAGAGGTGATGATAAGGCTTGTAATGGGGGTGGTGGGTCCTGTGGTGATGGTGAGCTTCCTAATGAGAAGAATTGAGGCAATGAAGGAAGGCTCATAAGAAAAGAATATTCAGACATGGATAGTCACAAAGGAAAGACTGACCACCTGAGAACACAGGGAAAGGATGGCCATCTACAAGCCAAGGAAAGAGGCCTCAGGAGAAAGCAATGCTGCCAATACTTCGATCTCTAGCCTCCAGCATTGTGAGATAATTAATTTCTGTTGCTTAAGTCACCTGTTCTATGGTACTTTGTTATTATGGCAGCCTTAGCAGATGAGCACAGGGTCGCATCCATATTTCTTAACTCTTGCCAGTTTATTCCAACGTTCAGTGGTAAGAATGATTGCCCTCTAAGGTAAACCTACACTGCCCAGTTCGCATTCAAGACTGGCCACATTCCACCTATCTAACCACAGATCCCACTTCCCCATAAAAGTTCCCAGCTGCAGTGGGAAACTTCAGAACGTGACCCTTGAGAATGCCATGCTAGTTCCTGATACAACTCACTCACTTGTCCCCCCTGGCTTTTCCTCACTCCCAAAGTCTACTTTGCCCTTCCACCAAACCAGATGCAATGCAAACCTTTTTCAAGCATTTACTTGAAAGGTGTCTTGATACCTTGTAATAACCAAGTAACATAGTTTTTAAAAAGGGACTGTCGAGGCCGTTTACTCCTGAGCAGGGAAGGGAACAGTCAGAGAGAGATGTATTTTAGCTTCCCATCCCATCTTGCAAGTCACTCCAACCAGGAACCTATCTAAACCACCTATTAAAAGCTTGGCTCTAAGTTTTCAGAGAGCTAGTGTAGGAGTTTTCATGTTCAGGAGGGAGAAGTTTCTTTCTGTGGTCCTCTGTTTGAGGGAAGCCTGAATGAGTTGGTGAATCAAACTGGCAATCTTTTTATATTTTATTTTATTTTTATTTTAGACACAGGATCTCAGTCTGTCACCCAGGCTAGAGTGCAATCATAGCTCACTGTAACCTTGAACTCTTGGGCTCACGAAATCTTCCCATCTCCACCTCCTGAGTAGTTAGGACCACAGGCGCATACCACCACACTTAGCTATTTTTTTATTTTTATTTTTTTAAAGAGAGGGTCTCACCCTGTTGCCCAGGCTGGTCTTGAACTCCCAGCCTCAAGCAATCCTCCCTTCTCAGCCTGCCAAAACAGTAGAACTAAAGATGTGAGCCACCACACCCAAACCTGGCAATCTTTAAGCTGTGTTCCCAGTTTCCATAGACAATTTTCTTTGCCACTGATGGCCCTGCTAGTCTATGAAATAAAGTTAATGAAAAGATATGTTCCTTAGTGATTAAGAGCACAGATTCTAGACTTAGAACAGCTTGGCTCAAATCTCAGTGCTTCAACTTCCTAACTGTCCAAAAGAATATTCTAAACTTGGGAACGTGCAGAAGAGATTATTGAGTGATCTACCAGTACAGAGCTGGGCTTTCTACTGACTACTCAATTTTCATCTCCATAAGGGCAGAGGTTTACTTGTAAATTTTGGTCCAGTAATGATGCAAATAATTTAACTCTGGTGGTAGAATTAGCTCCAAGGGTTAACGGTTGATAGCCCTGTTGGACATTAACTAGCTTCTATCTCACCCAGTAATCTTTTGGTATTAATTTTCTATTGCTGATATAACAATGTAACACATCTTAGGGTGTAAATATAATGCAAATTTATCATTTTACAGTGCTAGATGTCGGAAGCTCAAAATAAGTTTCACTGGGCTAAATCAAGGTGTAAGAAGACTTTCTTCCGGAGGCTCTAGAGGAGGATTCGTTTTCATTTTTTCCAGCTTCCAGGGATAAACTACTTTCCTTGGCTTATGACCCCTTTCTCCATCTTCAAAGCACATCACTTTAACCTCTGCTTTTGTTCTTATATCTTCTGTCTCCGCTGACACTCCTGTCTCCCTCTTATAAGAATGCATGTGATTACATTGGACCTACCCAGATCATCCAGAATAATCTCCCCATCTCAAAACCTGTANAGGTTCTTAAAGATATGTCAGATGAATACACCAAAAAATATCTCTCAGAATTTAAAGTACATTTCAGAATAATTCGTAAGAAATGACATGGCAATGTAAAGTCTTTTCTACTTGTAGAGTAACATAACTAATATATTCACAAATTCCAGGGATCAGGATAGATTTTTGTTTGTTTGTTTGTTTGTTTTGCAGAGGGAACATTCTTTAGCATATCACACTTGCCTTATTTTTGTTGTTGTTAAATTGCTGCATATATCTAAATTCTCTAATGCTCTTTGAATAAGTTTTAACTTCTTATTGGTTCTCTCATTGCTTGTTGAGTTAAATAAAATCTTGGACACGGTATCATTTTATATTTACCTGAGAATTGTGATTTACATCTTTGAAAATTACACTTAACATAGCTCTGTGGCCCTAAGCAAGTTGCTTGATCTCTCTTAAGTTTCAGCTTACACATCTGTAAATGAGGATATTAACAATAATAATACTTAACTTTGGGGGCTGTCATTGTTGGGAACAAATGAGACAATGCATGTAAAGTAATCAGCCCAATGCCTTGAAATGTCAGATGGTGATGCTGCTGCTGCTAATGGTGCTGATGATGCTGATGATGCTGATGCTGATGCTGCTGATGATGCTGATACTGATGCTGCTGATGCTACTGATGATGATAATGGTGATCCTGATGGTGATAATTGATGCTGCTGCTGATGATGATGGTGATGCTGACGATGTTGATGGTGGTGACAATGAGGCCGATGCTGATGTTGATGAGAACAAGTTCTCTGACCCTCAGTGCTTTAACATCCCAAAAATGAAAATATTGTGTTCAGTGCTATTTTCCTTTGTAGTTCTTTCTAGCTTTATGATCAGGGCCATCAAACATCGGGTACGTTTATTCAGTTTGCAAAAAGGTAACCCCTATAGATGGAAAAGGCAATACAACCCCAGCCAGAGCACTTGGCTTAGCAAAGGGGTGCTCGCTGGTTTGGGGTCCTCGCTTGTTGTCCCAACTGGACTCCTTTGTGGCATGCACAAACCATACAAACTCTACAGGGAGGCCCTGACTATGATTTTTTAAATGAATTGATGACAGTGATGATCATAGGAAACACTCCACACTGTTCTCTAGACAGAAGCAGAGTGATATAACAATAATCTGAGCAGAAAGGCAAAATTTGCCTTTGCATTGATTTCATGCCAAAACATGGCTAATTGCATCAGGCAATTGCTAGGAAATTCACTAGCATCAATAATCATATTCCTACACACACACACACACACACAATCTAATTCTGCTCAGAACAAATGAACAGTCATCATTTAACAACCTAACTAGACAACAGTTCCTCCATGGCACATACAGTGATAGACGAGGCTCTCCATGCAAATGTAACTTGCAGCTAGAGAAGCACTTACCACACGATTACTTGAACTTAGGGTCATGTTTACACTGTAAATATGTAAATGTTCTATGTAAATATTTATTCTCACTCTATTAAAAAAGAAGAAGAAGAATGAGGCTTAAGATGACCAAAGCAGACTTACTATTTAAAACACGCTCTGAATCAACAGCATCTGAATCTCCAGGGAGCTTGTCAGAAATGCAGAATCTCAGGCCCCACCCCAGCCCTGCTAAATCATAATCTGTCTATAACAAGATTCCTAGGTGATTCATTGAAGTTTGAGGGGCACTGCACTAAGAACTTCTAAATAAGAGAAGAAGGTAGTAATATCATTTGGAATAGCTGTTCCTTTGGAAAATTCACACCATTGCAGCAAACCATTAGAATATCAGAAAAGGGAAGTCACTGAATGGGTCTTTCAACAAACAGTCATTGAGGGCCTGTTATGTGCCAGACAGTACTCTAGGTTCTGGGGGTAAAGCAATAAGAACAAAAATGAAAGACCCCTACCCTTGAGGATCAAATGAATAAATAAAACAGAGCATACAGTTTGTCAGGTGATGGAAGCTCCTATGAAGAAAAATGAAATGGGATAGGGAGGAGGGACATTTTGCAATTTTAGATAGTATAGTCAGCAGTTGATATTGATACAGAGACTCAAAGGAAGTGAAGAGACAAGCTATGTGGATAGTTCCTGGAACAACATGAGAGGTAAAGAGAACAGCAAATACAAAGCCCTAAGGGGGATAAATTATAGCATGTTTATATGCTGATGAGAAGGATCCATTGATAACTGCTTGAAGGAGAGGAGAGAATTGCCAGTGATGTCACTGACAGGTGGAAAAGGATGAGATGCAGCACACAAAAGGAGAGCCAGCCGGAAAGAGGAGCATGGAGAGTCTGACCATTCTGATGTGAAGGAGAGCAGAGCCTATGTGTCCAAATGTGAGTAGGCTCATGGAAAAAGCGGTGGGAGCACCTGGAAGTCTCCTCTACTGTTTGAGATATTTTCCCTAAAATAGGAATCTAGTTTATCCATTGAGGGAGAGGAGAGGAAGATTATTAAAAGTATGGGAAGAGAAGATAAGGTTTGAAATAGCTGTCTAGAAGAGGGAACAACTATGGATCTGTGTGCTTGTTAGGCAGCCTTGAGTCCACCTTTGGGATATGTCAACTTCCCTTTGTTTTTCTCCAGCCATGTTCATTTTCAAGTCTGGAGATGGGGAGAGAGAGGAGAGTTGGATTTAACAAGGGTTGAAGTTTTGCCAGGCACCTACAATGAAGTAAGATGGGGGAAATAGTTGAGGCCCCATGCAAGGGAGTGATTTATAATAAAGAATCATGGAATTAAGGCTAGATTTTAAAAAGACACGAGGGCTCAAACAAAATAAGGGGTGATTAACACGTAACAGGATCACTGGATGGTGGGTTCCAGTAAAGTCAAACAAACATTGAGGTCAGGGAACTGGAATAACTAAACTAGAAAGGTAGAATATGACGGAGAACGCGATTCTCGAAACTGGGACTGTGAAGGTGGTACAATTAGCAGTCATTCCCCGATCCAGGCTGTGACATTCATTACGGCAGCTGCTAGCCAGGTGAGGCTATTTAAATTTTATTAAAGTTAAAGAAAGTTAAAACTCCAGTTCTCAGTTGAACTGGCCACATTTCAGGTATTCAATGGCTGCATGTGGCTAGTGGCTACTCCATGGGACAGTGGAAGTAAAAACCATTTCCACGGTTACAGAAAGTTCTACCTGGCAGGGCTGTCCTGGGGCATGACTACAAGGATTTATTGGTGAGGGAGGGTGACGGGCAAGATCATCAGAGGGCACTGGATTATCTACAGAAATATAGAAATCATGAAAAATTGGAACAGGAACAATTCTGGAGAGAGTGCCAGTGGTCCAGGAGTCAAAATCTTCAAGGTGTCAGGAGAGCGAGGTCAGGAATTACTACTGGGATGATTTAAAACTTTCGTTTTTAGCGAGAAAAGAAGAGGGGTCACAAGAGAGCATGTCTAGGCCTATTAGCCAGTCAGGATGGTGGGTCAGGGCTACAGGGAAAATGATGTCCTCAGATGAGATCCAGTTTCTGTAGGAGGAAGAAGGTGAACAGGACATTCAGAGATGGTTGAGGAAAGAGGAGATTTTGCTGGTGGCGAACCATGTGTCCCAGAGTGACAGTGGAAGGCTTTCAGGAGACAGGGAACAGTGAGGAATGAGTTCATGGAAGGGGCTGTACGGAGCAGCATGGGCAGGTGACCCAGGAGATGGGCAGTCCCAGGAAGCAGCGCTTTGTGTATGAGCTGGGGTGAACAGCAATAAAGGGCACAGGGAAATGGATCCTGACAGCCCAGAGCACAAACTAGAGAAGCTGTGAGCGTTCAAGGAGGAACGAGACTCTAGCCAGGAGCATAAAGAATTCTAGAACAGCCTCTTCATTTCCACTCAAGGTGGCATGGAGGCTAGAAAATGATCCAGAGCTCTGGGTATCTCAGCTGCTGGCAGGGGAGGATGGAAGCCTTGGAGGGGTGATCTTTCCCAGAGAGCTTGGGTCTCCCTCTTGACTTCTTAAACCTGCTCCAGATTAGAAATGTCTTTGTATTGGAGTTTTCCTGGAGAAGGGGCTGGTGTAAGCCAGAAGGCAGCCTTCCAAGTCCCTGCACTGGAAACCTACACTAGCCCAAAGCCTGACTCTGATATGCACTTCTCTAAGTCTCCATGCTCAGATCCTCAGGATTTCCATGTTCTGTCACCTCTACCTAGAAGTCTCCTCTTCCTTTTCCAAGCCAAGGAAACAGTCACAGTCTGCTGCTTGAAGATATACTCCTCAAACATTCAAACAACTTACTTTGTTCATGCATCAGTTCATTTGTTCAATGAATACTAATTGAATACCAAATACTAGTTATCAGTATTTCTTAATACTCAAGAATATAATCAAGTATACTGATAATTACTAGTTATCAGCATTTCTTGAGTATTAAATACTCAGTACTAAATACTGAGTAGTATTAGTATTGAGTATTAAGAAATATTGTTTCTTAATACTCAAGAAGTACTGATAACTAGTAATAAGAAAACAAATTTCATAAATTTCATAAACATATTCATAAACTGGGGTTCAAAAACAAGCTCTACCACTTATCATTTGCATGAGGTCCTTAGACATTTCTTTAACCTCTCTGAGGCTATTTTCTCTCCTGCAAAATGTAGACATCAATACTTTTCTTATAGGGCTAGGGGAGATTAAGTGAAGTCATCAAGCTGATTCATGAAAGTGCTCAGTGCAATGCCTGGCACAAATATGAACTCATTAAGTGTTTGCCATTATTAGTCATAAATGTTTTGCCAGTGCCTCACTAAGTGCTAGGATGTAAAGACTCATATTCTGGCTTAGGAGATGGCATCAAAACCAACAAATTTTCATTATAATGTGATTTCAAAAGAGCTACTTCAAAGAGTTGTATACAAATACTACTGAGTGTCATGAAGTGATGAATTCCCAGGAGTGATATCTGGAAAGGTCTTCCAATGACTAGGAGTCTTAGTCAGCTTGGGTTGCTATCACAGAATACCATCGACTGAGTGGCTTATAAACAACAGATATTTATTTCTTACAATTTTGAAGGCTGTAAAGTCCAAAATCAAGGCACCAGCAGAATCAGTATCTGGTGAGGACCCACTTCTTGGTTCTTAGATGGCCATCTTCTCACTGTGTCCTCGCATGGTGGAAGGGATGAGGGAGCTCCCAGGTTCTTCTTATATAAACGTTAGTCCCATTCATGAAAGCACTGACCCTGTGACCTAATCGCCTCCCAAAGGCCCCACTTAGGATTTCAGTATATGAATTTTGGAGAGCACAAGCATTCAGTCTACTACAGAACCACCCTCCAGCTGGAGAAAGGGAAAGCATCCCAGGTTGAAAGAAGAGCAAGGTGCCTTCGAAGAGCATGGTGTGTCCACACACCTGGCAGAAGCCATGGAGTGGAGTGTGCATAGAACAGAGTAGCAGGATTGGAAGCTTGAGAAGCAAGGGGTCCCTTATGGGGCAGGGCACATTTGCTTTCCCAGCCCTTCTGACTTGATCTTGTGAGCAATGGCAGTTGCACTCAGGATTTAAGCAGAAAAGCACCATGATGAGGATTTGGGCATCAGAGTGGAAGACAGATCGGGGGAGGAGTGAGACTGAAGGCAGGGAGACTGTTTTAAGAGGCTGTTGAAATAATGCAGGTGAGACATAGTAAGAACCTGAACAAGAGCATTGGCAAGGGAAACAGAAAACTATAAATAGCAAAGACAATTCTGAAGTAAAACCCACAGGACTCAGGGATATGTTGGGCTGGATGCAGGGATAGGAAGATAAGGAAGTCATTCACCACCAGCCTGTAACTCACATAGCTGTGGGTTGCTGAGACAGAACTTCAAAATGTCTTAGTGAGTGAGAGCCCCAAATCCAGGGATGCTTGAAAGTTACTTGAAATATATCTTAATTCCCTATTGAACACTTGAGCATTTCCTGACAATCATATAATGATTAAGCAAATAGTATTCTTTGTTCTCAGAAAAGACTGTAAGACTATGTATCTCTAATGCAAATATAACACTATATTCCTATAATATTAACCATTATGCAATTTGCGTGCTGCAAGAAATATAAAACAAAGAGTATGAGACTTAGCAGAAGAAAAGGTCTACTTCATGGAGGAACTTATCCTTTCACAAAGCCTTAAAGAATGAGCAAATTTTTGATGGATAAACATGAGCACTCCGAGATAGGGGGGAGCTGCCTGAGCCGACACAGGTGAGCAGGAAAGCATTTCTCAGGTGTGTTCTGAAAGCCCCTCATCTTGTGAGATGGTCCAGGATGAAAGAACCCATGATCAAATAAACCTGGGGTTACAACCCGGTATGCAGCTCCTCCCTTGGAGTATCACAATATTTTGACATAGTAAAGATCTTTAGAAGTCCTGTAATTAAAAGTAATTTGCCTGGTGACAAAAAGCAAGTCATGGTTGCCAGGGGATAGAGGTGGGAATAGGAGGATTGATGGCAAAGTGGCACAAGGAAGCACTCTGGGGTAATGGCCATGGTAGGTTTACAAGGGTATATACATTTGCCAAAACCCATCAAACTGTACACATAAAATAGGTACACTACGCCTCCTTTAACTTGATTCAAAATAATAATAATTTGTTTTTTATTTGACTTTGAATAACTTTTTTATTCTTCTCATGAGGATTCCTTCAACAGGTCTATCTGTTGAAACAGCATCTGGAGAAACAGCACTGTTTTCGTTTCCCGTTGCTGCTGTATCATATTATCACAGCCCTAGTGGCTTAAAGCAACACATATTTATTATCTTACAGCTCTGGAGGTTAGAAATCTGCAAAGGGTCTCACTGTGCTAAAATCGAATGTCAGAGGGCAGTGATCTGTCTATAGGGGGTAATCTGTTTCCTTGCCTTTGCCAGCTTTCAGAGGCCAGCTGCACTTCTTGGCTTATGGCCTCTTCCTCCATATTCCAAGTCTGCCATCACATCCCTCCAACTTACACTTCTATCCTCCAGTCTTTTTTTTAATTCTTCTTTTTTTGAGAAAGAGTCTTGCACCCCTGCCCAAGCTGGAGTGTAGCGGCATGATCTCAGCTCACCACAACCTCCACCTCCCGAGTTCAAGTGATTCTCATGCCTCAGCCTTCAGAGTAGGCACTCTTGTGCCTCTGCTCCCATATCCCATGCCTGGGATCACAGACATGTGCCACCATACCCAGCTAATTTTTTTTTTTTTTTGTATTTTTGGCAGAGACAGGGTTTCACCCTGTTGGCCAGGTTGGTCTTGAACGCCTGACTTCAAATGATCCGCCCACCTCAGCCTCCCAAACTGTTGGGATTACAGGTTTGAGCCACTGCACCTGACCCCAGTCTCCTTTTCTGACTCTGACTCTTCTACTTCCCTCGTTTACTCATAAGGACCCTTGTGATTTCACTAGGCCTACTCAGAAAATTTAAGACAATCTCCTCATCTCAACATCCTTAGCTTGATCATATCTGCAAAGTCCTATTTTTTGTGTAAGGTAACATTCACAGGTTCCAAGAATTAGGATGTGGACATCTTTGGTGGCCATTATTCTGCTTATTAAAACTATTTTTTAGTATAAATCAAGAGAAACGAATAATACGCCTGGAAATGAAGGCTGAGGCCATACCACGATAAAGAACCAGGACTTTTCCAGCTAAGAAACAGGCAGAATTTATTTACTTTTAAACTGGTATGCTCACATGTCTTAACATTTGAAAGCTGTCATAAGGTATTAAGTAGAAATTTTCCCTCGTTCCCCAGCCGTCCAGTTTCCCTCTCTGGAGCCGACAAATGTTACTTGCCACTCTTTAATGTATTATTTCAGACATTATCCATATCTATATATTTTTACTTTTTTACACAAATGGTAGCATAGTATAAAAAATTATTTGTAACTTTCTATTTTGCCCTCAACAATATGAACTTGTAGATCATCCCACAGCAGAATGAAAAGACTCTCTTTATTTATCTCTATGGTTACATAGCATTCAATTGTATAGACCAGTGGTTCTCAACATGGTTGTTCATTAGAATGACATGAGAGAACTTGGAAAATCCCCAGGAGTTCCAGTTATCTATTTTTCTGTAAAAAACCACCCCAAAACTTAGAAGCATAAAACAGTAATCATTTTATTATGCTTGCAATTTTGGGAGTCAAGAATTTGGTCAGGGCATAATAGGGACAACTTGTCTCTGCACCACAGTGACTGGGGCCCTCAGCTAGGGTGGTTGAGGTGGTGGGAATGACTCAATTAGAGCCATATACGTGGGAGCTCTGGTTCCACATCAGCTGAAATCCTTGGTGATTCTCTGTATCATGTCTGCTGTGGCTGCAATGTCCAAGAAGGCTTCTGTTACGGTTTGGCTCTGTCCCCATCCAAATCTCAACTTGAATTGTATCTTCCAGAATGCCTACATGTTGTGGGAGGGACCCAGGAAGAGGTAATTGAATCATGGGAGCCAGTCTTTTCCATACTATTCTAATGATAGTTAATAAATCTCATGAGGTGGGTTTATCAGGGGTTTCTCTTTTTGCCTCTTCCTCATTTTGTCTTGCTGTTGCCGGGTAAGAAGTGCCTTTCCTCTCCCGACGTGGTTCTGAGGCCTCCCCAGTCATGTGGCACTAGAAGTCCAATTAAACCATTTTTTCTTCCCAGTCTTGGGTATGTCTTTATCAGTAGCATGAAAATGGACTAATACAGTAAATTCGTACTGGTAGAATGGGGAGTTGCTGAAAAGATACTCGAAAACGTGGAAGCGACTTTGGAACTGGCTAACAGGCAGAGGTTGGAACAGTTTGGAAGGCTCAGAAGAAGGCAGGAAAATGCGAGAAATTTTAGATCCTCCCAGAGATTCGTTGAATGCCTTTGCCCAAAATGCTAATAGCGATATGGACAATAAGGTTCAGGCTGAGGTGGTCTCAGATGGTGATGAGAAATCCATTGGAAACTAGAGTAAAGGTGACTCTTGCCATGTTCTAGCAAAGAGACTGATGGCATTTTGCCCCTGCCCTAGAGATCTGTGGAACTTTGAACTTGAGAAAGACAATTTAGGGTATCTGGTGGAAGAAATTTCTAAGCAGCAAAGCATTAAAGAGGTGACTTGAGTTCTGTTAAAGGCATTCAGTTTTATAAGGAAAGCAGAGCATAAAAGTTTGAAAAATTTGCAGTCTGACTATGCGATAGAAAAGAAAACCCCATTTTCTGGGGAGGAATTCAAGCCAGTGCCAGCTGTAGAAATTTGCATAAGCAGCAAGGAGCCTAATGTTAATCCCCAAGATCGTAGAGAAATGTCTTCAGGCCATGACAGAGACCTTCACGGAAGCCCTTCTCATCACAGGCCCAGTGGCCCAGAAGGAAAAAGTGGTTTTGTGGGCCTGGCCCAGAAACCCCATGCTGTGTTCAGCCTAGGGACTTGGTGCCCTATGTCCCAGCTGCTCCAGCCATGGCTAAAGGGACCCAACATAGAGCTCAGACTGTGGCTTCAGAGGGCGGAAGCCCCAAGCCTTGGCAGCTTCCACGTGGTGGTAAGCCTGCGGGTGCACAGAAGTCAAGAATTGAGGTTTGGGAACCTCCACCTAGATTTCAGAAGATGTATGGGAATACCCGGATGACCAGGCAGAAGTTCGCTGCAGGGGTGGGGCCATCATGGAGAACCTCTGCTGGTGCAGTGCAGAAGGGAATTGGGGAGTTGGAGCCCCCACACAAAGTCCCTACTGGGACATTGCCTAATGGAGCTGTGAGAAGAGGGCCACCATCCTCCAGACCCCAGAATGGTAGATCCACTGATAGTGTGCACTGTGCACCTGGAAAAGCCACAGACACTAAACTCCAACCTGTGAAAACAACTGGGAAGGAGGCTGTACCCTGCAAAGCCACAGGGGTGGAGCTTCCCAAGACCATGGGAAGCCACCTCTTGCATCAGTGTGATCTGGATGTGACACCCAGAATCAAAGGAGATCATTTTGGAGCCTTGAAATTTGACTGCCCTGCTGGATTTTGGATTTGCCTGGGCCCTGTAACTCCTTTGTTATGGGCAATTTCTCTCATTTTGAATGATTGCATTTACCCAAGACCCGTACCTCCATTGTATCTAGGAAGTACCTAGCTTGCTTTTGATTTTACCGGCTCATAGGCAGAAAGGACTTGCCTTGTCCCAAATGAGACTTTGGACTGTGGACTTTTGGATTAACGCTCAAATGAATTAAGACTTTAGGGGATGGTTGGGAAGGCATGATTGGTGTTGAAATGTGAGGACATGAGATTTGGAGGGGTTAGGGGTAGAATGATATGGTTTGGCTGTTCATTCAAATCTCAACTTGAATTATATCTCCCACAATTCCCAGGTGTTGTGGGAGGGATCCAGTGGGAGGTAATTGACTCATGGGGGCCAGTCTTTTCCATGCTATTCTAGTGATGGTTGATACGTCTCACAAGATCTGATGGGTTTATCAGGGGTTTCTGCTTTTGCTTCTTCCTCATTTTCTCTTGCTGCCACCATGTAAGAAGTGCCTTTCACCTCCTGCCATGATTCTGCGGCCTCCCCAGCCACATGGAACTGTAAGTTCAATTAAACTGTTTTTACTTCCCAGTCTTGAATGTGTCTTTATTAGCAGCACGTAAATGGACTAATATAGCTTCCTTACTCACTTGCCTGCTGCCTGGACCACTGGGCTATGTGGGCTCTAACAGCTGGGGATAGATGGGTTTCTCTCTCTCTCTCTCAGCAGGTAGTCTGGGCTTCCTCACATCATGGTGATCTCAGATAGTTGAATTTATTACATAGCAGCTGACTAACCCCAGAGCTAAAGTTTCAAGAAGCCAATGCAGAAGCTACAAAGCTTCTTATGCCTTAGCCTTGGAGGTCCCAGACCATCCCTTCAACCACATTTTGTTGGTCAAACAAATCCCTAAACGAGTCCAGATTCAAGGGAAAGAAAATTGGACTCCACTTCTGAATAAGAAGAGAATTTGTAATCATCTTAACGTACAACATCCAGCTGACCTGAATGTGCAGCCAGGCTTGAAAACCACAGTTATAGATCCACCATAACTTATTAACCAAGACACTATTGATGGATATGTAGGTTGCTTGAGATTTTTTGCTATTGCAAGCAACACAGCACTCAACAAGTCCTCCAATCATCATTTCACATATGAGAAAGTAGGTCTAGAGGGTAGATTGGGAGAAGTGAAATTAGTGGATTAAAGATTTGGTTATGGAAGTTTCTGAGCAGTAAAGTGGCACAATCAGGGCTGAACTTCAAGATTTCCAATCTGTCTGCACCATCCAGGGCAGAGCAGTGGGAAGGAGTGGCTGCTGACAGAGACCAGGCTATACAATGTCAGACTAGTGAAGATAAAGATCATAAAGTGGAAGCACAGATAGGAAGGAACAGATGGAAGGGATCGTCAAAATGCAGTCATCCTCATTAGCAAGTGGTGGAAGACAGAAGTTAATCTGGTGATGAACTTGATGATACGTACTGCAGTGGTCATGACAGGTTTCTTGGAAGAGGTAAGACTGGAGATGGAACGTTCGGTATGAGGAGAATTTTAATAGGCATCAAGAAGAAAGGAAGACAGCCTTTTCACTGGCATTTCATTTGGTGCTGTTGGAAGATACAGAGAAAGCTCTGTTTTGAGATAGATTATCCAACTCAAGCACATCAGATTTAGCTAGTGCCTGTCACACAGCATGTGCTCAAAAACAGGATGCACTATTCCTGCTAATAGCAAGTATATTCCTATTAAAATTCCTTAATATATTGGAACATGCATTTTGGTGACAATTATGAGTGCTCTCATTATTTCTAAACAGGTGCATGTGCCATGGGAAAAGCTTTGGCTGGGCCGTAGATTTGTCACCCTTCGGCCCAATCTGGAGCAGATAGTAGTTTATCCGGCATAATGTCCTATAGCCACCATTGGTCTCTCTCCCTTACATTGGAATATCAGTGGGAATTGATACTGGCTAGACAGAGATATCCCTAGAATTCCATTCTTGACCAACTATCCCCCTTCCAGACCTAGTACTTATCTCCATGTCATTCCCAAAGCTGAGAACAGGAGCTGATTTTCTTTGAGGATGTGTTAACAGACAAGTCCTCGGAGCAAGTATCAAATGAGACCTTCTGTATTCCAGGCTGGAAAGACCTTATCTAATAAGTTGTTTTCATTATAGGTGATGTAAAATAACAACAAAAAAAACCTAATACCTGGATAGTACATTATAATATAGCTAATCTTACTCGTCCTTTGGGCATCAGCTTAAAAGTCACTTCCTCCAGGAAGTCCTCCCTGACAACCCTGAGACTGTTCACGTGCCCCAGTATGCACTTTCTTACACCCTGGAGCTCCCTTGCCATAGTAATTAACACACTATTGTTATTTTTGCTTATATGTCTACCTCTGCAGTGGAGAGACTCTAAGGCAATCCCAAGTAATTTTACCTCCTATTCTTCATGCCTTGATATATTCCCCTTTCCCTGAGGGTGGGCAGGACCTGTGTCTTGCTTCTAACCAATAAGGTGATGGAATGTCACCTCCAGTGTTATCTTATGATATGTTAGACTCCATTTGAGCAGACTGGACCAAGAGACCCTCCTTGCTGGCCAACTGAAGTAAGAGGTCAGGTTGGAGAAGCCCATGTGGCAAGGAACTGCAGGAGGCCTCTTTGTTTCCGTGGGTGGTCTCCAGGACCTGAGGGTGGAGTCTAGCCAATAGCCAGCCAGAAGCTGGGACCTGCAGTCATACCATGGTAAGAAAGTCAATTCTGCTAACAGTCTAAATGAACATGGAAGCAGACTTTTTCCCCAGGCAAGCTTCTGGTTAAGAACTCAGCTCAATAACATCCTGACTACAACCATTTCAGATCCTGAGCAGATAAACCAGCTAAGCCAGACCCAGACTCCTGCCTCACAGAAAGTGTGAGATAATAGTGTGTGTTGTTTTAAGCCTCTAAGTTTGTGGTCATTTGTGATGCAGCAATAGAAAACTAACACATTCCCCAACTAGATGCATGCTCTGTGAGAGGGAGACCACAACCATATTATCCTCACTATACTCCCAGCAGGTCACACCTTGCCTGGCACACAGTAGGTGCTCAACAAATCTTTGCTGGATAAATGATTGAATGAATGAAGCTGCATCAGTCTTACAATATTTACAACCATTTCATAAGGAGGATTGTTTTAATTCAGGTTTTACTAAGACTCAGAAAAAATAAGTGACACATCCAAGAACATCTAAGATTCACATAGAAAGAGAAGAGGTAGGACTTAAACTAGCATCTTCTGGGACCACACCCCAAGTTTATTCATTAAAATCACAGCTATAAGAACAGTGTTGGCTTTCTACCTTGGCAGAGCCAATAGAACCCTAGACAAATAATTATAATTGTACCTCACACAGACCCAGAACAGACATCACTAATCAATCACAATACTCTTTTAGGTGAAGTCCATCTTCTAAACTAAACCTTCTCAACTCAGGATTTCAGTAGCCATAGCAATTGACCACAGCTGGCCAAGGAGAGGAAACCTACTCATTATCCAAATGCTAAACTGTTAGTTAGGCTCTATACCTCCATGTAACTGAATGTAGAATTTATTCCCAGCAATGCCTGGGGACAAAACTATGAAAGAAACAAAGGTCTGAGCATAGAGAGGAGTAGGATTTGGGAGAAGAAAAGCCAAGAAAAGAGGTTGGGGTAGGGAAAAACAAAACAAAAAACATCTTTCTAGAACTTTCTCTGCAGGGGAAAGCCTCTCACCATTTTTAGGCAGGAAATTCCACTAATGATGCATGCTACAGCTGGATTCTCTTGTGGCTGAATTCCCTGAGTCAGCTGATGAATTCTTCCTTGTACAGTAATTGGCTACAGCAATTAGATTCCCCTTTTTATTATTCACATTGCCGTGACATACCCCAACTTCTCTCTAAACACCCAGCTGATGACCGCACCAAGATTGCAATGGATTGAACATTTGCCACAACTGATATTTTCATTGTTTTGACAATTAAGGTGTATGACTGCCTGAGGGACTGCAGTTATGATATTTTAAACATTAATCTCCAGAAAGAAAACCCAACTGTTTGAACACGAAGTACGTATGCTGCCATAAAAGTGATGGAGCCTAAAAGTAAGAACAGATTGAAAAGTGAGAAAAACAGTCAATGAATTAGTTGTTTGGTTTTTACTTTCTTTATTTGTTAATAAATTTATTAAATCCATTTTGCTCCAGGCTTTGCATAGACCAGGGTTACGCATACATTGTGCTGACAGTACCATCTATCTTGGCCATGGCAGGCATTACTAATTAATCACATCTTTCTTTTCTCCCTGAGCCCCAGCTTGGTCTTGGAAACCATCCCACTGTGGAGCCCCAGGCAGCCAATACCAATCTATCATTCCGGATCTCAGGGCAGAACTCTTTGCCATCCAAGACTACAGACACAGCCCCAACTCACAAGTTATCAAGCAGTAAAGTTTTAGGATTAAGATGGGCACAGACACTAGACTCAGAGTGCCTGGATCTGAAGCCCACTCCTGCTGTTTACCAGCCCTTCCATGCCTGGGTTGTCACCTGTAAAACGGGGATACTAATAGCACCTACATCATAGAACTACAATGATGATTAAATGAATTAAGATACAAGTGTTGAAAGAGTACTTGGCAAACATAAGCACTGATCTTTCTTATATTTGGACACCTTGAATTCCTTTGTTCTCTGCAAAATCCTACTAGGCTACAAGCACTTCAAAAGCAAATGCCATAATTTATCCTTCTTTGCATCTTCACTGCTTAATACATAATAGGAGCTGAGTCTGTGTTAAATTGTTGAATCAGACTCTTCTAGCCAGGCTGGCACACTAACTATCCCATTCCCTTTTCTGCAGATATCTGCCTCCTGTCTGTTCCATCACTTCCTACCCCCTCATTCCTTTAAGGATCCACGTCCCCTCTCCACTCTCCCCACCTCAATCCCATCCCACAAATATTCACCTGTTTCCTACCCATCCTTTAGAGCCTACTAATTCATTCACCAAATAGTTCCACTCTCTGCTTTCTGGGCACATAGCAGAATTTTACTTCCTGCTCTTCTCCATGTGGTCAGCTGGGGCCAGAGGAAGAGTCTGACACACAAGTGGAGAATTTGGTTGCTGGTGTGAGGCCCTGCCAATCTCAGATCTCTCTTCTGTCACCAGCAACGCTCCCACTGGCAGCTGCCCCATCCGTTTGATTTACAGTGATAATGAGTTGGGTGAAATGTTTTTGCTGTGTCCCCACCCAAATCTCGACTTGAATTATATCTCCCAGAATTCCCATGTGCTGTGTGAGAGACCCGGGGGGAGGTAATTGAATCATGGGGGCCAGTCTTTCCCCTCCTGATAGTGAATAAATTTCAGAAGATCTGATGGATTTATCAGGAGTTTCTGCTTTTGCTTCTTCCTCATTTTCTCTTGTCACTGCCATGTAAGAAGTGCCTTTTGCCTCCTGCTATAATTCTGAGGCCTCCCCAGCCATGTGGAAATGTTAAGTCCAATTAAACCTCTTCTTCTGCCCAGTTTCAGGTATGACTTTATCAGCAGCATGAAAATGGACTAATAAAGTAAATTGGTACTAATCGAGTGGGGCACGCTGAAAGGATACCCGAAAAATGTGGAAGTGACTTTGGAACTGGGTAAGAGGAAGAGGTTGGCAAGTTTGGAGGGCTTAGAAGAAATAGGAAAATTCGGGAAAGTTTGGAGCCTCCTAGAGACTTGTTGAATGGCTTTGACAAAAATCCTGATAGTGATATGAACAATAAGGTCCAGGCTGAGGTGGCCTCAGATGAAGATGAGGAATTTGTTGGGTACTGGAGCAAAGGTGATTCTTGTTATATTTTAGCAAAGAGACTGCTATTCTCATGATAGTAAATTTCAAAAGATCTGATAGGTTTATCAGGGGTTTCCACTTTTGCTTCTGCCTCATTTTCTCTTGCTGCCGCCACGTAAGAAGTGTCTTTCGCCTCCCGCCATGATTCTGAAGCCTCCCCAGCCATGTGGAACTGTAAGTCCAATTAAACGTCTTTTTCCTTCCCAGGCTCAAGTATGTCTTTATCAGCAGTGTGAAAGCAAACTAATACAGTGGGGCAGAGCCACCAGTGCACCAAACCTGGGCTAATAGCATGAATGAGAAATAAATCCTCGTTTTTTTTAAGCCACCAAAGTTTGTTGTTATTGTTGGTTTTCTGCACCATCATTTAATCTATCCTGATGGATACATTATCTTAAGTTCAGCATCCTCTTTTAAGCCCGTTCCAGCTACCCTGACCCACAGCAATTTCTTCCAAAGAGCAGGAAAAAAAATCTTAATTCATATTTATCCCAGAACCTAACATAGAGTCTTGCATATAGTTACTGCTCATCAAACAACTGTTGCAGAAATGAGCAGCTGTTATTCTTTGAGCCTCCAGTTGCCCACTTGTAAAACAGGAAAATCAATTTCTTGCACTCCATCCTTTGCAGGGCTATTGTGGGGGCTCAGCTGGAATTATGTGTAACAAAGTGCTCTGTGAACTATAAAATGACAAACGTCTCAAACATTATTATTAGATGATAAACTACTGAAAAATATTCTCAGAATTCATTCATTTGTCATCTACCTGGCACTATTCCAATCTGATAATGAATTACCTCCACACACGCAATTATTGAATTCTGTTGCTGTTTTTAAACCTAGGAATAATGATGATAGCCAACCCCTACTGAATAGTCAATATATTACCAGCCACTGGCCTGGGTGCTTCCTATGCCATTATCACTCACAATCCTCAGTCATAGTAGAAAGAAACCATTTGGATAGTTTGATTCCCTTGTTCTCTACTACAGTAACTCTCAACATTGTTGACAGGTTCTTGGAAAATGTGACTTTAAGCAAAACAGCATATAATGAAGCCAATTTCGCCATAGACTAATTGATATAACCAAGAGTTATGTTCCTACGGCATATTTATGGTCACAGAAATCTCGCCAAACCTATAAATAACAATCTAAAACAGTCGTAATATTAAACATTGAAATGTCACCAAACTTATAAATAAAGACCTAAAACACTTCTAATATTAAATATTGTAATAAATGTGAGCTATACAGCCAGGTGCAGTAGATCACACCTGCAATCCCAGCACTTTGGCAGGCTGAGGCTGGCAAATTACTTTAGCCCAAGAGCTCAAGAGTAACCTGGGCAACATAATAAAACCCCACCTCTACAAAAATACATATATACATACATATGTATGTATAAATGTATGTATATATGTATGTGCGTTATACATACATATTTACATATATACATACATATGTATGTATATATGTATTTATATAATTATATATATATATATATAAAATCAGCTGGGCGTGGTGGTGCACACCTGTAGTCCCAGCTACCTGGGAGGCTGAGATGGGAGGATCACGTGAACCTGGGAGGTCCAGGCTGTAGTGAGATGCGATTGTGCCACTGCACTCCAGCCTGGATGATGAAGAGACTCTGTCTTAACAACAAAATGTGAGCTATAGATACTTTTGAGAACATTAACTAAAAACAAGTAAGATGATTTTTTGGCCAATTGTCCCAGTTCAGGGTCACCAGTAGGCAGCTGAGGGCACAAGATGGGAACCAGGCGTGGACAGGGCACCATCCCCTCACAGGGTGCAGTCACACCCACTCATGATGGAACCATGTAGACACACCAGTTCACCTCATGTGCACAGCTTTAGGATGTGGGAGGAGACCCACATAGACATGGGGAAAACATGCAAATTCCACACAAACAGTGGCCCCAGACAGGAATCCATTTTTTTTCTCATCAATGTTATAACAAAACAACATTGAACAAATGAAACAATGTTATTGGAGGACCTGCTGTATATGTCTACTTTATAGACAGAAAGACCAAGCTTTAAAAGTGCTAGCTTGTTGGGCGCAGTGGTTCATGACTGTAATCCCAGCACTTTGGGAGGCCGAGGCAGGAGGACCACTTGAGGTCAGGAGTTCAAGACCAACCTGGCCAACATGGTGAAACCCGTCTCTACTAAAAACACAAAAATTAGCTGAGTGTGGTGGCACATGACTGTAGTCCCAGCAACTCGGGAGCCTGAGGCAGGAGAATCACTTGAACCCAGGAGGCAGAGGCTGCAATGAGCCAAGACTGCGCCACTACACTCCAGCCTGGGCAACAGAGCAAGACTCATCTCTAAATAAATAAGTAAATCAATCAATCAATAAAAGTGCTAAATACTTTACCCAATGTCAAATGGTTAGAAAGTGGTAGAGTCAGGAACTTGGTAAGCAAATCTAAGTATTTTGACTCCTTGGAATAGAGCCCCTTAGCTGCATCACTGTTCTATCTCCTGAGGAAAGTGTAAACCAACCACTCTTCTAACTGGGCGTGGAGGAGCAATGCAAGCTTAGGTACCCTTAGTGGAACCACTGAAGGGACAGGGAACACTGTGTAAACACTCTCAGAGTCCTGGTGGGGATCAACATAACCTACATGTAATGACTGCTGGGACACTCACTGCCCCTGAATCATATGGGCTGAGCTGGTGACAGGCATTTTCAAACACACAGCCATGCAGATGAGTTCACTCCCAATTGAAGAGACTCAATATAGAGAGTCATAAAAAACAAAGTAAGCATCTACTTTTCACTCTGGAAAAATTCACACCATCAAAAGCATTTAATTAGTGTCAGCTTCATGGACGTTCAACCAGGGCAGCCACATGGGGTCTGAGCCCAGAAGGCTTCATGCTTGGGCTTTAAGGCTCTGCAGTTGCCATCTTGGAATTCTCAAATTTTATCTTGGAGTTTGTGTTTTGTGAGCAAAGTCTGATAGGACAACGTAGCATGCTTTGGAAGCCAAGAGCCTTAGCTCATACACAGTCTCACCTCCTGGCATCTCCGTACTTCCCAAGGGAAGACACTCAGTTACCTGAGCCCCCACCCACTGTGATCACGCCCCTCCTTCCCTGTTCTCACCTGAGCAAGGCATGGGGAACGTCTGGGGAGATTGCTGGCATTTAAATCCCCTCTCCTACATTTGCCAGCTGTATCATTTTGGACATAGTTAACCTCTCTAAGCCTCCATTTCCTCATCTGTCTGATGAGGATAAGAATGTTTTCTGTTTCATGTCGTTGTTGTAAGGATTAAATGTGAAAACCCCTCTAGAGCATTTAGCATGGTGCCTGCCATGTAGCAGCAGCTCAGTACATGGCAGGTATTCACGTTTCTTACAACAATCTGTGAGGTTGATATTGTGAGCCCACTTCACAGATGAGAAACTGAGGCCTGAGAAGCAGGTTATGCACCCAGGAGGCTCCTAAGTGGAAGATCCCAGGTGCAAATCCAGGGCTGCTGGCGTCTAAACCCCATGTGCTTGGCCACCCTGTCACACTGCCACTCTCGTGGAAGACGACCTCGAGGCCTGCTTCTGAGTCTTTAAACCACAGCCCTCTGAACTTGGGGTCTGACAGGGCCTTGTGGCTCTCAGAGTCCTGGTGGAAATCAACACAACCTACAGGTAACGACTATGGCCACCATTGCGGGCGAGCCCCAAGAGACCACTTATGTCTGTTTCATGGCCCTGTCGCAGAGCCTCATACAGTGCCAGGCCCAGACAGACGCTTAATATGTCCCTTTGATGAAAATCCATGTAGCTGTTAAGGCAGGAAAAGTATTCATTTTCTCTGCACCTACCTAATATTTGATGCCGACACTGAGCAGTTGGAGGCAAGCAACAAGAATGATTTAATAAAAGCACAATTGAAACGAAAGGCAAAGGAGAGAAGGTGAGAACGGCAAGCCAGGCACCAGCTAAATGTTTGAAACCAAGGCTTTTATGTCTTTGAAACAGAATCCAGGAAAATTGCTGCACCCCATGTAGCTGGTTGGAGGGCTTTTTCCTCTGGATGGTTGCATTGTTTGGGAGCCTCCAATCTCTCCTCTCACGGGTTGGGAGTGCAGCCCTGAAGTCTCTGTGCAGCAGGGTGTGAGTGAATCAGTCTTGGGAGCTGGCACGGCCCTGGGCCTCGCGTGGAGTCCAGGCCAGGCTCTGACACACTGGGGAGTGTTGAGATGAGAGTGGGTGTTTGCTGACAAGCAGCTTCATGGGAACGCTCGCCTTGGCATTTCTCAGTGCTGAATCAGGGAGAAAAGTTGGGCAGAGTGCCTATGAGGCTCAACACACACACACACACACACACACACACACACACA
>NW_016107383.1:8720873-8795701 GCF_001604975.1 Cebus imitator
GAAAAACCAAGGCAGAGTTAAGAGAGCAAACACCACACAAAGCAGTAATGGCAATAGCAAAATTATCAATACCTGAAGGCCTCTGAGTGCTTTCAGTGCACTCTCCCTAGGTGTCCTGGGGAAAGCTTTATGCATAAGGAAACCCCTGGAGGATCTATATATATCTATGTGTATACACATATATATATTTGGCACATGAAAAAACTCACGCCTGTAATCCCAGCATTTGGGAAGGCAGAGGCGGGCAGACCACTTGAGGTCAGGAGTTCGAGACCAGCCTGGCCAACATGGTGAAACCCATCTCTACTAAAAATACTAAAATTAGCCAGGCATGGTGGTGGGAAGCTGAGGCAGGAGAATAGCTTGAATTTGAAAGGCAGAGGTTGCAGTGAGTTGAGATCGCATTACTGCACTCCAGCCTAGGTGATAGACCAAGACTCCATCTCAAAGAGAGAGAGAGAGAAAGAGAAAAGAAAGAAAGAAGGAAAGAAAGAAAGAAAAGATTCAGAGCTGCTCAGCTACCTGGTGGCTGAAACAGAATTCAAATGGAACTCTAACAGCAAAGCTTGATGCTCTTACAGGCCTAACCCCTCATCCTACCCCAACTCATATGAGCCTCATCCTCCCTTTGCCTTCTTCTTCCGACAAAAGTTAGGGAAAGCCAATCAGATGGGAAATAAAGCAGACATTGTGAGTGGCATTCACCTCCTCAGACAAACTGGGAGGAAGTGAGCAGGCTCCAAACGCAGGAGTCCAGGTGAGCCTCGGTCAACACTGCATGAAGCAATCCTACGCCTGACTCTAAAGGAGAGAAAAATCCAGATTTCCCTCTTCTTCCCTGATTGTGTCATCTGGAGCAGCACCATCCCACAAAAATATAGCACAAGCCACATGCCGTAAATATGACTTTCTAGTAACCACATGTTTAAAATGAAAAAGGTGAAATTAATTTTAATAATATGTTTCACTGAATCCAACATATTCAAAATAGTATATTTTCATTATTTAAAATGTATTTAGACATATCATTATTTAAGTGACATTTTATTTATTTTAAAGTATCATTATTTAAAAATTAATGAGCTATTTTGCATTGTTTTTTCATTCTACATCTTCAAAATCCAGTATGCACTTTGCAGTTAGACCACACCTCAGTTCAGACTAGCCTAGGTACATGTGGCTAGTGGCCACTGTGTTGGACGGGGCAGGTCTATGGAATACCAAAATATCCAGGTGAACACAAGCACAAATCACATAACCACAAAGGATTCTACATCACCAGCAAAGGACTCCACATAACCAACAAGTGACTCTACATAATGAAAAGTGTTTTTTAAATTACCATGTAGAAAAATTGACTTATTGATGTACAGTTCTATGAATTTTAATATATATAGATTCATATAACCTCCACCATAATCAGGATACAGAGCAGTTCCATCATCCCCAAAGAATTTGCTTGCTACCTTTTTGCAGTCAAACCTTCCACCTTCCCCTAATCCCCTCCTCATCCCCTAATCTCTAATCCCTGATCTGTTCCATACAAATGGGATCATACACTATGCAGCGTTTTGAGACATGCTTCTTTCACTCTGCACATGCTTTTGGGATTCCTGCAAGTTTACTGTGGGCATCAATAATTCATTCCTTTTTATTACTGACTAGCATTACATGATGTACACAGACCACAGTTTATCCATTCAACTGCTGGAGGACGTTTAAATTGTTTGGGATGATTAGAGTTGCTATGAATATGTGTACAGATTTTTCTGTAAATATAAGTATTCATTTCTTTAGGGCAAATACCCAGGAGGATGATTGCTGGGTCATATGGCAAATATATGTTTTACTTTATAAGAAATTGTCAAATTGTCTTCCAGAGCAATTGAACTATTTTTTATTCCCACCAGTAACACGTGAGAGTTTCATCTGCCCTGTATCTTAGATAGCACTTGGTGTTATCAGTATTATTTATTTTAGCCATTCTGATAGGTATGTGAGAATCATGAGTCATGTGATCATCTTTTGACCAAGGAGGAACAGAACACCATGAATGACAGTCCAACCAAGACTCTGCGCAATGAAGAACACAAATAATACTGTTATCAGTATTATTTATTTTAGCCATTCTGATAGGTATGTAGTTGTATCTCATTATGACTTTAAATCACTTTTCCCTAATGACTAATGATTTTAAGTATCTTTAATATGCTTCTTTGTCCCCCATATGTTCTCTTTGATGATATATCTAAATCTTTCACCCATTTTTAATTAGGTTATATATTTTCTGAGTTTTGAAAATGTTTTGATATTCTAGATAGAAGTCCTTTGTTAGCTATATAATGTGGAAATAGTTTCTCCCAGTCTGTAGCTTGTTTTATGTTCTCTTAACATTCTCTCACAGAGCATAATTTTTCATTTTGATTATGTCCAATATCTTGATTTTTTTCTTTTATGGATTGTGCTTCTGTTACTATGTGTAAGAACTCTTTTGCCTAACCTCACACCATATTTTCTAATGTTTTTGAACAATAAATCACATGTTTAATAACCAAGAGGTTGTAAATATCTAAAGAAATTCAACTGTGGGTTTTAGTTGTAAAAATCCACACTGTCATGAGGATTCGTTAATTTTCCACATAGATATGGAAAATAAGTCAAAAGCAATCACTAGTAAAACAAAGATGAATAAGATATGGCCCAGAATAGTGGCTGCCATCAGTTGAGGGTCTAGGGCCAGTGGCTACATAAACATCATCTGTAATCTTCAATCTGGCATTTCTATCCCCATTTTACAAGAGAAGAACCTGAAGCTTGCAGAGGTTAAGTAATTTTCCACAGCTCGGAAGTAGTAAAGTCCGGATCAACACTGCCAAGGAAGTAGGAGAGTCAGGATCAACTAACTCCAAAGCCCTCACAAATGGGAAGGTTTCTTTGAATTCTAGCAACAGAAAACAGCTCTACCTTCCTAAGGGTGGGAAAATAAAGTAGTCCATAGGTATTTTGTGGAAGCAGCCCAACAACTGAACCACCAGATGTTGAAAGGGAAAAAAAAAAATCAAAGAAGTTCAAGGATCCAGAAAGCAGAGAAAAAATAGATGTTGTCTTCCAGACATCTGTTTCAAATGAAGCATCTTCAATTCTTTTCAGCCCTTGCATTTCTCCTTCAGGTCCCCTAGAGCAATCATCTGATTGACCTATCATGAGTCATGTGATCATCTTTTGACCAAGGAAGAACAGAACACCATGATTGACAGTCCAACCAAGACTCTGTGCAATGAAGAACACAGGCTTCTTTCCTTGTTGAAAGGAATACTGAGATGCTGTTAGCAGAGGGAAAGGGAAAAATGGATCCTGGGATTTAAAAAAAAAAAAAGCAGAAACCAACTAAAGTAGTGACTTTCAATTTCTTTGACCATGTTGCACATTAAGAAATGTATTTCACCAACATGTGAGCATCTACACACACAACTGAAATGAAATTTCCTTATAACGATTTGCACCTTGCAATGTATAATACAGTCTGACACACATCCACTTCCTTTCGCTTTTCGTAAGTGAATTTTTAAATCCACAGTGGGTCACCACCTGCATATTGGAAAGCACTGCCCTTGATTGTGAAAGATGTGTGTTCAACCAGGAAGACATAAGGTGGGGAACTGTGTAATGCAACCCCTCAGAGAATAGTGACAGGTCCATCTCACAAGACAGATGTGTGAACAGAGTTGTAAAAACCCCTGCGTAAGCAAAGGCTGAAGAAAGGTAGGTATTTTCCCATAGAAGTGGACACTAAGACAAGGATTTGGGTCCAAGTAGCTTATTTTCAAGGTGATACCAGGATGCACAGGAAGCAGGAAGTGAGGCAGGGAAGAGAGGAAAGGCAGCAAGAGGCCACATGGATGTGCTATCACTGGGCATCTAGGGCCCGGCCACACAGGGGACCTCTGAGAAACTGTGTGGAACATGCCTCCAAGGAACAAGGAAGTCAGGTGTTCATCCACTGTGATGGTTAATGTTGACCGTCAACTTGATTGGATTGAAGGATGCAAAGTATTGATCCTGGGTGTGTCTGTGAGGGTGTTGCCAAGGGAAATTAACACTTGAGTCAGTGGACTGGGAAAAGCAGCCCCACCCTCAAACTGGGTGGCACAATCTAATCAGCTGCCAGCACAGCTAGAATAAAAGCAGGCAGAAGAACCTGGAAAGACTAGACTGGCTCAACCTCCCAGCCTGCATCTTTCTCTTGTGCTGGATGCTTCCTGCCCTCAAACATTGGACTCCAAGTTCTTCAGCTTTGGGAGTCACACTGGCTTCCTTACTCCTCAGCTTGCAGACGGGCTATTGTGAGACCTCACCTTGTGATCATGTGAGTCAATACTTCTTAATAAACTCTCCCTTATATATACATCTATCCTATTCATTCTGTCCCTCTAGAGAACCCTGGCTAATACATCGATCCACTGTCATCCCTCCATGATAAGGTAGAAAGAAAGCCATTAACTTCCTGATACTTCCAGCCTGCCCCACGTGAGGGCAAAATGCCCATGGCCACAGAACACCCTCAGGCAGAGAGACAGAGATTTTGGGCTGGAAGGGAACTGTCTGCCAATAACCTCTGGGCTGGGCTAAGCGGATATAGTTCAAAGATCTCCCGCAAGATGTAACCAGGAGGCAGAAAGAGTAGCTCATTGTCAGCCATTCCAGGAATTGATTTCAGCCCTAAACACCTGTCTCCCTTCCCAGACCACACCTCATGGTCAGGCATACCCCAGTTGTCCATTGCACCTTGGAATCACCAATTCCCTGATTTCTAAATTTACCAAGCCCTTCTCAGCCCTTCTGCCTGGTTTTCCTGCCTCAGCATTGCTGAAAGAAGACAGGAAATCTGGCCTACCTGGTCACTCACTGGTCCTACCTGGGCCCTCTGGTTCTCAGCGAGTGTCCCAGAGAACATCTCATTCTAAGCAGAAGATCTCTGCCACAATGTTTCAGTAGATCTTTATTCATCCTTTCCCTCCTCTTAGAGAAGATGGCCCTACTCTTGTCAAGGTGCCAAGGAAAATAAATATCCAGGCAGAGAGAAAGGAACTGGTGCACGAGCCTTGATTAACCACCTACTGTTTGTCGGCTTGAATTACAGAAGATAGATGGACTTTGGGACTCAAATCCAAAGGGATGGGAATAGAAACAGTGTTGAGAATAGAGGAGCGAACGCTTAACCAGCAATTCCCAAGGGCAATGTGTCTTAGCCCAGGCTGCACAGGCTCATGTGAGGAGCTTTTAGAGTGGACCAGTTCCCAGCAGGTGATGGGACAGGTCCCAGGCATTGGTACATTTTTAAGTTCCCCAAATGCTAATGTGAAGGGACTATAAGACGGGACAGGAAGGAAAAAATAGCATTTCGTGTGTATGTGTCTTATTTTCTGTTTGTTTACATAAACTTTGTATCTTATCCAATTATGTCAACATTAGATTTTACTGTACCCATCTCAAAGGCAAGAAAAGAGGATAACCAAAAAACTGGCCTAAGTTCTCACTGTCATGAGCAACCAAGAGCCCAGATCACCACTGAAGACTGCCTGAGTCCAAAGACAATGACTCTTTCTACCCTCATCACACTATCCCCCAAGTAAAATTTCAATAAAATTGAAGATGAGAGAAAGGGGACAGAAAAAAAATCAAAAAACAGGGTGTCACTGGATAAGACAAGGTTGGTCTAGGTAAGACAATGATAGGAGAAGGCTCTGTAGACAGCAAGAAACCCTAGATATCCCAAGCTGTTCATGGCACCAAGAAAAATGGGGTAAAACCACCAAAGGAGGGTGGAGTGCCACCTAACCCTGTCCCAATGTTCCCTGAGCCTCATCCTGCTCTCGAGGATGTCTGACATCCAAACTCAATGGGCCATATTCCTATCAGTCTCTGTACTATGACGTGGAACATCACATCCATCAGCTCAGGTTTGAGAACCTCTCAGCGTGGTTAATCTTCATCTTCTTTCTGGCCTCCAGACTGACTATATTCAGCTGTGAGAATAAACTGAGTGAGAATAAACTGACATTACGGCAACCAGCCTTTCCTTATTTCTGCAAGTCATTTCTCTCTTCTCTGTGACTGCTTGGCTCTCTAAGCTCGGCAGCCCATCTGGTTGAAGGGATATCCTGCTGTTTACAGCCTCCTCTGGGACCGCTCAAAGACAAGAGAAACCCTACCCATTTATACTCCTCTGTGTTTGCTCCACAGAACTGAATTTTATTTAAGCATCACATTTGGAGAAGGAAAAAACATTTGTGTGTTTTCTTTCTTGTGTATTTTTCAGCAACAAGATGCCTAATAAGTTAAAGCAACCCTTAAAGGAAAACCAAAACCAAACTCTCCCAAGCACTGTGTGCTCCCAAAGTCATAGAGCATCTTTTAGCGGCTATCAGAATATAGTAGAGCTGGAAGAAGCCCTAGGAATCATCTCCTAGAAGGGGAAGTTGATGCCCAAAACAGGAGAGTGACTTGCCCCATGTCTTGGTACAAGGCAATGGTAGAAGTGGGACCAGAACATGGGTACTTTGGCCTCATGTCCCCAGATGGTGTTTTACTGGGCAGGGGCTGCAGGCTGAGGAAAGACAGAAGAATAGCACGTTGAAGGTTGAAGGTGCCTTTCATGAGCCTGGAAGAAAGTAAAACTGGTGCCAAAGAAAACAGCGTATTTAAAACCTGCTGGCTGGCCAGGTGCAGTGGCTCACACCTGTAATCCTAGCACTTTGGGAGGCCAAGACAGGAGGAGCACTTGAGGTCGGGAGTTTGAGACCAGCCTGACCAACATGGAGAAACCCCATCTCTACTAAAAATACAAAATTAGCCAGGCATAGTGGCAGGTGCCTGTAATCCCAGCTACTCAGGAGGCTGAGGCAGGAGAATTGCTTGAATCTGGAGGTGGAGGGTGTGGTGAGCTGAGATCGTACCACTGCACTCCAGCCTGGACAACAAGAGAGAAACTCCGTCTCAAAAAAAAAAAAAAAAAAAAAAAAACAAAAAAAAAAAAAAAAAAAAAAAAAAAAAAAAAAAACCCCCAAAAAAAAAAAAAAAAAAAAAAAAAAAACCTGCAGGCTTAGCTTCAATAGTGATGAAAACAAAGTGATGTTTGCTACTTACCAACCTATCACTCCCAAGTTGACTAATGCAAGGGCCACCATATGGCACAACTCTAGGGGGCTCAATTCATACTGTCCTGTTAACCCATATTTTTTAAAAGCAGAAGAATAAGAGCTCAACAAATATTAGCTATCCTTTTTCTTGTTTGGTATTAACAGCTAGAACCAAAGGCAATTGTTGACAAGTACAATATTCACTAAAAACAAATAGTCACTTAAGAGCAACCCAAGAGATGTGGCTCTCAAAATTCAAAAGAATGAATCTATAAAATCGAATAGATCACAAAGACTTCTAACAGAGGACGTTCGGCAAGACTAAGCACTCACAGATGTTAGCTATGTAGTAGGCAGCGTTGTTACACGTATTTTACACGTGTTAATCCTCACAACAACTCGATGGCCAAGGTACTGTTGTTAGGACCCATTTTACAGATGAGGAAACTGAGAGAAGGAGTCATCCAGTAACTGGCGAGTCACATCGCCAATAAGTGGCAAGGGGTGATTAAAGGCAGCAATCGCCTCTCAACTCTGCGGCCTTGACTACCAGCATGGCTCCTTGTGTTATTTGCTCCTGAGAGTTCGTGGGCCGTTGAGTCCTGCTCCATTCCCCTCAAATCACCGCAGTTGACCCACATAAACTTTGCAGTGGGGCTGACAATGAGGAAGGGATCTGGCTCCAGCATGGGAGGACCCTTAAAAGGAAGGAGACCACCACAATTCAACTCTGGGAAATCTAGGAAGGATGGGTGACATCCTTAAGAAGGCACAGGCCAGAGTCCCTAAATGTCACGGTGGGCATTCAGAGGGAGGTCCTGAGCCTCTGGGAACTCTACTCTTACCCCCATATCCAACTCTCCTTCAGGCATATAGAGTTAAAAAAAAAAAAAAAAGAAAAGAAAATTAAGCTCCTCCCCAAGAGGCCAACAGAAAACATTCAGAGTACCTCAGGACCTCCTCCAGACTTTCTGAACCCAGTAAAGATAGGAGATATTTTTTAATTCATTCCACTCTGCAACCTTGAGCAATTTATCTAATTTATCTGAACTTCGGTTCCTTCATCTCTGTAAAGTTCACACCTACCTCATATATATATATATATATATATTATACACACACACACGTTGTGGAAATTAAATTTGACATAATTGGTGGAAAAGTCTTAGCACAATGCTTGCCACCTGGTAGAAGACCAATGAATGATAGCTTTCATCTGCCCTTTTGGGACAAAAAAGGACACCGATAGGTTCCTACCAAACATTAATTATTCATTATTTCCCAATAGCCCCTCAATTTCAAGGTTACAATATACCCAAAACACAATATCACCTCCCCAGACACCTTCACAGTTAGGGTGGGCACATTTCAGTTCTGGTAAATGAGATATAAGAAGAAGACTATTTGGGAAGCAGAGGGGTGTCTTCCAGGAAATCTGTTGCTTCCCTAAAAACAGGAGGAACAGACTCAGCTAGTATTTCCTTTGACCCATGCCCTTTGCCCTTTCTCTTCTTCCTATTTGGAGGTGCAGCAGCCATCTTGCCACCATGAGGACAAAACCGCAGGCCAATCACAGGAATAGAGAAGGATCTGGGGTCCCAAATAACATCCTCTGATCTCACACCAACTCTACATTTTTTACCTCTTGACTTGTCAGATTAGAAAAATAAACCCATAATAGGTTTTCCATTATTTATAGCTGAACACATTCCTAACTGGGATTTATCAATCCCAGTTTTATATATTGAAATAGAACAAAGCATAGAGATTCTGGGGTGTTCATCCAAGGTTACATAATGAATTGATTGGGGGCAAAGTCATGCCTGCTGAATATCTGAGTCTTAAATGTCCAATCCCAAAGCTCCCAAAATAGAATACATTTCACAAAAGTTATTTTTATGTCAAGAATGAGAATGATCAGTGTTATAAAGCATTTATAAGCCAGTTGTGCTGGTGCATAAGAAGCTTTCTTTTGGAAATTTAGGTAGTCAAAATATATTTTTTTAAATCATGGATTTCATTTAATCTGTGCAAATGGACTTTTCAATCTAGGGGCAAATCACACATGAAGCTCAGAAGAGGAACTGTTAATCTACAGAACCCAGATCCATCTTTCTGGAAAAACAAGGAAGCACCCTTGAACCATCCAAAGAACATCATGCTGTGAAATCAACCAATTGAGCTGCCTGCCCTCAAGAAGATATTGCATTTGCAAAAGACATGTCTTTGACCTGCTAATAAATATTTTATAACCCTGATCTTTTAGGAAATCAGGATTGAATAGCACTATCTCATAAATACAAGCTTTGCACAGTAAAATTGTTTGGGCTTAAATATATCTTCTGCCTTGTGTTGTTACAATTTAATGAAAACTATTTGCTGGACCCAAAAAATGTAATTAATAAAACTAAATCCAGATTCTCTGGCTGAGGATTTGCATATGCAACGAAGCTGCTGGATATGAGTTTTGTCAGAATCTCTGGAATTTTGGGATCCTTGGGAGAAAAAAGTCTACTCCTTTGCTTTAGAAATAGATGCATCCTTGGAACTGTCCAGGTGAGTGTAGATAGTGGTGTTGAGAACTCATTCCACCACCACGCAATGGACCCCAAGATGGATGGCTTCACAGTGATTCCCCCAGTGGCCTTGGTTATACCCATGAACCCGTTCTCCTGGCCAGGTTCAATTGGCCCAGTGTAAAAACATATGACCCAAAATGTGACAGATTCTCATGGAAAGTTAAGACTTGAACAAGAGACATAGTGACGGGAAGTCTTTAGAATTGACTAAACTGGCTGGCTGCAATCTGGAAAGTGAACCCGCAAACTACTACCGCCGGGCTCCCAGGGCCTTGTTTAGTTCCTGCCCTTCCTAAAATCCTCTAATTCTCTGAGCTCACCCAGTAAGGAACTAAGGAACACCTGTTTAAAACTTGGGCTAAACTGAGTCGGTTTGTTTCTTAAAACCAAAAGGATCCTTGACACTATTATGTACCAATTTGTAGGGTCACAGAGCCAGAAGGAAACACACGAGTTCTCCTGGTTCCTTCCTACATTTAAGCAGAAATAAGCGGTCCCAATCTTGGGCAAACAGGTGGCAGGGAATCTCCACCTTATTGTCTTTAGGCCTCTAAGGAAAGTAGTTTCAACATTCGGCCCTCAAACTCTACACCAAGAACCTTTTCTTCCCATGTTATTTTTTGGCACCTGTTGTGGTGCCAGCAGTATGACAAGTGGGTTGTTGTATGGGCTTTGGAACTAGACTCCCTGGGTTGGAATCTGTTGCTGCTGCTTTCTGGCTGTGTGACTTAGGGTATTGTTCAACCTCTCCATGCCTCAGCTTTCCCTCATAGAAAGGGAATAAAATCATACTGTTCGTTACATGGGGTTGTTGTAAGAATTAAGTGAGTTAACCCATACAAAGTGCTCAGAACAGCGCTGCATCCCAACTTCTCCCACTGTCTCCTCTTTTGTATTTTGGGCATGCCAGTTTACACATGCTCTCTCCTGCTTAGAGTCTTAGGGAGGTCTTTGTGCATTCTGTTCTTTCCGCCTGGGAGGCTTCCTCTACTCCCCATAGCCACTCAGTGATAAATGTCAAAACTGGCCCCAGGTCACCATCCCTCCCTATAACCACACTCTTTGCTCAGTGATTTTATAGCTCCTCCCATCAGCAGGTGGAGTCTATATTCCCAACCCCTTAAATCTGTACTAGTCATTGACCTGCCTTGGCCAATAGAGTTGAGCAGAAGTGGCATTATACTAGTTTTGGTCCTGGACCTCAAGAGATATTGCATGTTTCCATTCTCTCTCTCAGACCTGTTCCAGCCACAAGCCTAAGCTAGCCTGCTACATGAGAGACACATGGACCAGTTTCCACCCATTATCCCAGCCCACAACTAGCCAATCCCTTGAAGCAGAACCACCTGGTTGACCAGCATCTGATCATCAAGGTATAGTGGTCTTGCTGCACCAGCTGAGACCAGAAGAACCACCCAGCTGAACCCAGCCCAAATTGCCAACTGACTGCATTACAAATCTAAATAAGTAATTATTGTTTCAAGCCAGTGAATTTGAGGGGTGATTTGCTATATTGTGGAAGCTAACTGACATATGCCCTCTCTAAGCCTCAGTTTCTTCAATGATAGGACAGAAATAATAAAAATAGAAATAATAAAACGTACATCAAAAAATAAGTGTAAAGACTGAAAGAAATAATGCTTCCCAAGTACCTATGCGGCAGTATTATACAGCTGTAAACTACCACACACATCGTAATGATAATACTGAATTATTTACATTGCCTCTTATCTGTACATTTGAAAGTAATGATATCTAATGGATGGGTTGCTGTGAAAAACTGAGAAAATATGTGAGATGCTTAGCACCATGTCAGACACAAACAGAACATCAATAAGTGGTTATTGATGAGCTGCTGTTAAGTATTACTAGAGAGTCTCGGCTCCTTCCTTCTCTCCCCTGGCCGTTACAATCCTCCACCACCACCACCACCACCTCCTATCTTACCTCCAGCCCTCAGAGTTCCGTCACCTTGATGAATAGACGTTGGCTCCCAGCCTTCAGCCTGACACTAGGGCACCCCCAGCCTGCACAGCCCACCTTGTGGGAGAAGGCATCGGATTGCCTGGGACTCCTTGAACTTCCGCCCGGTTGTGAACTTTAGCCACTAGGGGGCAGCCTCACCCTCCATCCTCGGGAAGCCGGACCTGTCCTGTGGGGTTTTTTCCCCCTTCTGATCCTGCAGTCTGAGGGCCCAGGATTTGGGAAGCCCCGCTGGTCCCGCTGTCTGTGGGTCACACCTCCACTGTGGCCACTCACCTGTTCACATTCCCCCTTCCCTCCTGAGTGGGGAGCAACCCATCCCCCAACCACCTTGAGCAGACACTGTTGGCAGCACCTCCCCAGCTCAGGGCAACCTCTCAACCTGCGTGAGCGGTTTCATAATTCATGCCTGCCCATCAGCGGACAGATTTAGCCTGCTGCCTGCTGAGTCTGAAAATACTGAATATTAAAATATCCCAGACGCTCGCCCTTCTGACGCCCTCGCCTCTCTCGGATTCACATGCAGTTGGCTGCACAAACTATTCCAGGGACACACATCAATTTGTCGATTAAGTAGGGTTTGAGCACTCGTATGTGTAACTTCCATCAAAACAGGGGAAGGCGTATTCAGGGCTATGTGCTCGGTGTGTGACCTTGAAGAAGTCTTAGTCTTGTGGCTTCAGAGCCAGTATATTTTCTTCTACATCGCTGCTTATACTCTCAGGGACCTTTTTGTAGCACTATTTGTGATCAAGAGAAATGGGAAGCCAATTTGAAGGATTTTACCCAGCAAAGTAGAGCAAAAGACCTGCAGAAACAATCTCCGCCCATCCAGGACAGCAACAGAGCGGTTCCCAGGAACTGAAGCCTGCTGGCAACGAGGATGAGGAAGCAGAGGACTGTCATATTTGGTAAAGAAAGGGGTGTGCATGTGTGTACCTCATACCCCCTTCGAGTCTAGCTGACATCTGTCATGTACATCAAAGACTACCAGGTATTTCCTGCCCTCAATGGTGAGTTGTAAACTTTCCACTCAAAGAACTTCTGCACCTTTGCTAAGCCACACACCTTTGCTGATAATCTAGTAATGACCAGCAGCAAATGTGGCTAAAAACAACAGAAAATGTATCCCCTCATAATCCTGGAGGCAGAAGTCTGAAATCAACGTGTCAGCAGAGCCTGGCACACTCCAGGGCTCTTGAGCAGGTAATTCCTTGCCTCTTCTGGCTTCTGGTAACTCCTGGCATTTCTTTGCTTGTGGCAGCATCTCTAGTTTCTGCCTCCATCCGCACAGGGCCTTCCTCCCTGTCCCTGTGTGCGTCCTCTCCTCCTCATCTGAGGACACTCACACTGAGTTTGAACATGATCTCCTCTCAATCTTGACCTTCATTATATCTGAAAGGTCCTATTTTGCTGCTATAATAAAATGCCTTGTACTGGGTAATTTATAAACAGTAAGAATTTCTTGCTCACAGTTCTGAAGGCAAGGCTCCAGCCAGTTTGGCCCCTGATGAGGCTTGCTCTCTGCTTCAAATATGACACCTGCTTGCTGGGTCCTCACATGGCTGAAGTGGTGAACAAGCTTCCTCAGGCCTCTTTTATTTTTATTTTATTTTATTTTTTGTTTATTTATTGAGACGGAGTCTTGCTCTGTCACCCAGGCTGGAGTGCAGTGGCCCAATCTCGGCTCACTGTAACCTCTGCCTCCTGGGCTCAAGAAATTCTCCTGCCTCAGCTTCCCAAGTAGGTGGGATTATAAATGTGCCCAGCTAATTTTTGTATTGTTAATAGAGACAGGGTTTTGCCATGTTGGCCAGTCCGGTCTCAAACTCCTGACCTCAGGTGATCTGCCCCCCTCGGCCTCCCAAAGTGCTGGGATTACAGGTGTGAGCCATGGCGCCCGGCCTCAGGCCTCTTTTATAAGGAGCAACGATTCTATTCACAAGGGCTCCACCTTCATGTCCTAATCACCTCCACAGGCCTTACCCCTTAAAACCAACATATTGGGGATTTAATTTCAACAGAAGCATTTTGAGGGAACACAAATATTCAGACCAGCTCTGGTCTGAGCACCAAATGAGGCCACAACCTGAAGTTGAAGGCGGGCATGAATGTTAGAGTGTCACTATTCAGCCCACAAGGCCCACTTTGTCTCTATCTTGGGTTAACACGAGGGTTTCCTCTTTCTTGGGAGGACTGGAATGTGGTTGAAGGTAGTTATTATTAGTTTAACTCCCTGTTGTTACCTTAAGCAGGCTTTTTACACAAGACGCTTTGACAGGGTTCAGTAACGAGGCTGAAGGAATTTGGTCCCCAATACCTAGAACATGCCCGGCAAATCCCACTTAACAAAGCTCGACATCCTGTTTACTCTCTACGTCAGCTCTGTGAGGCGGATAGTTTTAATCCCTCACCGTGCAGAGGAGAAAACAGGCTCTAGGTGTGAAGTGACTGTCTCAGGTCTCACCAACCACAGGAGGCAGGACCTTCAATCCAGGCTTTCTGATTTCAACCTGGTGCCCCAATCCTCTGCACCCCACCTGTGTCTCCTGTAAGCTGAAGACACCCCTTGTAAGGAAGAGTAAGCAGATGTATGCCTTGTGCCTGCTGTCCCAGGATACCTATTATTAGCTCTCCACTTCATTCCCAGAAGTGTCCCACTTGGACAATAAGTTATATGATTACCTGCTTAGCAGTCTTGGCCACAGAGCTCCTGCCTCTGCCCTAGGTCCAGCCCTCACTGCGTTAGGCTATGGGGCACAGTAGTATTTTTCTCCTTCTGTTTTTCTTTTCTTGCACACGAGCTTTATGACAAAGAAGCATGAAGCTTTGCCAAAGTGAGAAGTGGTATATTACATTCTTCAAGGAAGCCAGGATGGGCCTTAAATCTCCCCATACTTATCTGTCCTTGGGACAGATTGGGCTGGGTCAAGAGCCAAAGCAAGAATCGGGAATGAGCTTTGCTCCCAACATACACCACAATGCAGAGACTTTACAATCCAAACCTTCTCCACCTGGCCTCAGAGAGCTCCAAAAGGCTGGATGTGCCAAAGTCCCATAGCAGCTGTCACAAAGGCTCTGCAGCAGGGTCACGAGATAGAACCAAGTGGAGATTTAAAGGGAAGAAAGATCTCTATGGAACAAAACCTGACATTACACATCAAAAGCTTGAAGAAATATATATGTGTGTATGTGTGTGTGTAGGGTGTGTGGGGTTTGTGTACAAGGATGCTTGGCTGAATCTAGAAATGATTTTGAAGGGATACCCAGCAGAATGTTACCTGTGCTCCTGGGATGGCTCCATGGATGGCTTGGAGAGGCAGAGAGAGTAAGGGACTATCACTAAAGAAACCAGACATGTCTACTTTTTCATCCTTTTTTAAGTACAACTTTCTTATTTAAAAGTTTTTTTATTGGCCAGGCAAGGTGGCTCATGCCTGTAATCACAGCACTTTGGGAAGCCGTGGCAGGTGAATCACGATGTCAGAAGTTCAAGACCAGCCTGGCCAACATGATGAAACACTGTCTCTACTAAAAATAAAAAAAATTAGCTGAGCATTCTGGCACATGCCTGTAATCCCAGATACTTGGGAGGCTGAGGCAGGAGAATTGCTTGAACTGGGACCTGGGAGGTGGAGGTTGCAATGAGCCAAGATCGCGCCAATGCACTCCAGCCTGGGCTACAGAGCGAGACTCTATCTCAAAAAAAAGAAAAGAAAAAAAAAAGTTTTTTTATTGTGTAACTCTTTTTGCTCATCAATTTCAATGCAGGAATTTAAGTTGAAGAAAGAGTTAAGCCCATGCACAAGGCTGAGCTGACAAGGATGTGCTTGGAAGCTTTGCTTTCTAATGACAAAAACTCAGTCCTGAACTCATTGTCCAGTAATAGGGTGTAGTCATAATGGAGAATTCCACTCAGCTGTTAAATAACTTTTAAAGGAAGATTTACTGACCAAAAGAAAGATGATTGTCACACATTACATAGAAATAAAGCAACTTTCACAAGCGGGTATAATCCAACACCATGTTTTAAATCTCCATTGACATGTGGAAATACACAGATATTATTCTTAACAATCTTGGTTATATTATCATTGTTTATTTTACTCTGGCTTATTTGAATTTTCACATTTCTGCAATGAATAGAAATAAGGAGAAAGTTGATTCGACAGGGTGTCAAGAGGCATGGCCAGGGTGCCCTCTGAAATCTCTTGGGTGTGGCACCCTGTGAATTCCTGCCCCTGATCAAGAAGGTAGCTTGGCTCCCATTATCCATTGGGGCAATTCCTGTACAAGAAGTTTCAGGTGGAAACTGGAATGGAAAAAAAAAATGGGAGATGTGGGGCCCACAAGCCCCTGCCCACCCTGCCAGTTGCTGTGAAGGGAAATGAGTGAGGAGGGAGAACTGTGACAAGCCACACCTGGGCTGATTGGGAAACGCAGGTTTTCGCGTGGTTCTGACCAATCTCCCATGTCTTCCACCTGTACCTCTCAATCACCTAACAGAAACAATTGTAAGAATTTTAAGGGGTAATGTTACAAAGCACCAAGCCTAGTGCTGGGCACACCAGAGAGTGCAATGGGTGAAGGGCCATATCAAAAGCTGGGGATGGAAGGGACGGGGGAAGAAAAATGTTTGTGAGCATCTTCCATGAGCTACCTTTATGAGCCTTCACAACAGGAACCTGGAACGTGCCTTGTGGTTACTCCCATTTTACAGTTGCAAAAACTGAGGCTTAGAGAGAGTAAGGGATTGGCCCAACATCATTTAAGCAATTAGTGGCTGAGCCAACATGCCAACCCTAATCTGCCTGCATTCAGAGCCGCTTCTTTCCCCACCCAGGGGACTTTGCACTTAGGCTTTCTATACGGAGGAGGTGCTGGGACTAGTAAAGACATGAACCCACAACACACACAGCTTGTGGCAGCACATAGACTTCAGCAAAGCCTCTTCAGCCCTGAAGCATGTGACACATGGAGAAATTTGAGGCCCACACCCCCTCAGAAAGAGTCCCTTTTGCAATTGCATTTTTAGCCCTGTGCTAAGTCATGGTACAGTAGCTCTTTCTTCCATGCAAGACACATCTCTGTTTATAATCCCATTTATTCCAACAAGAATTCTGAAAGGAGGGTGGAACAGGGGTTCTGTCATTTTACAAAGAAGGAAAATTGACTTGCTGTGTGACCCTGAGCTAGTCACCTCCCCTTTCTGTACCTCAGCATCCCAGCCTATAAAACAAGGAGGTTGAACCATAGTTACCCCAAGTTCTTTTCCATGTCATGAGTCATTCATTTAATTTTTTACCAAATATTAAACGATATTAAAATAAACACCTGATTTTTCATGTCTTTGCCGGTTTGTCTCCCTTCAAATAGAACTGATCACATCTCTCTTGGTTTTCTCCTGGTACCCAGTTCCCACCTCTACTCCTGGATTTACCTCATGCTGCTGCCACTGGCTCGCATAGAAGCCACTAGAGGAAAAAGGCCATGTCTTTCTCCCCAGAACTGCCCTGTCCAATATGGAAGCCACTGGTGTCTGTGGCTGCTCAGCACTGAAACTGTGGTGAGTCTAAATTGAGAAGTGCTAGAAGCATAACATACACACTGTATTTCAAAGACTTAGAAAGAAAAAAAAAAAAAAAAAAATGTAAAAACTCATTAATCATGTTTACACTGATTACATGTTGAAACGATAATATTTGGCTATGATGGATTCAATGAAATAAATCATTAAAACTAATTTCACCTGTTTATTTTTACACGTTCAATGTAGCTACTAGAAAACTTAAAAGTATGTGTGTGTCCTTGTATTATATTTCTATTGAACAGAGCTGTCTGGAATGCTGAAGTTTAGACTAACGTTTTCAGAGAAGTGATTTATTAAATGTTTAAGAATGAGTGTACAGACAGGCTCTCAAATTCTTCCTTAGAAATTTGACTGTACCCCTTAGTTTCAAATTATCGCTATGACCATCTCTTTGTCATATTTACACCACTCTTAACATGTTGTATCAGGGAGACTAGTTGAAAATTGCCATTGAATGCAGCCAGGAAGAGAAAGACAAGCACTATGGTTAGTCCAGCAAGTATTTATTGAGGATTTGCTATTGCCGGGCACCTCTAGAAACTTAGGATCAGCGAACAAAGTGGACATAGACTTTGCCCTTGAGGAAAGCAGGGCAGGGGTAAAAAATGGCACGTTAATGACGTTGTATATTAGAAGTCGATCAATGCTAAAGCAAAAGAGAGAACAAAATGGGGGTTAGGGAGGACGAGGCTGCAACATTAAATGGGTCGTCTCAGTAGGTCTCGTTGAGAAGGGTGTATTTCAAGCAAAGATTTGAAGGAAGTAGGGAGTGTTCAAGTGACTACCTGGAATAAATGCATTTTTAGGCAACAGGAACAGCTAAAGAGACGGGCCTCTGGTGAGACCGTGTAACTGAAAGGAGTCAGGAGACCCAGGCTGGCGTCCCTAAGCCTCAGTTTCCCCATGTCATACAGGTCTCTTCTGTTTAGGTCCTGCACAACTCGAGCACTCACGACTTCACCACTGACATCCTTCAGAACTGTCAGTGCCCATTCACCCCCCCACCAACTATCCCTAGCAGAGCCTCTAGGCCGTCTCTGGTTGTCTGAATTCTAGAAAGAAAAGGCTGCACCTGTAGCAATGGGGGAGGGATGATCAGAAACAGATACAACTTATTTATAGATCAGGACAGTCTGTGGGCTGCTTTGCAAATCTGGCGAAGCACATCTCTATGAAGAACAGCCAGCTGCTGAACAAACAATCCCAGAGGAGCCTCTCAGTTCACCTGCCAGCCGGCGGATCCCTCTCCACTGAGGTGGTTAGGAAATGGCAGGGTGGAGGCAAAGCCCATCGCGATTTCATGCTAATTGGGTTCCCTGCCACCACTCCGTTCTCCACTCTGCATGCAGGCCTGAGAATGTCATTTCTGTGCTTCACCATGTGCCATCCAATGCCTCCAAGTACAAAGTTCTACCAGATAGATGAAGTCCATCACAGCCTGGCCTAGCCAGTCGCTGCAGCTTCGATTCTCTTTTCTATCTAGACCCCTTCCTGACACATCCCACTTTCCCTCCAAGCCCCTGTGCAAGACTCACTGCCCCAACAATCTCCTCCATCAGCCCAAGATGTCTCTCTTTCCTTGAGCACCTGGAAGACCCCACACACTCCTCACCAAGGCGTCAGCACAAATGTGTCCTTCTCTAAGGTTACAGATCCCGGAGTCAGACTCCAAATCCCAGCTCAGCTACTTCGTACCACATATCTAGGGAGAGCTGCTTACCTCTCCTAAGCTTTGGTTTTCTCACCCATCAGATAGGGTAAAATAGTACACACCTGTACCTATGCAACAATCCTTCAAGATCTGCGCATGTACCCCATAACTTAAAATACAATTTAAAAAAAACTAGTACATACCTAGTGGAGTTCTAAGGTAGAGTGGTCCTGTGGATGTGAAGAGCTTATCATGGTGCCTGGCATGCAGGAAGCACACAGTAAGTGGTGATGCTGTTACCACCTTTTAAATATCATGAGCTGCTATGACTACCGCAGCTCATGAAGACAGAATGGATCCTCCTTCCACTGTGTTCCCATATGTCTTCGTTTGAGTTCCATAAACTTGGTGTTGATTCCCTCAAAATCAGACTCTGTAATAAGGACTTGGACGCAAAGAGTTTATTTGGGAAATGATCCCAGGAAGACAAATGAGGAAATGCAAGAAGTGAGACAGGGAGGTAAAAATACCAAGAAAGGGTATGCTAATGAGAGAGTTAGCTCTGTGGTCAACTGAAGCTCAAACCCACTGGGCACCCCTTAAGGAGGCATCTCACTTATCAATTAGGCAATGAAATGCTGAAGACCCATGACTGCCCAAGTATAGCATATTTCAAAGAAATAGACCACTGCTGAAGGGAACCACTGCATAACTAGATGTCAAATATCTGTCACAAAACCTTCAGAGTTTGCAAATGCTTTGACTTAGCAATTCCACTTCAAAGACTTTATCCTAGGTGAATAGCCATTGATGTACACAAAAATACAACAAAAGAATTTTTATTTCCAGGATTGTTTATAATAGCCAACAACAGAAGAGCTGATAATTAAATCATCCTTCATCTCCACGGTGGAATACTCAGCAGCCACGGAAAATGATTTTGTGCAAGAATATTTAATGTCACAGAAAACTGATCACAATGTACCATGAAGTCATTTTAAAAGCAAGTACATACACATACAAATGAATGTATGTGACATGACCTAATAAGCGTTTTAATAATAGTTTAATGTGATACATACACACATGCATGCAGGCATGCACACACACACACACACACACAAAGACCTGGAAAGATGGTGACTACAAATGATACCAGTGGTACTAATTCAGTGTTTGAATTGCATTTTAATTTTCTTTTTTCCTTATCTGTAATTTCAAAATGTTCTCCAGTATTCATGTGTTATAGGGATGCTCTGACAGCACCCAAGCTGCCGCCTGAGAGAGGCGATGAGGTTGAGCATCACCCACATTGCTGCCTGTCCAGATGGGTTTGTACTTTTCCCTAATAGGAAAGGTCATAGATCAAGCAACTCCAGGAGCCTGGCTTGACTCCAGTCATAAAGGAGCCCGGCTTGCCTCCAGTCATAAAGGAGCCCATCTGGGATGTGTGGATTCTGAACACAGGCAGGCTTTTCCCATGAGAGAACATAGCCCACAATCAGAAAAGAACGCCAAGCCAAAGGTATGGTGGCTCACGCCTTATAATCCCAGAGCTTTGGGAGGCCAAGGCTGGTGGATCACCTGAGGTCGGGAGTTCGAGACCAGCCTGACCAACATGGAGAAACCCCATCTCTACTAAAAATGCAAAATGAGGCAGGCATGGTGGTGCATGCCTGTAATTCCAGCTACTGGGGAGGCTGAGGCAGGAGAATCACTTAAAGCCAGGGGGCAGAGGCTGTGGTGAGCCGAGATCACGCCACTGCACTTCAGCCTGGGCAACAGGAGCAAAACTCCATCTCAAAAAAAAAAAAAAAAAAAAAGAAGAAGAAGAAGAAAAGAAAAGGACTTCAAATGTTTTGGGATTATTTTCTCAGTAAAATTTCTCTTATCTCCAAATTTTAATCATTGAACTAGGGCAACCTGCTGGTTTATGTTGCTTGAAGACTGATTAAAACAATCTGATTCTATGAAGTTACCAGTAGATTTTAAAAGGAAAAACTGCAATATTTCTACTAGGCTTTCCAATCTCTGGTCCTTAGGCCCTTTGCAAGATCTTATTTCTGTTCTCCTCTGAGGAGTGACTATCCTTTGAGGAGGGAATACAGCATATGCATAAGGAAAGGAGGAGACTGCATGGAGAATCTTTCCATTCACTGGGAAGTTTTTCTCTAGCCTGAGAAGAGGAGGAGGATGGCCTCCTCCCTTCTCTGGTTTTTCTCTCTTAGAGGAACTTTTATTTCTTTCATCACTTCTAGTACCTCTGTCTACTCCCTTGACGGCTGCCCCCCTAAGAGAAGGAGGCAAGCTCCTGTAACTGACTGGAGCCTAAAACATGATCATCAGACCATGTTTTATTGGCAGGTAAAGCTCCCGCACCCCTTCACTTTCTGCATCTGCACACGCAGCCCTCTTCCCAAAGGAAGGCTTCTCTCTGTGCCTGATTCTCTGCCCTTTACTGGATGTGTCATGCAAGGTGGCCATCCCTACCCCCACAGCTGGTTAGGTAAGCGGACTTAGAGATGGCTCTGCATGGCCAACCAGTCTAGACTTGAGGGAACAGAGAAAAGGTGGCCCATTTTCTTCAGACTTAAGGCTCTGATCTCCTACCCAGCTTTTATCCAAAAAGACCTTCATTCGCGGGTTTTATGGTACTGGCAAATCATTGTGAAAGCTCATATTTTGTTCCTCATTTGACTGCTGTTTCTTATATACAACTTGGCCAGGAACCCATGGGGTAGCAGGGATGAGTGGGACGATTTACTGTCATCCTGAGCAGCCTTTAAAGTGGACACCTGCTGCATGGCTGGCATTGTGTTGGGTGCTGAATACACAAGGAAGACACTGCCCTTGCCCTTGAGGGGCTCATAGCCTGTGGGACGAGGCAGAAGTGTAAGCAAATAAGTGTGACAAAAGGTACAACATAGCGTGATATATGCTATAATACAAGGATGTACAAAGTGCCGGGAGAGCACAGAGAAGGAGAAAACTCATTCAATTGCAACAGAGGGATTGGAAAAGAGGCTGGGGAGGCTTCAAAGAGGAAGTAGCATTTAAGCTGCATCTTAAAGAGCAAATAAAAGAGAAGCAAGACAAAGAAATTCCAAGCAGAAGAGACAGTATGTGCAAAAAAAAAGCGGGCGCAGAGCTCTGTGTGCACTTTCCAGGAGGGTAAGGCATGGACTACTGGGTTCATAGTGAGTTTCTTATTATGTTAACCTGTATAAGCTCTTTATAAATTGAAGCAGTCATTCCTTTGCATATTGATGTTGTTAATCAGAGACATTATCATCTGCAGTAGTGTGTGGAGGAGGTTACAGTGGGGAAAGCCTGGAAAGAAGGCTGTCGGTCCTCTCAGAAGCAATGCAGAACCGGAGCAGGGGCGCAGCAAGGGTATATGCCAGGTGATGGGAAAAAAGTGGAAGTCAAACCAGAAGCTGACTCTGCTGCATCCTAGTGGGATCTTTGTTCTACCTCATAAAGGGGCAGTCTAGAAGGGGCTTCAGGCAATGAAAGGATTGGCTGCCTATGGAGTTTTTAGGGTGGAGATATAGACATTTTGAAAAGTAATATCTCCTTCCTCATTTCCATAAAGCCCTACTCTTCTGGTGGAATTCCACTTAATCAAATTTCAGTTGAAAAAGCCCTTGGTAATCAGACAATTAGTCAATTTTTTAATGTGTGCTTGACCATTAACAAGGGCTTCATGGAGAAGATGGGATTGAATTTGGTCTTAAAGAGCATAGGATTTGGGTGCGTGGGGAAGAGATGGGCACGGCAATCCCAAGAGAAGATTCCTTCATGCTCCTACTAACCGCTGTCTCGGCTTAGCACCCTTTCTTAGGTAAGTCGTTTCTGGCTTCAAGTTAACAAAAATCAACTGAGTCTAGCTCAGTGAAAAGAGGAGGAGGGATGGGAAAGAGAATGGGTGCCTCACAAACTGTCACCTCAGTTCCAACCGCTTGCAAAGACTTTGCTCAAGGTCTCCTTGTTTCAATCCTAGTTCTCAGAAACAGATTTGATTGGCCCACCTGGAGTCACAGGTTCAATCCCAGTCACTCAACTCTTGCTAACGGTCTGGATTTCATGGTATCAACCTTGCTTGATTCCATGAAAATGTCAGCATAAGCAAATTCACTGTAACCAAATTCAGTTCATTCAGGAGGAGAGAGACTACATCTTTGAAGTTCCTTCTGTCCTAGAGCTAAAGATGCAGCTGAAACTTATGACCGATTAGAATCCTTAATTTGGTGTGGAAAATATGGTTGCCAGAATCAGCAAATAAAAATACCTGATGCCTAATAAAATTTGAATACTTAACCTAAAAGCGCTTAGTAAAAGTATGTTCTATGCAATATTTGAGACATACTAAACAATTCTTCATTGTTTATATGAAATTCAAATTTAACTGGGCATCCTGCATTTTATCTGCCAACCCCAGTGGAAAGGCGATACTTTTGCAGGACTCTGAATTCTTGACATTTCCACAGTAATGATCACAACTCTGGGAATGTAAATGCCTGAGACAGATGTAGGGGTTTGCAATATGCCAAATTGAGGACACTGAGAGTGAAGCTGGCACCCTGAGAGCGAGAGGTGGATCTGAATAATTATCAGTGAATTAAATTGCTTTGTTGCAGAGAGTCAGCTTATTAAATATGCATTTCAATTTTGGAGGGGTTGGCGGAAGAATTCGAGTATCAACAGATGGGAAATCCCTCGCTGCAGCCACGACCTTTACCTGTCATGCCGGTTCACAGGACCACATACAAGAAGACATTATTATTATTCTCCCAAGTGTCACTCTCTGGAGGCTTTGGACAGGGAGCATGGAGCTTCCCTAGAGCAGGCTGGGCTGGGAATGCAGCAAGCCGCATGGCTACCTTGATGGGCACATGGCCTCTTTGGCTTATGCTAATCTTCTTGCGACGTGGCTTTTCCCTCTCTATGAAAACAACAACGTTCTCAGTGTTTAACAAACTTGGGTCCTGGTCCTGCCACTGTCTCTCATGAGCTTTATGAGCCAGAGCACATCATAAAACCTCTCTGCACCTCAGTTTCCTCAGTTGTTAATTGGGGATAATATTACCCATCTAACAAGGTCATTGGCTGGAGTCAATGGCTCCCTGCATATGTAACTGTAACAGTCCCTTAAACTTGCCCTAGTCTCTCTCCTATTGTCTGTGTTCCCAAGGTGAGCCATTTTGATAGTGTCCTCCTAGCCGCCTTAAAAGGCATGCTTTGCTAAGCTCTAGCTGTAGAGATTTATTATTCCACTGTCTCCACCTCTGAGCCACCCAGCTTGCCGGCATCACATCATAAAACAGACCCATGTTAGCCAGCCCCAGCAGGGCTCTCCCTGAGCTCAATCATCCTTTTCCATCAGGGCCACAGCTCAGAGCTTTTATGACTAAAACACAAGGTGAGGTTTTGTTTGCACATTACAAACATGACCAGGAATCATAGGTAGACGGGATCTTGCCCTGGGAGCCTTATCTCATCCCTAAGAAGAGAAGTGCTTCAACAGGAGATGAGAAGACTGCCTTGATGAGGGATTTTCTGAGGCATGGGGGTCCTCACAGCACCGCTTTGGGGTGTAGGTGACAAAGGGTAGTCACCTAAGCGTGTGATGGACACTAAGATCCACCAGGATCCAGTTCCCAGTCCCCTTGCACTTGAGTGAGATGCTGTGTCTCATTCCCATGCATTTAATTGCCTGTACAAACCCCTCCAAAATCCTCTTCCCCAGGGAATATCTACAGAGAGGCTGAGCATCCCAGATGGTGCTGCTCCAGGCCAGTGGAGGCTCTGTGACCCTGGCTTGCAAAGTTGTCGCTGAGTTACACAGGGTCCACAGCAGGCATTGCAATCCACACACAGATGTAGGTCTGAAAGTGTCATCAGATTAAAGTTTCCAAAACGCACAATTTACCTTTATTTTATCCATTGTGCTCTAAGATTTTCTCTTTTATTTCATTTTGCTTTTTTTACATTCAGGTCAACTGCACTCAGTAGATTGCATGATATGTGCTGGGACTTCAGACTCCCACTCTATGATTCCCCCTCTGCTACTCTCTCTAACAGTACTGACCTGCATTCTGCTGGTCACCCTCTATAATTTCGGATCTGTTTATGTTCACTTGTTGAGTGTCTGCTTGTCCATTAGGCTGTGATCTCCACAAGGGCAAGGATCAGGTTTGTGTTGTTTGCTCCTCAGACCCAGCACTGACACTAAATGAGCCCTCCTAAAACCTTAATTGGCAGGTTAAAATATATATAAAGAGATGATATTGTTGCATCATTTGTGAATGTATTAGTTAGGGTTTTCCAGAAAAACAGAAGACAGAAAGAGAAGATTATAAGCAATTGACTTATGTGACTATGTAAGCTAAAAAGTCCCAAGATCTGCAGCTGATAAGCTGGAAATCCAAGCAAGCTGATGATGTAAGTTCCAGTCCAAGGGCAGAAGATCGAAGTCACAGCTCAAGCAGTCAAGCAGGAGGAATTCTTACTTGGGGGAGGGTCCGTGTTTTTGTTCTATTCAGGCTTTTAACTGATTGGATGAAGCCCACCCACATATCTGGGCACCCCATGACCCAGTCAAGTTGACATTATAGTGGACAATGTTAAATTTTCTATTATGGATGTATCCTGTGGTAGAAAGAATGATGGGCCCCTAAATAGTCACATCCTACTCCCTGGAACTTATGAATATGTTACCTTCTGTGGCAAAAGAGACTTCATAGATTTGATTAAGTTAAGGACATTGAGATGGAGAAATTATCCTGAATTATTTGGGTGAGTCCAGTGAAATCATACAGATTCTTAAAAGCTAGAGAACCCTTTCTCCACTGTAGTCAGAGGAACTGTGACTATGGAAGAATGGACAATGAAAAGCAATGTGGCTGGCTCTGAAGATGGAAGAATGCCCCAAGCGAAGGAATGTGGGAAGCCTCTAGAAGCTGGAAAAGGCATGACAACGGCAGCAGAAGATTCTCTCCAGAGCCCCCACAAAGGTGCACAGCCCTGTCAACACCCTGATTTTAGCCCAGCAAGACCATGTCAGACTTCTACAGAACTATAATATACTAAATCTGTGTTACTATTAAGCTTGTGGAAACTGCTTATGCCAGTGACAAAAATAATACATACGAGGCCAGGCACGGTGGCTCACACCTGTAATCCCAGCGATTTGGGAGGCTGAGGTGGGTGGATCACAAGGTCAGGAGTTTGAGACCAGCCTGACCAACATGATAAAACTCCTTCTCTACTAAAAATATTTTTTAAAAAAATTAGCTGGGTGTGGTGGAGCACGCCTGTAATCCCAGCTACTCAGGAGGTTGAGGCAGGAGAATTGCTTGAACCAGGGAGGCAGAGGTTGCAGTGAGCCAAGATTGTGCCACTGTATTCTAGCCTGGGCGACAGAGTGAGACTGTCTCAAAAAAAGAAAATAATACATATCTATAATTCTAAATTGTAGCCAAAAAAATACCAAGAATTTATTGGGTACTTCTCTAAGGGTTCTGTGTATTTTAACTCATTTGACCCATACAACAACTCTATGAAGGCAATGTTACTATTATCTTATTTTACAGATGAGGGAACTGAAGCACAGAAAGGTTTCATAACTTGTACAAGTTTCATAACTTGTACGAACCCAAGACAGTCAAGCTCAGAAACCTAGTGCCTCCCCACAGGCTGTGCTTCTGCTCTGACAGTGCTGAGAATGGAAGAGACAATGCCAGTGAAAGCCAGTTGAGTTCTTGGCAGGTTTTTCATCTGAATCTAAAGTATTATTTATATTTTACATTATAATAATGTTTTGTATTATATATTACTATTATTACTCTAGTAATAATAATTACTCTTTTCCAACAGGGCCACAGTTCAGAGCTTTTATGACTAAAACATGATGTGAGGTTTTGTTTGCACATTGCATGCATGACCAGGAAGAGGAATAGGTAGATGGGATCTTGCCCTGGGAGCCTTATCTAATCCCTAAGTAGAGAAGTGCTTCAAGAGGAGATGAGAAGACTCCCTTGATGAGGGATTTTCTGAGGCCTGGGGGCCCTCATAGCCCCGCTTTGGGGCCTAGGTGACAAAGTGCCACCCTCAACATTTGAACAAGCCATAAGTACAGAGAAGGAAATCATGACTTCTGAGCATTCTTTTAAAGTCAGCTAGTTTTTTATTTATTTATTTATTTATTTATTTATTTAGACAGTGTCTCACTCTTGTCCCCCAGGCAAGAGTGCAGAGGCTGATCTCGGCTCAGTGCAACCTCCACCTCCCAGATTTAAGCAATTCTCCTGCCTCAGCCCCCCAAGTAGCTGGGATTACAGGCATTCACCACCACACCCAGCTAATTGTTTCGTGCTTTTAGTAGAGATGGGGTTTCACCATGTTGGTCAGGCTGGTCTCTAATTTCTGACCTCAGGCGATCTACCTGCCAAGCCTCCCAAATTCAGCCACTCCTTAAAGCCACCATTATGCCCTGGGCATGGTAAAAAACACTTGACAAACATTGTCTTGTTCCATCCTCGCAATAGCCCCTGCAGTAGTTATTATATTTACCACCATTATGTTTATGAGGAAACTGAGACTCAGAACTCAGATAACTCACCAACAGGCAGAGATAGTGAGTGGCCCTGACTTCAAGGCTGAATGATATTTTTCCTTCTTATATCTTCTCCTAAACTGTCCTGCTGTCCTCACAGTGCCTTCAGCCACTGAAGAAAACCAGTCAGCTTAGAAGTCAGGGCCACTCACTAGCTCTACCTGTTGAAGAATTACCTACGTTCTCTGAGTCTTAGTTTCCTCAACAGGCTTTGGAACCACAGTGGAGAATCAGACAGCATGGTGAGCACTGATGCCACTTGTGGCTGGTTTCTGTGCCCGAGCCACAGCCAAGAGTCATGGGTCTTAACTACAGGTATACTGACAAAGACTCTCTCCTTGACCAAACTTCAGACAGGCTCCTCTGAGCCTTCTTTTTGACCAAGCCTTGACCTAGCCCCCCAGGCCAACCCCAATTTTGTCTTTGACCTGCCCAGCCCAGTCTTAGCAAAGAATTATCTAAATCATTCCCTTGCCCTTGATATCTGATCAAGTTCTTCATCCCAGACCTATGATGTCTAAGTCCTTGGCCTGCCTTTAGCCATATCTTTGATGTCTCCTTTCAATAATTTTCCATCCACTGGCCCTGCACTCTGCTCCTTGCTATAAATCCCGACTTGTCCTTCCTGTATTCAGAGTTGAGCCGTACCTTTCTCCCCTATTACAATAGTCTTGAATAAAGTCTTCCTTACTGTTTCAACAAGGGACAAAATAATTTTCTTCCTTAACAGCTAATTTATATCAACTGGGTTTTTTTTGTTGTTGTTGTTTTTGTTTTTTTTTTAATGAGAAGACCCATGCCACACTTAAGACCAATAGAATCAGAATCTTGGGGATAGTTCTAATGTGGAGCCAGGGTTGAGAGCAACTGGCCCAGACATTCTGCATAAATCTCCTTTGTGATGGAGAATCTGAGAGCTGGGCTGACTTTCAGACTGGATGATCCTGTACATTCTTACCAACTAGGTCCTGTACATTCTTACCTTCATTCCTTCCCAAAATCAGTGTAGTAGTCCATTTTCACACTGCTGATGAAGACATATTTAAGACTGAGTAATTTATAAAGAAAAAGAGGTTTAATAGACTCACAGTTCCATGTGACTAAGGAGGCCTCACAGTCATGGTGGAAGGTGAAAGGCAGGACTTAAATGGCCACAGGCAAGGGAGAAAATGAGAGCCAAGTGAAAAGAACTTCCCCTTATAAAACCATCAGATCTTGAGACTTACACATTACCATGAGAACAGTCTGGGGGATACTGCCCCCATGACTCAATTATCTCCCACCGGGCCCCTCCCACAACATGTGGGAATCATGAGAGCTACAATTCAAGGTGAGATTTGGATGGGGACACAGCCAAATCGTACTTATCAGCCTCTCCCCACTTGAAACAGTTTCCTTCATCCAGCTACAGCAGGCTGCATCTCCTAAAACACACCATGCTCTGTCTTTTCTTCATACATTTGCTCATACTACCTCCTTTCCTTAGAATGCCTGCTCCATGCTCCCTACCACATGGGAAAGAATTACTTCTAACTAAGACCTCAGTTGAAACACCCCTTTCTCTAGGATGTCTTCCCCAGTCCTTTCCAGGGATACAATGATCTCTTTCTCCTTTCTGTCCCCACCACCTCATCAACATGATATCATCACATCATCCTCCATACCACACCTGAGACATCGATTGCCCCTGTGTTCAAGCCCTGACTGTGTATAGAACAAACCACAGCATAGCCGAGTTCACTAAAACCAGAAACAGCTCCTACCATATATCCTGGCTAAGGGCATGGTAGGACTTAATATTTATGTGAATGGATGTTCAAAAATCACTCATCTAAAATTAGTACCAGCAGCTTGTGAAGACAGTAACAAAAGCTTTCATCAGATGAAATGAAGCTTATTATTTCTGCCAGGAAACTGAAAACTTGGATAAAGCTCTATATTGAACACATAAATTGCTGTTGATATCATCAAATATTAGGAATCCTACAACATGGAGCATTAGGGTTAGAGTCCAAAAAACCTGAACTATAAGTGAACTCAACCATTTTCTAAATGCATAACTTTGTGAAAGATACTTAATCTCTCTGAGCCTCAGCTTCCTCATCTACAAAATGGGGATTATAACACTTTACTCACTTCCTCCAATAGTTTATTTTAATTGTTAAATAACTCATAATAAAGCATATTTTATTTAACTACAAAGCCTTCTATAAATGTAAGAAAGATTTTTAATATTTTTCCTTATTACTTGTGTTTTTCTTTTTCTTAATGTCAACAGTTTTACAATCACATGAAACAGATTGAGATGTCCATTCAGGAATAATTAAGAAGAAAGGTTTATTTTAGAAGAACTGTGGGATGTTGTTAGAGGAACAGTATTTTTTTTTCTTTCTTTCTTTTCTTTTTAGGGAAAGAATATGCAAATTGCTTTTTCTTGATAAGGTTCTTCCATACAAACTGCAATTAAAAAAAATCTTGCACCTAAACAATAGTTATATTTAGATTATAAATAATAACTAAGGGGAAAGAATAGCTAAAGAGAGTATGTAAGGGAACTGATGTGTTTCACTTTGAGAATGAAAGGGAACATCATTAGAAAAAAAAAAAAACAGTGCACCTGCTTGTATATAGCATCAATCAAAATGCAAAAAGCAAATCAAAGAGTAAGTATTCCCTGATCATGCTATGAAGCTAAAATAAGTCAGTACGATTATTCAACAGATGATTATTGATGCGCTAACCTTCTTACATGTACAAAATATAGACTGGATCCATACTTCACTTGGAGCAAGGCAGGGGAGATCAGATGAAAGAAGAAAGAAAAGTAATTTTAAACTAGAGTCTCAAATGTATAGAGTCTAGAATAAATGCCACTGTGCAGTCTGGAAATGCTAAGCCCCACAGTAAGCCAGGTCAGTGCAGAAACACTAATCTGAGAAATTAACCAACATGGATGTCATCACCCTAAGTGATTATTAAAGGCATGGGGTGGTGAGATGACACAGCAAGAGAGTGCAGGGTGAGAGAGGAGCTTGAGCCAATATTCTGGAAAATTCCAACCTTTCAAGGACAGGGTATAGCAATGAAGAATCAGTGGTAACTTGAGTGATTGCAATTTCATGGTAGAATGGGAGGGCAGGGAAGAACACAGTGGGTTGAGGTAGATGCAAAACAAGGCATTATCCTTAAACCTGTACTCCAGGTAGTTCCACAGAAGGCGGAAGCTACTCTACTCTCTTGCAAGCAAGAGTAAGTATAGAATGATGAGTTGCTGGGGCCCATACTAGCAGCAGGACAATGGAAGCTCCCTCCACCCAAAGGGGAACATCTCCCTGACAGCTCTTGAAAAAGGTTTTGCCCCAAGCTAGAGAACTTCATTAAAAGTGTAACTCCCCACTCCATTCCCAACCACACACCCAGAAATAAAACATTTGATTTGGAGACCAAACATTCCAGTTTACACCTGTTGTCCAAGCATAATAATTGATGGCTGGTGACATTCTCTTCCACTCCCTAAAGTATCCCAGTTTGGAAAGTAGATGAGTGGTTGCCAAGAGTTAGGAATGGTGGAGAAAGAGTGGGTAAATGTGACCCTAAAGGGATAGGTAGCAAGAGGGAGATCATTGCAGTGATGGAATAATTCTATGTCTAGATTGTGGCAGTGATTACACAAATCTACACATGTGATCAATGACATAGAACAATGCACACACATTGTTCCTATGTCAGTTTTCCGGTTTTGTTGTTGTACCCTAAGAATGTGAAATGTAATCATTGGGTGAATGGTACACATGTCCTTTCTGTACTATCCTTGCAACTCCTGTGCATCTATGATTATTTAATTATCAAAGGGATTATTTTTTGAAAAGAAAAAAGAGCTCCAGCAGCATTCACTGAGTGCTGGAGCAGGACTTTGTAGACCTAAGGAGATTTGTGTGCAGCCAGCATTTGCTTGGATCCGTACAGTTGCTAATAGAAACATAGATCACTGTTGCTATAGACATGATGTTGGGGAAGACCCTGTTCTTTGAAGTTTGGAATTACAAGACAGAGAGGCCAAGAATTCTCTGTAACTCTTTTATTAGCTCTGATGCAAGAAAGAAACCATTCCTGCATGAATCAGCAGGAAAAGATGTAGCATGTGGAAATGGATCAGTGCATGCCCCAAAACCAGCTTAAAGACAGCAAAGGAGATGAGGAAAGAGAACAAAGACATCTCCTGTCTATGAGTTTCATCAATGTTCAGGAAAGGAGACAATTAGCAGCAAACACCAAGTCCACATCATAGTGCAGCCATAAACACATTTAGCTTATTTTATGTGACCACTCTTGTCATTTTCAACCACTCAGTTTATTTTTAGTGTCACAAGTTGAAATAATCTTATCAAGTATCTTTAATAACCACTTTTTTATTGAATGGTATGTATCTACACCATTCATGTGTCATTTCACTTCGATCCTCACATGAACTTACAAAGTGTATATTATTATCCTCGTTTTTCATATGAGAAAACTGAGATCCAGAGAGGTTAAGTAATTTGCCCAATGTTACATGGACAATAAGGGGTGGGACCAGGATGCAAGTCCAAGTCACTCCGATGCCAAACCTGTGTCATCCCACCATGCTATGCTGTCTCTTGTGGGATGAGATAGTCAAGGGTAGTGAAAGCGACAGGGTCACCTGAGCTGAGTAGAGCCACCTGATGACTACAGTCACAGTCCCATTGGTAAGGTGGGCAGAGAATGGCATCTGAATCTTCTCTGTGTTCCATCCACCCCTAGCGCCAGGAGAGCAAGAAGTCTCTCAGTTGCTTCCACCATTCCCTCTCTTCTTTGAAGGTCTGAGTGAGGAGGAGAGGAATCCTGCCATCCACACCTGTGCTGACCCCCTTCTTCAGAGAGCTCCTACAGGTCCTATGGATCTAGTGCAAAATCCTTCACCCCCACCCGTGCCAATTCACCTGTGGATGCAGGAACATTAGGTGTTGTATTTGTCCATTTTCACACTGCTGATAAAGACATCCCTGAGACTGGGCAATTTACGAAATAAAGAGGTTTAATTGGACTTACAGTTCCATGTGGCTGGGGAAGCCTCACAATCATGTCGGAAGGCAAGGAAGAGCAAGTTACGTCTTACATGGATGGCAGCAGACAAAGAGAGCTTGTGCAGAGAGACTGCCATTTTTAAAACCATCAGATTTCATGAGACCCATTTGCCATCACAAGAATAGCACAGGAAAGACTCACCCCCATGATTCCATCATCTCCCACTGGGGTCCCTCCCACAACACATGGAAATTATGGGAGCTACAGGGTGAGATTTGGGTGGGGACACAGAGACAAACCTTTTCAGGCATGATAAGTTAAACTGAGACCCTCAAGGGATGGCCAAAGTCCTCAGCAACTAATGAACACAGAATAGAACCAGAGAAACCCAACTAGGAAGTCTCTTTCTCACATCCTTCAGTTGGATGCCATCTGCCTTGCATTAGAGAAGAGAATAAAGAATTTTCCTGGCCTGAGGACATCTCCAGCAAAGGGTACAGCTAAGAAAAGCCTGCAAAACACACTCTCACAGCAAAATTTGAGGTCAACGGACCAAGCTATTAGATCAGAAATTATGAAGCCAAGAAAGCAAGAAAAAGCAGCAGAAACGTGGCTGACATCTTGACTAAGAGGCTCGGCAAATAGTGCCAAGAATTTTGTCCTCCATTCACAGGACTCTGACAGGCAAATGAGATATCTTCGGGTCCAATCATCGGAGTGACAAGGTGAAGTTAAGCAGGTCAGAGGCCTCTCAGTCCCCCTCCTCAGACACAGCTACAGAAGAAAGAGACTATGAATAGTTAGTGGCCTAATAAGATGTGCATAGACTAGCAGCTATGATTCATGCAAGTTTATACTGCAGGCCCTGAGATAAAAACTTGGTACACATTTATCTCACTGGATCATCACAACAGCCATATAGGTCAGAATAATTATCATCCCCATTTTACAGGTGAGGAAACTGAGGCTGAAAGAGGCGAAAAAATTTGGCTATGATTTCATTGATAATAAGCAATACAGGCAGGATTCAAACCCAGGAAAACTAAACTCCTGAGCCTACATTTACAATGACCCTTATTCTGTCTCCCACACAGTTAATGGCGGCGGGGCGGGGATTGGGGTGGGCAGAACTAGACTCTAGGTCTGTCCAGCTGTAAAATTCTGGCCTACTGAAAACATGGCATACATGTGGTTTCTTGGAGTTACACATACACACACACACACACACACACACACACACACACATGTACAATAGCATGCAGGCAATGAACACTTGACCCATCTCTGCCTCCAACATACGTATATGTTGCTTTAATGTCCACCTTTTGCGTGTATGTCTTTATAACGTGTTCTTTGAGGCTGCATGCCCAGGAATCAGAAAAACCCAGAGTTGGAATCTCAGGGCTCCCTCCACGTTACTTTATATGAGAAGAATTGCTGTCTATGGAAAGTGAGACACACAGCCCATCAAAGCCACCGGGAAGTACCCCGTGAATTCTGGGGCAGGGTCACCCACAGAATGGATAAGTATTCACAGAGGGATCTAAGTCCAGCCAGACCCCCCTCACCCCACTGCCACACAAGCTTCCTTTGCAGCTGTGTGGCATTGGGAAAGTTACCATCACGGTACTCAAGACCAAAAATTTCCCAGCTTTTCCAGTCAGATAACTAGCAAGTTTCAAAAAATCTGGACTCTGAACAAGTGAGGCGAAACGTCACTGAAATAAAAGCCTCAAGTCTTATTTGTAAAAAATAAAACTCCTAGAAGAGCAGCCATGGGGTAAGTAACTTATGGATGACCCAAAGGGGAGGGGAATGGAGAAAGAAACTGATGGGAGAAGAGAAGTCTCAGGTGCCTGAGCCACACACTCCCAGAAGCAGAACTGGGCACCCCAGGTACAATAACAACAGCCTAAAGAAGAACAAGCCAGGAACATAAAACCTGCCCAAGGTGGCACCTGGCAGCTTGACTTTATGGGGTTCTGCCTTCTTAGCCTCTGTGCAAAGGCTTCTTACACAGGCAGAGAGGTTGTTCATCCCAAACATGAGTCTTACAGGTGCAGTGTCACTGGGACCAACTCCTGTGCACCTCTTCAGCAGCCCGGGAGTCAGAGGCCACGTGGGTCACATTACAGGCAGGCAGTGGGGAGACATTCAGGGATCACACTCCTCTTGCCGTAGAGCCCCAGGGAGGAGCAGCCCAGGTTAAGGCCCCAGTGACTTCACCAGTGGGTCTGGACTGGGTAGTATCAAGTTGTTAATAATAATAATAAACAAGACTCATTAAGAGCTTAGTATGTACCAGTTGCTGCTCTAATCACTTGCATGTAATAACTCACTTAATCCACAGACAAGATGGAGATGATGTAATCATATTTATCATGTTGTGAATATTAAAAGAGATGACATATAGTGTGTGATTTTGCTTTTTGTGAAATTTATGATAAGGATGATCATCGTAGTGGCGCTAGTGATGGCGGCGGCGGGGGCGGTGATGGCAGTAACGGAGGTGACAGTGACGGTAACGTGCATTATAGTGCAGTGAGTAAAGACTGATTTGGAGTTACACCAAGACCTGGTTCAAATCCCAGTTCTACCACTTAGTCATGGTGTGACCTTAAGCAATTCAATTCATTAAGCCTCAGTTTTCTTATTAGTAAAATAATAATATGTCTCTCATGGTATCGTTGGGAAGAGAAATTGCAGGTCAATGCATGTCTTAGCACAGTACCTGGTACTTCATACACTAGTGGTTACTATGGGAGAGGACAGTAGCGACAATGGCAGCAGCACCAATGGCAACGATGTCAGAGCTTCTCCACAATGGAAGGGGAGCTCATGATCACACTACACAGCCCTTCCAGCAGAGACCACCTGAGGAGCCTCCTCTCTGGGAGAAGGTGATTATCTGTCTGTCTGTCTGTTTGTTTGTTTTTGAGATGGAGTTTTGCTCTTGTTGCTCAGGCTGGAGTGCAGTGGCATGATCTCAGCTCACTGCAACCTCTGCCTCCTGGGTTCAAGTGATTCACCAGCCTCAGTCTCCCAAGTACCTGGGACTACAGACGCTCACCACCATACTCGGCTAATTGGGAGAATGTTTTTCACCAGCTATGTTTAGTTCCAAGTACACAAGAAGACCTTCCGAGCCATTTCAGGCACCACTCACTTAACCATTAACCAAGCTGGCCCTGGCCACACTGGGAAATCGACAAAGGTTACCCCTGGCGTATTGCATCACCTTCTCACCCCTTGCCCTGGCATCCTGGGGCCTTACACCGACCCCTAGTCTGCTGGGACTCTACTTGCCTTGCCACATCTCCTTCTCCCTCCCGGACCATTGCTTTTATCCTTTTGTGTCCAGTCAACATTTGTCATTTGGGGTTCTATGGCCTTGAAGTTAATAATAATAATAGCTAACATATTAATACAACAGCTAATACATATTGTGTACTTTCATGGATAGGTGTATGTAATCCTCACAATTATCCTACAAGTTGGGTGAAGGTATTAGCCCCATTTTACAGGTGAAGATGCTGAGGCTCAGAAATGGTAAGTAACTTTTCTTGGTCACACAGCTTATAAATTGCCAAACTGGTACCTCACTTGAGATATGTTTGATTTTGGAGCCCAGGTTCTTTCTACCATATGATGCTGCCTGCCTCAAAAAGGCTTAACCCACAGGACTGAGAGTATTGAACGAACAGGTAGGATGAAGAAGAAGCTATTGGGGTAACAATGCATTTGGCTGATTCTCAAACCCTAGAAAGGAACTCTCCACCACTAACTTTTCTCTAGACCCTGCCCTGCCATTGTCATTGCCCAACTCTCGTGGTTATTATGAATCTTAGTATGATGTGTCAGCTCCACGTCCTACTACTGCTTACTCTTAAATGGTGTGTCTGCTCCACGTTCTACAACTAGCTTGCTCATAAAACAGACTTTTTAAAAAATATTGCAGCATGTGCTTAGTTCCAGTAGTTCCACTTCTAAGTGGCTAAGAGGATTTTGTAGAAACTGAGCAAGAGATAACAGTAAAAAGGGAGTGAATTCAAGCACTGGGACCAATGTTTCCTACATTGGACATGATGACAACTGCTGTCGGTAAGATTTAAGAGGCTTTTGTGATCTAGACATCAGCTCTGGCATTATACCATTCTGGGACCCTTTACGATAACAGCAAAGGATGATTTCCAACTCCAGGTAACAGACAAGCTGCGGGCGATGTGGATGCAATTGCTGGCATTCTCCAGGCAAGCCCAGGGCTCATTGTATAAATAGAAAGCAGTGGTCATCAGGAAGCATGCTGGGGCTGAGGTCATCCTCCCCTGACAACATCATGGCATGCCCCTGGCGAGTGCTGGGTCCACATCTGCTCCCCACAACCAGCTTGAGTCAGGAGAACATGATAGGTGGTGAGCGGGAAGCCAGCAAGTTGACTGGGAAAAAGGAAAAGCAACAAGGATGATTTAAAAATGGCAGGAACCAGCTATGATGGGCCAGGTGTTGCTTTCAGCTCTTTATATGAATTGCTTCATTTAACTCTCGTAATCAACATGACTACTATTATCTCCATTTTATAGATGAGGACAAAGGCAGTACACTAAAGAGTCAGGCTTCCATTCCAGGAGGTGAGCCAAGAGCTCCTAAACTTAACCACTGGGCTTTAGTACTCTATCTGTGTTCTAGCCCTCAGGGAGAAGTGAAGACTGAGGGTCATTAAATAACAGTGTTTAGGCCCCTTTGTTATTTCCCCTCAAAACCCCCAGCCACGGAAATCTTTTGTCTACAAGACAGCACTTACTATGTAATGATGGATTCTTTGTTTTCTTGAAGTCTTGTGTGGCTTTGATCCATGCCCATCAGCATGCACCTCCCCTCCCCCCACCCCTTCTCCCCCTACAATGCATTTTCATCAAGGACAATTGGGATTTTCACTGGGATCTTTTACAAGCTGTGAGTAATTCTCAAAGCACCCAGATCACCCTGTGGACTCCAGACTGAGAGTCACCGGCCTAGAAACAGAGGTCAGGCACTGTCCAGCTTTCCTTGACACACTACCAGGTCACCTTTTCACTTAAAACCTGGCTAAGTAGTGTGGGCAAGACTATCTGCCTGAGACATACAAGCGAGACATAATGTCAACAACAATTATAATTATCATTTATTAAGTATTATGCTGCTGCAATTTAACTCTTCAACAACCCCATGCATTGAAGAAAGTTAGTAGGTATTATTATCCCTGACTTTCCCATAGGAAACAGTCAAGGAGCTGAAAGTATATGCCTTAGTATCCCCAGAGAAAAAGTAGCTGAGTCAGTATTTGTACTTAGTACTGCCTAACTCCAAAGCCCTGCTCCTAACATCAAGGCCACAGAGATGCTCCTAAGGAGTAATAGGAATGTCCCAGAAGCAGCTCGGTTCAGTAGATATTTATTTATCATAAACGACATGCCCTCGTACCATATTAAGCCTTGGAGATTAAATAAGACAGAAATGGTCCTTGACAAATAGAACTTAGAGTTCAGTGAAGACAACTACGAAATTTACTCAGCCAACAAATATTTATTGAGCATCTACTATATGCCAGAGCCAGACACAATTCTAAATGTTTGAAGATGCAGCAGGGTACAGAAAAGGCAGGGATGCTGCCTTCATAGGTGAGGACATTTCAAAACAATGGAATTGAGCATTTTCGACAGGTAGTGGATGAACTGAAAAAAGAAACAAGAGTCCTACCCTCAGCCCCAGCTGGGATGTGCTAACTGCCTTTCTAGCCCTCCGGGGAGCCATCCTGCTCCCAGCTGGAAACCTGGCCTGCGGAGGGGCAGTCACACACCCCCGTCAGCTCCTGAGTCACATCCTGGGAGGGGATTGAGAGGAGCTCACTGGTGTGTGGTGCTATGTGGCTATTCCCCAATTGCACTGGCTCCTCAGAAACTCTCCAATTAACACAGGGGGCCGTGAAGTTCTCATCTTTGCAAGCGCTCCCAAGGAGATGAATTTTAATTCACTTTCCTTTCAAGAGTAACTGTGTTGGCAAGCAACATTTTGTCACGGGAGGATGAGCAGAAGGTGTGTTAAAGGCAACAGGATGATGCTAAATGTTTGCTCCACAATGTTTAGGAATAAGAGAAGCTTTTTTTAAATTAAGTGCCTCAGAACTGGAGGCAGGGAGAAGGGGCATGGCTGGAAGTTTTCACATGAACCAACAACAGATGTTCTGTCTACAGTCCGGGGAGTGTGAACTACCACGGAGGCTACATGGAGCGCGTGGCGTCTGTGTTTGGAGAGGCTCCATAACCACCTGCTGTGAGCAGGACATGCTTCATCAGCGTCTGAGTTAGGGTCAAGGGGTTAGCCTGAACTGAAAAGCCCCAGTGACCATTTCTTTCAGGCTGGGCTTGGGACCTCAGAGGACGCCATGCCTAAGCGCTGGTCCTGCATGTGCTGAGTCAGCACAGCCATCCTCCTGCCAAGGGGCACACATCCCACGGAAATATGAAGTTTCCTCTTTCAGGTGAGTCCATTTGGAGCACAGTCTTCAGTAAATGAAGAAGCAGCAGGTACTGCCACAGCAAACTCAAGCTGGTGCTCTGTACATGGTGGAAGTATAGATACCCCAAACTGGTCCATCCCTGTCTGTCCTGAGTTTGAGGTGGAGAAACTGAGGCCCAGGAAGTTAAAATGAATTGCTTGAGGACACACAGCGGGCCACATCTACTGAATCTTTCTTGGGGCTCTTTTCACATGTCATACTTGAAGTTTCAAACTTTCATGAAACTTTCCAAGTTTGAAAGACAAGCTTGGAAGCCCTGTGTCAGTGCTGATTGAAATATTTCCTTGATTTCTCTAAAAGGGACATGAATTATGATCCTTTAAAGATCCAGATTATGCCAAAAGGAGGCCTTCCAGTCAGGCTGTCCCTGCAGTGCCCAGTTCCCTTTGTAAGAGCAACTGAACATCCTTTATAAGGCAATGCTAACATAATCACGATCAGACAGGCTCAAGTGCTTATGGTAATCCTAGAGAAATGGCTTTAAAATCCCACAGTTAGAGTTTCTGCCTGCAAGATACAACTAAAAACCCTGAGTATTATATGCAAAACAGACATTAAAAGACTGGAGCTTGAAGAGAAGGAGGTGGATCGGCTAAGAAACTCTGCACCTGAGGAACGAGGATGGACCGGGAGGTGATTTACTCCCTGGGTTTTCTTTTGCCTGTTACACCTGGACTTGCAGTTGAAGAAGCCAACTACCTGCAAACACTAACAGGCACAGACAAAAAAGTCCCAACAAAATTCAGCAAAAATCCACTCTCTCCAGAAAGAAAGGGGCAGCCTAGCAAGACAAAAAACTTTTAGATAATAACCACTCCTCTCCAGCCAATCACCACAGAAAAACACTGTGGTCCTGCCTCCACTCATGCCAACAAAGGCAGAGTAAGGAAATGAGACTTCCACCCTTGTGGGGCTGTGCTAAGGATAGTGTCAGAAAAGGCAAAGACAGGATCAGGACTTTTATCACCATTTGTCTCAGTGGAGAACATGTGGAGAGACTGGACTTCCAACTTCATCCAGCAGTAATGAACTGTCCCTCTCTTCTCACTAAAGTGGTAGAGAGGTGAGAGTTTCAGCATAACCCATTAGTAACAAGGTCATCCCCATCGTGGTGTCACTGGAACACTTACCCCTGCCCAGAAGTAACAAGTAGTTCTTCCCTCAGGTACCTACAAAGGCCAAGTGGAGAACCTGGACTTTCATCCTCACCTGGCAGTAATAAGGCAGAGTCCTCTTCTTCCCCTGCCAGAGTAGTGTCAGAGAAAGCCAGTTAAAACAGAATGTTTCAATAAGATCAGAGTCTCATAACCTAATCTTAAGATTCCCATGTTTCAAAATCACTTGTCATACCAAGTATCAGGAAGATGTCAAATTGAATGAAAAAACAATCACTAGATGCCAACATAGAGATGATGATTATGTTGGAATTCCCTGTCAATGATTTTAAAACGCCCATGATAAAAATGCTTCATAGAGCAAATATGAGCTTGCTGCAAACAAATAAAAAATAGAAAGCCTCATGAAAGAAATAAAAAGTTTCCACAAAGATTTATAAAAAAAATACAAAGGGAAAACCAGTGGAAATCTTAGACCTGAAAATAAAACCTCAGTGGATACATTCAACAGTACAGTACAATGAAAGAGCAGAGGAAAGAATCAGTGAATTTAAAGACAGAACAATCTAAACAAGAGAGAAAATAGGTTGAAAAAAATCATAATAATAAAAAGATCTTCAGGGACCTGACAGACAATAGCAAAATATCTAACATTTGTGTCATTGGGGTCCCAGAAAGAGATGAGAAAGAGAACAGGGATGAATGATTACCCAAAGAAACAACGGCTGAAAACATACCAAGTTTGTGAAGGGACATAAAACTATGGATTCAAAATGTTGAGTAAACCCCAGATAAGATCATTGTGTATGCGCCAAACAACAGAGCTGTAAAAACTGTGAAGTAAAAACTAATGGAATGAAAGAACTAAACAAATCCACAATTATAGTTGGAGACTTCAACGCTGTCCTCTCAACAATTAATAAAAACAATTAGGATAATCATCAAGGATATAGAACTCAAAACACTATCAGCCAACAAAATCTAGCAGACATAGCTAGAACACTCTTCTCAAATAATAGCAGAACACACATTAATTTGAGTATCCCTGGAATATACACCAGAATAAACTGTATACTGGGCTACACAACAAACTTTAAGAAAGTTAAATGAATGGAAATCATAAACAGTGTTCTGCCTTTTTTTGAGAAGTGTCTGTTTATGTCCTTTGCCCACTTTTAATAGGGTTGTTTCTTTTTCCTGTAATTTTGTTTGAGCTTCTTACAGATGGTGAATATTAGGCCTTTGTCAGATGTATAGCTTGCAAACATTTTCTCTTATTCTGTAGGTTGTCTGTTTACTCTGTTTATGGTTTCTTTTGTTGTGCAGAAGCTCTTTAGTGTTTAGTTCTTTCTGAAAAAGTAGCTCCTTATTTCACCGAATTTGGAATAATGGAATAATCTCTAAACATGTAAAAATTAAACATCACACTTCTAGATGATCCATGGGTCAAAGAGAAGGTTTCAAATGAAATTTTTTAAATTACATTGAATTGAATAAAAACTAAAATAAAACATGAAAATTTGTGGGTCACAGCTAAAGCAATGATGAGGGAAATTTATAGCATTAAATGCATACATAAGAAAAGAAAAAAAGAAAAGTCTCAGATTAGTAACCTAAGCTTCCATTATAAGAACTTGGAAAAAGAAAAGAAAAATTAATTCAAAGCAAGAAGAAATCAAATACTAATTGCTATGGTTTGGTTGTGTCCCCTCCCCAATTTTGTAGTTCCCCCAATTACATGTTGTGAGAGGGACTGGTAGAAGATAACTGAATCATGGGGCAGTTTCCTTCATACCATCCTCGTGATAGTGAATAAATCTCACAAGATCTGATGGTTTTATTAGGGGAGACCCCTTTTACTTGGTTCTCATTCTTTCTTGCCCACTGCCATTTAAGAAGTCCCTTTGTTCTTTCTTTGTCTTCTGCCATGATTGTGAAGCCTCCCCAGCCTCATGAAACTCTGAGTCCATTAAACCTTTTATTCTTTATAAACTACCCAGTCTCTGATATGTCTTTATCAATAGCATGAAATGAACTAATACACTAATGTAAAACCAGAAGCCAATATAATAAAATTGAAAACAGAAAACCTACTTCTTTAGAAAGAACTAAACACTAAAGCGCTTCTGCACAACACAAGAAACTATAAACAGAGTAAACAGACAACCTACAGAATAAGAGAAAATTTTGGCAAACTATACATCTGACAAAGGTCTAATATCCATGCATTTATAAGGAGCTCAAACAAAATTACAAGAAAAAGAAACAACCCTATAAAAAAGTGGGCAAAGGATATAAACAGGCACATCTCAAAAAAAAAAGACAGAACATGCAACCAACAAAGATGAAAGCAAGCTCAATATCGCTGATCATTAGAGAAATGCAAATCAAAACCACAGGCAGATAGCATCTCACACAAGTCAAAATGGCTATTATTAAAAGTCAGAAAATAACAGGTGTTGCCAAGGTTGTGGAGAAAAAAGAACACTTATACACTGTTGGTGGGAGTTTTATGGAAAACAGTGTGGCAATTCCTCAAAGATCTAAAAACAGAAATACCATTCAACCCAGCAAGCCCCATTACTGGATATACACCCAAAATAATATAAATCTCTCTATCATAAAGATACATGCCCACATATGTTCATTACAGCACTATTCACAATAGCAAAGACATGGAATTAACCTGAATGCCCATCAGTGTTAAACTGGATAAAGAAAATGTAGTACATATACACCAGGGAATACTAAGCAGCCATAAAAAATGAGATCAAGTCATTTGCAGGAATGTGGATGGAGCTTGAGGCCATTATCCTTAGCAAACAAACTCAGGAACAGAAAACCAAATACTGCATGTTCTCACTTGTAAGTTGGAGCTAAATAATGGTAACACATAGACACATAAGAGAGGAACATATACTGGGGCCTACCAAAAGGTGGTGGGCCGGAGGAGGGAGAGGATCAGGAAAAATAACTAATGGGTACTAGGCTTAATACCTGGGTGATGAAATAATCTGTACAACAAATCTTCATGACACGAGTTTACCTGTATAACAAACCTGCACATGTATCCCTGACCTAAAATAAACATTTAAAAAAAAAAAGAGCTATGCAACTGTAAAACCCCTAACAAGACTGACAAAGGAAAAACAGAGAAGACACAAATTACCAATATCATGAATGAAACAGAGGATGTCATTACGGATCCTGAAAACATCAAAGAGTTACTGAAGGAATACTGTGAACAACTCTACACATACAAATTTAATAACTTAGACAAAATGGTCCAGTTCATCTAAAAACACAAGCCACCACAGCTCACTCAATATGAAACAGATAATTCTGATAGCCTTACAATATTAAGAAAATTGAATCAATAATTTTTAAACTCCCAAAAAAGAAATCTACAGGTCCAGATGGTCTCACTAAAGAACCTGCAAAATATTTAAAGAAGGATTAACATAATTCTGTACAATGACTCCCTAAAAAATAGAAGTGGGAACACTTCTGAATTTGTTTTGTGAAGCTAGTATTACCATCATCTCAAACCCAAGGACAATACAAAAAAAAAAAAAAAACTGCAGACCAATATCCCTCATAGACATATTATTAGACATAGTCATAGAAATGATTAATAAAATATTAGCAGATACAATTAATCAATATATGAAAAGGGTATGGTGTATATGTGACCAAGGAGGTTTTATTCCTTTGATGCATGACTGGTTCAATATTTGAAAATCAATGTACAACCATGGCATAATAAACATAATCCACTATAGTAACAGGCTAAAAGAAGATAATCCTATAATCAAATCAATAAACACAGACGCAGCATTTCACAAAATTCAACAGCCATTCACGGCTAAAAGAAAAAAAACACTCAGAAAGTAAGAATAGTGGAGGATTTTCTCATCTTGATTAGTAGGATATGCAAAAATCCTATAACGAATATTATACTTAATAGTGAAAGACTGAAAGCTTTCACTCTAAGATTGGGAGCAAGGAAACTGTCCACTCTCACCACTCTTATAATGCTAAAAGTTGTAGCTAGTGCAAGAAGGCAATAAATGGTACATATTAATATATTGAAAAGAAAGAAATAATACTGTTTCTGCAGAAGACATGATTGTTTATGTAAAAATCCCCAAAGAATCTACAAAAAAATCCTAAAATTAATAAATGAGTTCAATAAAGTTGCATGATACAAGATAAATATACAATCAATTATATTTTTATATATTAATACTAGCAATGAACAAATGGATACCAAAATTAAAAATGCAAATACTATTAATAATCACTCAAAATTAATAATAAGTATAAAAATAACAAAGCATGTAAGGACTTATATGCCAGAAACTACACAATGCTAATGAAAGAAATCAAGGAATATCTAAATAATGTACAGATATATTGTATTCATGGATTAGGAGACTTACTCTAGTAAAGACATCAGTTGTCCCCAAATTGACATCAAGGTTTAATCTAGCTCCTATCTTAATCCCAGCAAAGATTTTTACAGACATAGACAATATTATTCTAAAATTTATAGAGAATGCCCAAAAAATAGACTAGCTAAAATAATTTTCAAACAGAAGGATACATTGGAAGGAATCAGTTACAAGACTTACTCAGTTTCAAGACTTACTATATAGCTATGGTAATACAAAGTGTATGGTACTGGTATAGGGATACATACATGGAATAATGGAACGGAACAGAGAATCCAGGAATAGACCCACACCTGTATCCTTAACTGATTTTTGACAAAAGTGCAAAATCAATTCAATGAAGAAAAGAGTTTTCTCAATAAATGTCTGGAGCAATTGGACATCCATAGGTGAAAAAAGAACATCAACCTAAATCATATAAAAATTAACTCAAAATGGATCACAGACTTAAATGTAAAACATAAAAAGCTATAACACTTCCAGAATAAAACATAAGAGAAAATCTTGGCCCGTCTCAGTGGCTCATACCTGTAATCCCAGCACTTTGGGAGGCCGAGGTGTGTGGATCATGTGAGGCCAAGAGTTGAGGCCAACATGGCAAAACCCCATCTTGACTAAAAATACAAAAAGTAGCTGGACTAAAAATACAAAAATAGCATGCCTGAAGTCCCTGTTACTCAGGAGGCTGAGGCACAAGAATCACTGGAACACAGAAGGCAGAGGTTGCAGTGAGCTAAAATTGCAGCACTGCACTCCAGCCTGGGGAACAGAGCAAGACTCTTTCTCAAAGCAAAACAAAACAAAACTAAACTAAAACTAAAACTAAAAAAAAAAGAATGTATAAAAAATAAGAAAATCTTTAGGAACTAGGGTTTAGGATCTAGGGCTAGGCAAAGAGTTTTTAGACATGATACCAAAAGTATAATATGTAAAAGGAAAAAATTCAAAATCATACTTCTTCAAAATTAAAAATCTTGCTCTGTGAAAGATTATGTCAATAGTTATGAAAAAGCAAGCTACAGAGTAGAGAAAATATTTGCAAACCACGTATCCAAGAAAGGACTAGTATCTAAAATAAATAAAGACTTCTCAAAACTCAACAGTATAGAAACAAATAATTCAATTAGATAATGGGCAAGAGACATTATTTTTCACTTTCAGAGAGACACAGATGGCAAATAAACACATCAAAGATGTTCAGCATCATTAGCCAGTAGAGAAATGCAAATTAAAACCACAATGACCAAATTAAAACGACTACATACCTATCAGAAAGGCCAAAATAAAAAAATATTTACAACAAAATGCAGGCAAGTTGGATGACTCATACATTACTGGTGGAAAAGCAAAATGATACAACCACTCTGGAAAACAGTTTGGCAGTTGCTTGCAGAATTAAACATGGACTTACCATGTGACCCAGCAATCATGTTCCTAGGCATTTATCCCAGATAAATGAAGCCACAGATTCATACAAAAACCTGTAAATGTTTATCACATCTTTATTTGTAATAAACCCCAAATGAAAACAATTCAGATGTCCTTCAACACATAAATGGTGAAACAAACTGTAATACACCCAAAACAGAGAGTGCTCCTTAGGAATAAAACGGAACAAATTACTGAGATATGCAACAACTGGGATTTATCTCCAGAGAATAATTGGAGTGAAAAAAGCCAGTACTAAAAGGTCACATATTACATGATTCCATTTGTATAAAATTAGTTCAACCATTGTGGAAGGCAGTGTGGTGATTCCTCAAGGCTCTAGAACCAGAAATACCATTTGACCCAGCAATCCCATTACTGGGTATATACCCAAAGGATTATAAATCATTCTACTATAATGTACACATATAGTAGAATGATTACAATCATTCTACTATATGCACACGTATGTTTATTGCAGCACTGTTCACAACAGCAAAGACTTGGAACCAACCCAAATGTCCATCAATGATAGACTAGATAAAGAAAATGTGGCACATATACACCACGGAATACTATGCAGCCATAAGAAAGGTTGAGCTCATGTTCTTTACAGAGAAATGGACGAAGCTGGAAACCATCATTCTCAGCAAACTAACACAGTAACAGAAAGCTAAACACTGCATATTCTCACTCATAAGTGGGAGCTGAACAACATGGACACGAGGAGGGGAATATCACACACCAGGCCCTGTCCGGGGCTGGGGGCGCTGGGGAGGGATAGCATTAGGAGAAATACCTAATGTAGATAACGGGTTGATGTGTGCAGCAAAACACCATGGCATGTGTATACGTATGTAACAAATCTGCACATTCTGCACATGTATCCCAGAACTTAAAGTATAATTTTTTTAAATGTCTGAAATGATAAATTATAGGAATGGTGAACAGATTAATGGTTGCTGGTGGTTTTGAAGGGGACAGGGATGAAGAATTAGGTGTGGCTATAAAACAGCAACATGAGGTATGCTCTGCTTGTGAATATGCCAGTGTGTCAAAGTAAAAATCTTAATTAAAAACATAACTACAAAAAAGTCATATTTCAAAGAAGCAAAAAACAAACAAAAAATTTTTAAAAAGACTTCATTTTAAAAAATAATAAAATCCAAATAAAGCCTGTACTAGTCTTCCACCAATATCAACTTCCTCATTTTGAAAACTGCACTGTGGCTTTGTAAGATGTTATCGTAGAGGAAAACTGGGTGAAGCGTACATATGATCTCTGTGTACTAGTTTCGCAGCTTCTTATGAGTCAAACTATTTCAAAATGAAAAGTTGTCACTTTAAAATTTTTTTTTAAATTAGCCAGGCATGGTGGCGTGCAGCTGTAGTCCCAAGTACCCAGGAGGCTGAGGCAGGAGGATTGCTTGAGCCCAGGAGTTCGAGGCTACAGGGAACTATGATCACACCACTGCACTCCAGCCAGGATGATAGAGCAAGACCCTGTCTTTAAAGAAAAGAATAAATCAAATAAAAAATTTAAAAACGTTTAATATCCTTGAGTCTTAAAACCGAGAGCCCTCAGGGGTCCCTGTGGCCACCGCAATGCAGAAATATAAAAAACTGGAAAAGATTGGGGAAGGCACTGCTGGACATTGTTCAAGGCCAAAAACCAGGAGACTCATGAGATCGTGGCTCTGAAATGAGTGAAGCTGGATGACGATGCTGAGGATGTGCTGAGTTCCGCCCTCCGGGAGTTCCGCCCTCAAGGAGCTGAAGCACAAGAATGTCATCAGGCTTCATGACATCCTGCACAGCAACGAGAAGCTGACTTTGGTTTTGAATTCTGTGACCAGGACCTGAAGAAGTATTTTGACAGGTGCAATGGTGATTTTGACCCTGAGATTGTAAAGTCCTTCCTCCTCCACAGCCATCAACATGTATCAGCCGGCTGCATCTTTGCAGAGCTGGCCAATGCTGGGTGGCCTCTTTTTCCTGGCAATGATGTCAATGAACAGTTGAAGAAGATCTTCCGGCTGCTGGGGACGCCCACTGAGGAGCAGTGGCCCACCACGACCAAGCTGCCAGACTACAAGCCCTACCCAATGTACCCAGACACAACATCCCTGGTGAACGTCGTGCCCAAACTCAATGCCACAGGGAGGAGTCTGCTGCAGAATCTTCTGACATGTAACCCCATCCAATGTATCTCAGCAGAAGAGGCCCTGCAGCACCCCTACTTCTCCAACTTCTGTCCACTCTAGGCCCCAGGACCCCTGGCTGCCAGGCTGGGGCCTGCCTATTTAAGCCCCATCTTGGAAGGGGCAGAACAATGGGGGTGTCCAGTGTGCTGAGCTCCAGCTGTGCTGGGTCCAGCAGGGGTGGGGCATCTGAGCCCAAGTTTCTAACTCCCTTTGTGGACTTTAATTTCATCGACTGGCTCCTTTTCCCCCAATACACACACAAAATTTAATATTCTTATTTTGCTACCTTTAATCAATTCTTAAAAGACCACAGGCAAATCATGGTCCCAGTGGCTAGGTTTCCATGTGGCCACTGTGTAGATACCTTCCCACTGCCCTGGGAAGCACACTTTCCAATAAGTGCACATCGGTTATAAATCAAAATCCTCAACTCACATGTGCAAGGCTTTCTACTTTCTTTACTTCTATGACACAACTTCATTTGTATGTTAAGGTCCTATTCAGCCAATGTTGTGAAAACGATCTCAGACGTTCAACTCCTACCCCTTGCTCATTTCCCCAGGGAGATGGTTTAGGTTCCGGGACACAAACATCTTGATATCAACATGGGGTGGGGGACAGGGAGGGGAGCAAGCACCGTCCTATGCTCAGAGTGTCATCTGTGCACCCTGCCATCTTGAGGACCCATCACCCCATCATTCCTCATCTACACCATTTGTATTAGTGTCCTAGGCCTACTGTGAGAGATTACCACAAACTTCGGAGTTTAAAACAACACAAATGTATGCTTTTATAGTTCCGGATGTCAGAGGTCTAAAATGGGTCTCATAGGATGAAAATCAGGGTGTCCACAGGGCTTCTTCGTTTTTGGAAGCTCCAGAGGGAAATCCATTTTCTTGCCTTTTCCTCTTTCTAGAGGCTGCCTACCTTAGCTGGGAGTGGTGGCCCACGCCTGTGGTCCCAGCTACTCAGGAGGCTGAGGTGGAAGGATTGTTTGAGCCTAGGAGGTGGAGGTTACAATGAGCCGAGATCACAGCACTTCACTCCAGCCTGGGTGACAGATTGAGACCCCATTTAAAAATATATATATATATGTTTAAAGACCGCTTACATTCCTCGCTTGTGGCTGCATCACAAGGACCTCCTACTTCATGGTCATGTATTTTTCTCTAACTCTGACCTTTTGCCTTCCTCTTATAAAGAGCCTGGTGTTCATGTTAGAACCACCGGATAATCCAGGATAATCTTCCCTCTCAAGATTCTTAACTTAATTATATCTGTGAAATCCCTTTGCTGTGTAAGAGGACACATGCACATGCTCCAGGGACTAGGACGTGGACCTCTTTGGGGCCATTCTTTTTTTTTTTTTTTTTTTTTTTTTTTTTTTTGGGGCCATTCTTTTTTTTTTTTTTTTTTTTTTTTTTTTGAGACGGAGTCTTGCTCTGTCACCCAGGCTGGAGTGCAATGGCATGATCTTAGCTCGCTGCAACCTCTGCCTCCTGAGTTCAAGTGATTCTCCTGCCTCAGCCTCCAGAGTAACTGGGATTACAGGTGTGTGCCACTACACCCAGCTAATTTTTGTATTCTTAGTAGAGATGGATTTCGCCATGTTAGCCAGGCTGGTCTCAAACTCCTGACCTCGTGATCTGTCCACCTCAGCCTTCCAAAGTACTGGGATTACAGGTGTGGGCCACTGCGCCCAGCCTGAGACCATTATTCCTTTTTTTTTTTTTTTTTGAGACAAAGTCTCACTCTGTTGCCCAGGCTGGAGTGCAGTGGCTCGATCTTGGCTCACTGCAACCTCTGCCTCCCAGGTTCAAGCGATTCTCCTGCTTCAGCCTCCCAAGTAAATGGGACTACAGGCATGCACCACCATGCCTGGGGTCATTTTTCTATGGACTATACCACCTTGGGCACTTGGGATCATCCCAGGCTCATCCCCCACACTGGTTCCTCTTGCTGGATTACACGCCACCTCACAACTTAAGAGTGTGAGACAACCATTTTATTATGCACACTATTTTGTGGCTCAGGAATTCAGACAGGACACAATGGGAATGGCTTGTCCCTGCTCCAATGATGTCTAGGGCAACAGCTGGTAAGACCCAATTGCTGGGAGCGACTCAACAGCTGGAGGCTGGAATCATCTGGAAGTTTTGTCACTCTCATGTCTGGTGGTGGATGCCAGCTGTTGGCTGGGACCTCACCTGGGGCTGCTGACTTGGGGCCTCTCCTCATGTGCTGAGGCCACCTTGCAGCATAGCAGCCTCCAGGGAAACAGACTTCTTACACAGTGGCTCAGCTTTCCAAAATGCAAATGTCCCAGCAGACACAGTAGAAGCCTCATTGCCTTTTGCCACCTAGCCTCAAAAATCACATAGAATCATTCATTTCTACTGCACACTATTGTTCAAAGCACTCACAAACCCAACCATGTTCAAGAACAAGGGAAATACACCCTACATCCTGATGGAAGGTGGTGAAGTCACTTTATAGAACAGCCCAGGGGAGGGAGGACAGGGTTTTCTCTACATGCTGCACTAAGCAACCACTTTTTCTCTGGTGCCTCTACCCACCCCCAGAACTCTACCTGGAAATGGCTCAGGTCTTCTGACCTGATCCCACAGTCCCTGGGGGTGGATGTTGTCCCTCCTTGGGTTCATCCAGTATTGAGAGCAGCACTGTCATTGCTATCCCTCCAACTCTCCCTTTTTCTCTTCAATCCCAAAATCTCAAGCCAGGCCAAAATCAGCCAATCAGGCATCCATTCCAGGCGTGTGAGGGACAGGGGAGAGGCTTCTTTTTTTTATGTTCTCTCTAAAATTTATTGTCCATATCCTAAGTTCTTTTCATCCCTCTAGGGATCCACATTTTCTAAACTAGAAAACCAGGAGTTTGCTCAAAAATGCAATTTTTACCTCATTTCTTCTCCGAGGGAAAAGCTTCAAATTTCTTTACTTGGATGGGGTAGAGAAGAAGGTCAACGGAAGGATAAGGATGGAGGTGATACTATCACTAAACATTTCCAAACATGTTATCTTGCCACGGGTACAATTCTCACAACAGCCAGTATCTTCTGTTGAGGTTTCCAAGGACCTCTCCCCTGAATAAATAATATCCATTTTCCCAGCACAGGATGCAAATAAAATAAGAAGTACATATGGGGCCCAATAAATCATCTATCTTCATCGCTGTTAGTAGCCACACTGAAGGAGGGGGTCATAGGTCTGTACTATGGACTAAATGTTTGCGTCCCTTCAAAAGGCACATGTTGAGGCCCTACCCCTCTAATGTTTTGGTATTTGGAGATGGGATCTTTGGGAGGTAATTAGAGTTAGATGAGGCCATCAGGTTGGGGTTCTCATGATGGGATTAGTGACCTTATAGGAAAAGATGCCAGGGACCAGGCACAGCGGCTCACGCCTGTAATTCCAGCACTTTAGGAGGCCGAGGCGGATGGATCACGAGGTCAGGCGTTCGAGACCAGCCTGGCCAACATAGTGAAACCCAGTCTCTATTAAAAATACAAAAAATTAGCCCGGCATGGTCGTGGTAGGCGCCTGTAATCCCAGCTACTTGGGAGGCTGAGGCAGGAGAATCTCCTGAACCTGGGAGGCAGAGGTTGCAGTGAGCTGAGATCACGACACTGCACTCTAGCCTGGGTGATAGTGCAAGACTCTACCTTAAAAAAAAAAAAAAAAAAAAAAGAAAATATACCAGGGAGCTAGAGAGCTTGCTTGCTTGCTGCTTTCTCTGCCTGGCTTTCCTTCTCTTCCACTCTCCCATATGCACACAAAGAAGTCATGAGAGCACATAGCAAGATGGCAGCTGCCTAACAGTGTTGGTTAAGCTACCCAGCTGGGCATTTTTTATGGCAGCCTGAGCTGACTAGTATAATCTGTTAGCCATGTGGGCTGCAAACACACAACCCAGAATGAGGCTGGCATACCCACACAGGTGCAAGCAGTGCTGCTGCAAGTGCCCCAACCCATGCTAAGATGCAGAACAAAGGAGACTCAGGGTCTCAGGGGAGTGCCCCGGGAGGAAGGGTGCAGCTGAGGCAGACATCTCCAGAGTCAGAGAGAAGCAGAAATAACCTCTGGAAAAGCCCCTTCTCCTGGAAACCAGGAGTGGGGAAAGGTGTTCCCCTTAAATGTCATCTGTGGCTGTTGAATGATGCATGCTTTCATTCACTTATTCATTCAGCAAACATTTACTCAGCATCTACCCTTTATCAATTGTTTATTTCTGTGGGAAAAAAAAAACTGCCAAAATCTTAGCAGCATAAAACAACACAAATTCACTATCTCATAATTTCTGTAGTTCAGAAATCTAGTCATGTCATCACTGGATTCTCTGCTCAGGGTCTCACTAGGCTGAAATCAAGGTGTCAGCCAGAGCTGTGCTTCTCATCTAGGTCTCAGGGTATTCTTTCAAGCTTATTGGTTATTGGCAGAATTCATTTTCTTGTGCTTATAGGACTGGGGTCCCAGGTGTCTTGTTAACTGTCAGCCAGGGTCTGCTCTCGGCTTCTAGAAGTGCCTCTCGGGTGCATCTTAGCAGCAGAAAACCTCCCTCATGTAAAATCCCTCTCATCCTTTGAATGTCTCTGACTTTCCCTTCTGCCACCAGCCATAGAAACCTGTCTGCTTTGAAAGGACTCATGTGATTAGATCAGGGCTATCCAGATAATCTTCATAATCTCCATATTTCAAGGGCAAATGATTTACCACTTTAACAACATCTGCAAAATCTTTTCACAGTAATACCTACCTCCATGATTGATTGAATAATCAGAGACTGGGAATCTTGGGGGCCATCTTTGAATTCTGCCTACTATACATCCCATGTGAGACAAGAAACAAGGACACGGAGATGACTATGGCGAAATACTCATCCACAAGGGACTTACAGTAAAATGGATACAGCAAATACAAAGAAGTAACTAGAGTATTGGGCGATGATTGCTAATTCAAGGTTATGTGCAAGGTTCTGTAGGACTTCAGAGGATTAACTCTCTGGGAGAGTACGGGAAGGCTTCCTAAAGAAAGTGACATTTGATCTGTGTCTTGAAGGACCGAGGAAGAGGGAAGGCATTCCAGGTAGAGGGTGCATCATTTTCAAAGATGGAAAAGACCATGGAAAATCTGGGGAGTGACAAGGAACCCAGTGATGCTAAACTGTAGAGGACAAGATTAGAAGAGGCAGAAGACTGGGCTGGAAATGCTGCTTTTGACAAGTTTATGCAAGATTGCACCTGCCACCTTCAAGAAGCAGAAGTAGAAAGTAATAAAAGATTGTAAGCAGGGAGGTGACCAAGCAAGATCTATGATTTTTTGTTTTGTTTTGTTTTGTTCTGTTTTTGAGACGAAGTTTCACTCTTGTTGCCCGGGCTGGAGTACAATGGTGCAATCTAGGCTCACTGCAATTTCTGCCTCCCAGGTTCAAGCAACTCTCCTGCCTCAACTTCCCAAGTAGCTGGGATTGCAGGCATGTGCCACCATGCCCGGTTAATTTTGTACTTTTAGTAGAGATGGGGTTTCTCCATGTTAGTCAGGCTGGTCTCAAACTCCCGACCTCAGGTGAACCACCTGCCTCCGCCTCCCAAAGTGCTGGGATTATAGCTGTGAGTCATTGTACCTGGCAAGCTCTGTGTTTTGGTGACAGCATGGATAGTAGAGGTAGAAATTAGAGCCAGGGAAATGAATTAGTTGGTGTTTACAGAATTTCAAGTTCCTCGAATTGTCTTAGCCAGTTTAGGCTGCTATAGAACAAATAACTGGACATTGGGTGGCTGAAACAGGAGACCGTTGTCACTCCCCATTTCTCACAGTTCTGGAGGCTTGCAAGGCAGAGATCAGGGTGCCAGCATGATCAGGTTCTGGTGACAGCCCTCTTCCTGGCTATCTTCTTGCTGTGTTCTCACTGGGTGGGAAGAAGGGAGAGAGGGAGTGAACTCTCTGGTGTCCCCCTTTATAAGGGCACCAATCCTGTTAAAACGGTAAAAGTTCCCTTGTCCCCCTCTCAGGGCATGCAATGAGGGTGTGCTTACTGCTTCAGTGCCCCAAGCTCCAACCTCTAGGGGAGCATTCAGACAGACAGGCTGTGGGGCTCCAACCCCACGGCAGGGTCTAGGGGTGAATGTTTACAGCTCCTGAAGCCCCAGTGGGCATATGTTACAGGGTGCTCTTTTAGTTTAGCCATCTATAGGCAGCCTGTGTTAACCAGCTCAGTGAGACCCCCTTTCTTATCACAAGGACAGAGGGATTTTTATATTCTGGTGTTTCTTGCCTTGCTGTGCTGAAAGAATTGGATCACATATGGGCTTGGAGAATGAGTGCAAGGTTTTATTGAGTGGAAGTAGCTCTCAGCAGATGGGAGAGCCAGAAGAGAGATGGTTTTCCCCTGGAGTCGAGCTGCTCAGTGGCCCAACCCTTCTCATCTGGCTGCCGGTGTCTATCTGCTAGAGTCTCGGGTTTTTATAGGCCCAGGATGAGGGTGTAGCGGGTCAGGGTGGTCTTGGAAAATGCAACATTTAGATGCAAAAGCAGGAGTGCCTGCCCTCACCTAGGTCCGTAGGGGTGGAACCCTAGCCTTTCTCTACCCAGCACTCAGGTATCACTATCACCACCTTCTTGATCTAATCACCTCCCAAAGGCCCCTCTCATTCCCTAATACAATCATATTGAGGATTAGGATTTCAACATATGAATTGGGAGGTAAGGGAGCACAAATATTCAGTCCTTCAACCAGTGGCACTGATTCTTATGCTCTCAGAAAGAGCAACATAATAATAGATTCATACATGAAGAGCTGTGTCAGGCAGCCAGGTGTCAGCAGTGTGAAACATGTACCACTGGTACCATGTATGGCCATGAGATGGTTTTAAATGATGTGCATCTGCAGCACAAAATAGCTCTGACTCTTAGAGAAAGTTACAACTTTTCAATTCTCTTCCCATCCTTATAATTAGCTCAAGAAAAAATTCTGTTTGGTGCTTCCCTGTCTCTAATAACTTTCTAACACCTGTCCCCTCCGTCTCTACCTTCTGCAAATAAGAGGATCTAGCTAGCTCAATAGTGTTGTTTGTTTCCACACTTATTTTTGCTGTTATCTTTCATTGATTGATTTGAAAATTCGATACTGGATTTTCTTGTTTCTATTGTGACAAAAGCCTTCTTTAGTATTATTATTAAATAAGTGCATTTAAGTTTTTAAAATGTGAATCAATGTAAATAAAATGTGTTTTTTTTTTTAACTTTTCTTTTTTTGAGACAGAGTCTTGCTTTGTCGCCCAGGCTAGAGTGTAGTGGTGCAGTCTCGGCTCACTGCAACCTCTGCCTCCCAGGTTCAAACAATTCTCCTGCCTCAGCCTCCAGAGTAGCTGGGATTACAGGCACTCACCACCACACCTGGCTAAGGTTTTTTTCTTATTATTATTTAGTAGAGATGGGGTTTCACCATGTTGGCCAGGCTGGTCTCAAACTCCTGACCTCATGTGACCCACCCTCCTCAGCCTCCCAAATTGCTGGGATTACAGGTGTGAGCCATGCACCTGGCCAAATAAAATCTTATTAAAAATACTATAGGCAGTACCTTTGCTAGGAACAAAATTGGTGAAGGTGGTTTGCACACGAGTTAATTTGCAAGCCACAAGTATAGTGGGAAGCAGACAGGATTTGCAATCAATCAAATGTGGGCTCAAGACCTGCTTCTAACTTGTCAGCTGTATGGCCCATGGACAATTCACAAACTTCCATAAACTTCTGTTTCATCCTACAAACTAGGGAGACAATATACTATCCAGGAGGTTGTTTTAAAGATTAAATGACACAAACTACAAGAAGCACCTCCCGGGCAGCTGGGTACATAGTAAGCACTTGCAGTCCCCATCACAGTGTATTTCCCTAAAGAATGGAAACCTCTATTCTTGGCAACACCAAACAGGAACTTAGCTTCAGCACCTACTGGGTATCTATGCTTGATAAATGAGTTCTTATCTGCTTAGGATTTGGAACCTATGGCAGGGGATCCTTCATGAGCAACAACTAAAATCAAGAAAAGCTTTGATTTGGGCTGGGCACGGTGACTCTCACCTGTAATCCCAGCACTTTTGGAGGCTGAGGCTGGCGGATCACGAGGTCAGGAGTTCGAGACCACCCTGGCCAACATGGTGAAACCTTGTCTCTACGCACATGGTGGCACATGCCTGTAGTCCCAGATACTCAGGAGGCTGAGGCAGGAGAATCACTTGAACCCAAAAGGTCGAGGTTGCAGTGAGCCGAGATTGTACCATTGCACTCCAGCCTGACAAAAGAGCAAGACTCCATCTCAAAAAAAATAAAAGCAAAGCTTTGATTTGGAGAGTGGGCCCGCTCAAGAATCATGGACCAAGAGGCCTCTCTACCCGCTTATGCTGGCCTCCATTATTTCACAATGCTATCTATATCCTGCAGAGCTCAGGGGAAGTAGATCTGGAATATTCAGATATATGTACAAATAAAGACATGGATAATAACCCCCCTTTTAGTTATCTATCACTGTGTAATGAACCACCCCAAAACTTAGTAGTGTTAAACAACTACAGTCTTATGATCATCTCACGATTCTGTGGGTTGACTGGGTGGAGCTGGATGATTTGCTCTACATTACGTCAGGTGAGGCTAGAGTCAGCTGGGAGATCAGTTAGGCTGCAGCATCCAAGATTGCTAACGTCTGTGTATTAAGCAGAACCTCAGCTGGAGCTATTGTCCCTATCATCTTCATTTTTGCTCCATGTGGCCTCTCCATGAAACTTGGGCTTCTCACAGCATAGCAGCAGGACCTAAGAGGAAGGAAACAGAACCTGCTAGTCTCTTAAGGCTTGGATTTAGATATCTCAGAATATCACTTTCATGGCATCCAAAGCAATCACAGAACCAGTACAGATTCTAAGAGAGGGGAAGTAAACTCCACCTCTTAAAGGTGACATATTTTTCAAAAGGGAAGTAAAGGATTGAGAAAAGCCATCTTAGAAGACTATCTATCATACCTCCTACAGCTTTCACTTTTTGCAAAAGGTTTTTATTCTTGAAATATATGTATATTTCAACCAAGCAAATATGTACCTAGGAACTTATCCTAAGGACATAATCATAGATGATTCAAAAGATTTGACACAAGGTTGTTCATTGGAATAAAATTGAAAACTACCCAATGCCCAACAACAGGGGACCAATTAAATCCAATGGTGATTGAGGACAGTGTTTTAAAAGTCTATTCTCTGGGAAGCAGGTCAAATTAAGCTTAAATACCAACTTCATTACTTAGCCTCTGTGTGGTGTTGAGCAAGGAACAGTACTTAAGCTCTTTGAGTCTCAGTTTCTATATCTGTAAAACAAAGATAAAATATAGATTTTTGTGATGATTCAATGAGATGGCACATATAAACAGCTCAGCACATGGTGAATGATCAATAATTGTGAACTGCTATTATTTATGATAGTCATTAGTGCTATCATATTAGTGAAAATCTTTCCCATTCTCTCCATTTCCAGGCAAAAATATTTCAATGGATCTTTACAGTTAACTTTGTGATTAGTTCTGACCAATGAGCTGTAAGTGAAAGTGGCATATGTTACTTCCTGGCTGAACATTTACTTGTCCAACATTATTGATTCTGAAGCTCCTGAATACTGTCAGGTAAGGGTCTGTCTACTCCATGTATACTTAAAGCAAACAGGGATCATAGCACATAATGCAAAAGCCACCCTTGTCTTGTTCCTCTTGTTTTCTCTTTATATGGTACAAGTTCAGTCCATGTTAAACTCTGAACAATTTAAAGACACTGCAACACATCAGAAGCCCCTCATCCTTGCTAGCATCCATGAGATCCAAGTGCTCTGAAGATATGAGAACATAGCAGACCGTTTAGAGGGTTACCTGGCTTCCCTCCAGCCTGGCCCATTCCATCCTATATACAATCTGTCTCCCAGCCAGAAGCAGGTGGCAATGAGGTGGTGGCAAGGGAAACTTGGCTTATGGAAAGCCCTCCTAAGTGATTGATCATCCAGAGGAGGTGCAGCCTCAAAATAGGAATCGCTTCGTTAAGGTTTGGGTAATTTCCATGGAAACAGACAGAACTAGACTTATTTTAAAGGGGGAGGGGACAGGGAGTGGAATGGCCCGGAAGGGGCATAAGGCAAGCGATGTAAAAATGTTGAAGTTGGTGTGGCGGGGCGGGACAGGACAAGGTGGGGAAACGGGGGTCCCATATTTTTTTCTTTTCTTTTTACTATTTTAGTTCACCCCGGGTGAGGCGGAGGTGGGGAGGAGATCAGGCAATTCTGATGTTGATAGCAAGTAAATTAGGTTCTTAGAGAGCATGTATCAAATGAGGTTGAGAAAGACGTGGCCCAAACGATTACAGTCAGCGAGAAGTTAACAGAATCCTATAAGAGCCCCGCCAGGTCGCCTGTCAGGTCTGTGAGCACCATGCAAGAGACTACTTCCCAGGATAGAATCTTGTTTTATGGGCAATTAAAATGCAAACAGACAGACCCTACATCAGCAATAACCTAACAAACAGGTGCAGGCTAGTAAAAAAGTGTTGCATATGAGCTGTTTTAATTTGTTGTAAAGGATTTCTGGGGAGCCAGCCGGTATGTCAGAAATTAGAGCCCTGGGCCAGAACTTAGAAAAAACCTTTTAGCTACTTCCTTCTCCTCAGCCTCGGAAATGAAAAAGCCAAAAGGTCACCCAGCGCGTCCGCCACCCAGTCAGCGCCAAGGCCAGCACTCCTCACCCCAGTCCCGGTCCTCACCGCTGGCCTCTCCGCTGCACACGGCCACCTGTTGATGCCCTCGCGCCCAGAGCTGAGTTGCAAACGGCCGCTAGAGTTCGTTCTAATTCCCCAGAGCAGAGCTGGCCGGGAAGCCCCGACGCGCCGCGCCTGCTAATCTGCAGGGCGGGCGGGGACTCGGCAAAGCCTCCCAGCCCCAGGCTCCCTTTGTTTACTCGCTGCGCTCGGAGCTTCGAAAGTAGCCCCCAGACCTCATCCCTTCGCCCCCGCCCGGGAGCTGCCCAAGCGTCCACAGGCCAGCGCAGGGGAAACAAGGTCCATCTGCGCAGGAACGCGCGGCGCAGACAGGTTGCCTCGGGAGGTTCCGAGGTGTGCTCGGATCCCGAATTTCTTAGAGCTCTTTAGCTGAGCACTGTGGCCGGAGCTCGGCGTCCGAATGCAAGTTCACGGTTCCAAGGCCGCGGGCTAAGTGCCCTGCGATCCCCGGCCGACTTTGCTCTCAGGCGCCGAGGGGAGCCGGGGGGGAGGGGGGAGCTGGGGGTCCGCAGTGAGCGCTCCGCTCCCGCTGGGAACATCGGAGTCCCAATTCCGAAAGCGACCCGCCTGGCTTCCCAGGGACTTCCCTGCGAACCCCGCAGAGGTGTGCATTGCTTCGAATCTGAGAATTCCTGCGAACGCGGGCTCTACCAGAGTTTAAGTCGGACCCTGGGGCGTCTGTTTGTTTATTAGCTCTTAAGAGGAAAAAGTTTGAGGATCTTTAACCAGCCTCAGACTCGGCGCGGGCAGAAATCCCGGTATCTCCCCAGGCAAAAGTGATCTAACTTCAAGTCGTTGTATAAGTGGGGGCTCCTTCTTCCCTTCCCTACGCCCAGCCTTCTCAAGACCATTCCGGGAGTAAAATGTGTCTCACTCAACAGAGTTTTTAAATCGTTATGATTATTTTCCGGAGCCTGCAGGAGGGCCAAGGCGCACGCAGCGCCCGGGGCGCGTGGCGGCCCCACCCGCGCGCAGCCCCACGCAGAGGGTCCCAGGGCCCGGGTGCCGCCAGAGCCAGGCCTGCAAGAGCGCCCTTCGGTCCCACGGTCCGCCACTCCACGTGGTCAGGATCAACAGTTTGTTGAGCTCATCAGTGACACCTTGAACTTTTCATAAAGAAAATGGGTATTGCACCAGGAGGGTTTGGCCGCGGCCGCCGCGCGGGGTCGTGCTTAATATTCAATGATCTCGCTCGCGCCTCCCCCTCCTCTTCTCGCAGAAATTCCACCGAGTCCGTTACTGGGCTCAGACTTCTAAGTTAATTTACTGCCCCCCTACCTTGGCCAGTAACCAGCGCCTTTAGGGCTAGCCTCCCCGCAAGCTCCCGCCTGAAAAAATGACATTTCGCCGGCGTCTCCGGAGGGGGCTGAATTTCACTTTGTAACTTTCTGCGGAACCCGAGCCCGGGTGGCAGCTCGGGTGGTGGTATCGTATGCAAATACGCATGCTGACGTTACAGATCATGTGGGTTTTGGCGTAGATTCCCCACTGATCGAGGCATTTTTTTCCCCTTTTTTTTTCCTTTTTTTTTTTTCTTTTAAAAATTTTGGCCATCGTTCTCCGTACGGGGGCTTTTTCTGTCTGTCTGTCTGTCTGGCAGGCTGGCTTTCCCCCTCTTTCCCACGGACCCCGAGCCGGGCGCCCGGTGGGGAGTGGGGAGTGGGTGGGGGGAGCCAGCAGAGTTCCATTTTGGAACGCCCGTGCCGCGTCTCCGCGTTCCCAGCCCGGCTCCCCGCGTTCCCAGCCCCGGCGCAGGTAAGAAACTTCGCCTCGGCGCGGAGCCCCCCCAGCCGGCGCCGCCAGCCCCGAGCCCCGCACGCCAGGCGCCGGCCACTCCAGCCCAACTTTCCCACCGCCGCCGTCGCCGCCGCGGCTCCCGAAAATGTGTTGTTAATGGGACTTGGCCGGGTTTGTGATTGGAAGGGGGGTACGGAAGGGGGGGGGGTGTGCAGGCTCTTTTTGCGGGTGGGAGGAAATGAGCGGATACAGAGAGGGAAGGAGATTTTTTTTAAAGAGTTTTGATTACAAGTTTGGATAAATGGGAGCCAGAGCGAGGAGGAGGAGGAGGAGGAAAAACATGTCTACGTTTCCCTATGTCGACATAAGCCACAAAAAAATATGGCGTCCGCTTTCGACAGGGCGTTACGTAGACCCGACTGTTTTTATTTATTTATTTCGTGGCCGTCTCCCTCCCTTCTTGGCCAAACTGCGGCGCTTTGTGCAAACGGGGCAGGTCCCGCGGGGACTCCACCGGGACGTGGCCCCGTCTCCGCGCGTTTTGGCAGGCGGGGGGCTGCGTGTGTCTGCTCCCCTCCCTCCCCCTCTCCCCTCGCTCCCCTCTCCCGGTGACGATTCGCCGTAATGTGGTGGCAGGAAGCATGACGCCGTGGGCCGAGACTGCCTCTGCTCTCGTCGCTCCCGGCGGCTGCAGGCAGCGGGCGCGCAGCGCGGGCGGCCGCCGAGCTACCTGGCGGGGGCAGGGCCGGAGCGCGGCGCAGTCCTCACCCCTGCTCAGGTGCAGGGGGAGCCTGCGCGGGGTGGGGGGCCGAGGGGAGCCGCGGGACCCCCCGCCCTGCTGTCCGCTGCGGGCCGGCCCGAGCTTCTGCCAGCCCGAGCCCACGTTCGCCGTCCACCCCCCGCCCCCAAACGGCAGCTGGCGCTTTTCGTCTGCCCCACAAGAGGTTAATCTTTGTTGGTGTTGCAGCTTCTTTGTGGCTTCCCCAGGACTTGGTATCCGCGGCTTTGCAAACTTGCCCTTTTCCCAGCCGCTTTGCAGGAGGCTGCGGAGACGCAGATGAGCGGAAAGTTGGAAAACAGCAGGCATCACAGGACGGTCTCGTTGGCCTCCTAGCTGAGCTGAGACTGGGAGGCGGAGGAGGAGGGTTTGTCAGGCTGGGGAAAAAACTTGATGGGGAAGCCAAATTGTCATTTGTTCAGGTTTCCACCTGATTGATAGGCTTCAAGGCCAGTGGGGGCTCTACCTTCCACTGTTTCGCGGTGGCCTTTTGTTTGTCTGGGGCGTGGAGAAGGATGAATCCGGACTTTCCCTCGACCCCTCCCCTTTTAAAGACTGGTTGCTCAGCTTGGCCCCCTGGGACACTGCCTTTTAGGCCCTAGAGTTCTTCCCCAACCTGGTATCTGATCACTCTCTCTTTTAAGTTAGCACATCCTCAGGTCTCAAGCGGGCCCTGAAGAGCAGAATGGAGGAGTTAGGAGGAGAAGATTCCTTCCCCAGCACTGCTTGGATTGCCCAGACCTCCCACAATTACCCTCTTAAAACCACACACACACACACACACACACACACACACACACACACACTCTCTCTCTCTCTCTCTCTCTCTCACACACACACACACACACACACACACACTCACTCACTGTCTCCTTTATATAGGGCGGAAATTAATGCCTGTAGAAGCGAAGGGAATGAGGTTCTGAGAGCTCTTCAAGATTTGAGTCGAAAGGTGATTTTCTGTTTATGAGGGCATCGAGTTTAAGCAGTTCACTCCCAGGGCGGTAATGTCAAAAAGCGTTTGGATGACGACCAAGTGGAATAAATATCTTGTAAAATGGCATGTTTAATAGTAAAAATAGATTAATGGAGCCGTCAAGTGGTTGAATGGGACTAGCATAAAGGTTTAAGTTTAAAGGGAAAGTTACATAAAGCTGTAGACACCGCTTCTTCTAAGGCCAGAAGGGGAAAAAATCTACAAGTAAGGTTGAAATGTGTCACTGACAATAATTGGACCGGTGATGTGTGGAAATATCATCGCTTTTTGAATGCTCTGCTCCGGCAACTGTTGTCTTGTGCTCTTGTACCTTTCTTTCCAGCCAGGTTTGCTGTCAGCTAAAGGATGCACCCGCAGATCGTGCTTAAGGGGAAAAGGCAAGAAACCAAGGTTGTAGGGCACATCAGCTATATCAACTAATGTCCATTTAAAGGGGAAAAAATGCCACCCGTTTGTAGGCACTGAAGAAAGGATATTCCTGGTGATGTAAGTGCAGTGTATCTTGACATGCTGAAAGGTGACCCCACCCCATGTTTCTGATCCACATCAGGACCATGTGATTTGGCGGGATGCTGTACACTTATCAGAAAGAATCATGACAATGTTTGATAACAGTTGCTAACACTGTTACAGTGTGTGAGGCACGATGCTGTATATTTTACATACTTTATCATTGAATTCTCACCACAACCCTGTGAGCTAAGTACTATTATTATCTTCCGTTTATGGTTGAGGAAATGGAGACTCCCAGAGGTGAAGAAACTTGCCTGAGCGACACTGCAAAAAGCAAATCCAGGCCTAACTTCATAGCCTTCACCAGTCCATTGTAGTAGCATCCAGATACGTGAAGTCATAGAATAAAAAAGTAAAGGCTCAGGTACAGGCAGAAAAGAGGGAACAATAGCCACCGTCCTGATATCTCAACACCAGAATTTACCTGGATTTTATTCCTTTATTCATTTATTTAGCAACTGTGTGTTGATTTCTTTATTCATTCAGCAACTGTAGTGTTCATTATACTAATAAGAACCCATAGTCATTAAGCACTTTTGTATGCCAGGCACCATCCCAAGTGCTTATGACTAGACTATTTTGTCTTCATGACAACTCTGATGTAAGTACTCTCATTCTCTCCTTTTTCTAGATGAGGAGGTACAAGCCCAGAGAAGTTAGCTAACTTGCCCAAGACCAGCTAGTAAGCAAAGTGGCACCCCCAGAACACGCACACTCTGCTGTTGCAATGCGGAGTGCATAACCAGATGTTATAGAAAGGCTGGGGAGACAGCCCCCCTCGTAGAAACGCAAAGCGCTGCTTGCTCCAGGCACTATGGAGATGCTGGTGGGATACAGACCTCCTGCCCTCTAGGAATCTGGGCCCACTGCAGGGAGGCACTCATTAAGCCAAATCAAGCAGGCTTAGTTAAGTGCTCTAATTGAGAAAAGTAACCACTGTGGAAGCAAAAGGAAAGGCATGAATCTTCTACCCTGAGGGGATCACAGAGGATCTCCTAGAGGTGGGAGCAGCTGAACTGCCCCATGAATGAAGAGGAACAATGTCTTCAGGTGTAGCCGATATCATTGCATTCAGCTGCTAGCAGCAGAATCCTGACTACCAGTGACTTAACCAGATACGGACTCTTTTGTGTCAGACAACAACGGGAGAGGGGGGTGGTGAAGGGGGACAATGCCTCAGCTGTGCCATTGGAAACCTAGACTACTTCTTTCTATCCTGCCATGCTTAGAGTGGAGGCCTTCAGTCTTAGATTTATCATCTCACGGTAGGAAAGTCGCTGCTACATCTCCAGGTCTCACATTTGCATTCCAAGAAAGAGAAAAAGAGAATGAATGAGGGTCAAAGAGCTTTTACCCAGTACAGCGTCACTGCTGTATCTGGGAAGGGGCACCTCTCTCAGGGACTTCTGTCCTTAGCTCATCAACCAGAGCTGTGCCACGTGGTGACTCCTGCCAGGGAAGAGCAGTCAAGTATTTTTAGTTGGGCCCATTGCTGTCATGAACAAATTGGGGTTCAACCTGTAAGGCAGAAGGGGTGAAAGGAGGAATGGTTGTTGAGTTGGCAGGGCGGGCATGTGCTGCCCAAGATGAGAAGAGAAAGAAGGGCCCTGGGAGCAGTGGGGAGGTACCCTGGGGAGGTGGAGAGGGGGATGCAGGGAAGGCTGTGCAAAGAGATGATGCTACGCTTGGGAGTGGACCTGGAGGAGGTTGGATTTTAATCTCTACGTACTAGGGAGCTATGGCAGGTTTCTGAAGAGGGATTATCACATGTCTGGGGAAGGGAAGACTAAGACTGACAGCAGAGTACCTTGTGCAGACAAACGAGCTTGGTTCTTTGAAATAAAATGAGTTCTGGAAAGCTTCAGGCCAGGGGACCAGTTTTGCCTTAGGGCAAAAAGAAGACAATGTGCAATAAAGAAGTGAGGGATGATTTTCTTTTAAGTCCTGTCAATAAGAATCCAAACTTAACCTGATGTGAGTCAGCTGTTACAGGGAGGCAATCAGCCGTTCTTTCTGGATAATTCAGTTAATGGGACTGGAAACGCTGGAAGGGGGTAGCATTTACTCTCCAAACACTGCAATGGCCTTTTTCCTGACCTTCAGGGCTCCTCGGCCCCAGCTGCAGTTCCACCACTCATCGTCAGGATACCTTTGGCCGTGACCCTCACCACTGCTTTAAATCAAGGAGATGATATCAGAGGATGTCGGAGGCCTTCCCAGCATCAGTGACGTCACTGCACTCCAGCCTGGGGAATGCAGAGGGCCGGCCTGGCTGATTCTCTTTGCTCAGGGTAGAGCTATTACTTACCTCAATTTTCTTATCTCTGAAATGGAGATCATTTTAGTAGCTGCGGTATGAGTTGTTAGGAAGCCTAAGAAATTTGTAAAAAGGCTTGGCATACACCTCACACACATGAATTGTCCTCAGCAAATCACCATCATCACTGCAGTCACCTCAAGGAAGTGACTTGATTGTAAATTTGAGGTGCCGAGTAATTAGCATGTGTGGATTTCATCATCAGTCCCAGGACCCTGATTCATCTCATTGCCATTCCCCTTCTGCCTCCCCCCACCCCCAGTACACACATGCACTCATTCTGTGGCAAGTCTGAGCAACTGCTGAAATGGAAACCTGACTCTGGAATATCACAGCGAGATGCTGGTGCGTTGTTCGGGTACTGCAATGTGCTGTGTCATAGCCACGTCCAGACAGCGCAGCTCGGGAAGGTATGCTTGGCTGTGCACATGCCCCTTTGATAGACAATAAGGTGGACCTTGTGTTCTCTATTGACAAGATTATTTCATTTTGAACTGAAAAAAATGTTCTCCTGATTCCCCTCCCCCACCCTTCTCGAATGCCCCTACCCTACATTGAACAGGTTGTGATTTTAAGAACAGCCACCCACAGTCTTCTTCCTGTTCTTACCCTTCTATTTATGCAGTTAAGAGGGGTTGATTGGCAGTGATTGTGTGTATGTGTAACAGACGCCAAGAAGAAAAACAATCCTGACAACAGTATATCAATTTCCACCCAAACTTTAAGATGGAACAGAGACACCAGGGCCAGAAGCTGTTTTCTGGCTGATACCTCTCTTTACCGCTTGGTGGGCAATATTCACCTGTTAAAAGCCACACCCTTTCTTCCTTTTTCTATCCCCACTACTCCCTAACATTAGAAGAAACACTTAGTGGAGATTAATCTTGTTACACAGTGTTTCACTGCAGTGGTATTTAACACATAACAGAATCTGCAGTGAATGAAATTCTTGTGCTATTGATCCGTGGGGACTCAAATATGAAGGAATGTGAGCCAGACATTCATTGTGGTGTAAGAGACCTGTGGTATATTTTAGGGGTGCACATGCCTAGTTTGGGATGGAAGAGCGGGGAGCCCACACTGAGTTATTCTTGCAGAGGGGAATAACCAAAATCCTGGGGACCATTTCCTGTCAAGTTCAGGGTCAGGGAATAGATTCCTGGATCTCTGGGGCCTCAGGGAGTAGCTAAATTGAGTTAGCTCTTTCTTTAGAAGGAAATCCTCCTTGTTGGGAGCCCAGGGGCCACTTGTGTGAGAGAGAAAAGGAGCCTGCTGTTAGAGAGGAAGAAGGTTATAAATGAGAGCTCCTAGGCTACATCCTTTCCTTGCCCTGGTTGGATGCCTGCAACTGCAGCTGCTAGGCTTGAAAAATCTGCAGAGCACTGAAGAAGGACCAGAAGTCTAAGTTAAGGGGGAAGCAGCAGGCACTCATGCATGCCTGCATATGCTGTGCAGAGGTGACCGTTTAAGCCAGTGTTGCAGAAAAGACTCAAGAAAAACACTCCTCAGCAGGCCTGACAGTTATGCCCCCACAGCCATTTTATCCCCTACAGCCTGGTCCACTCTGGCTGGTGAAACTGAACAAATACAAAGCTCCCTACACAACCAGCTGCGCAAAGCTCCCCACATACCCAGACACAGCACAAGCACATAGTGTTCACTATGTTAGGAACAGCAACAGCCCCTGAAAAGTAAGCACCTACTATGTGCTAGGCACTGTGCTAAACACTTTCCCTTCATTGTGTCATTTAATCTGACCCTGAGGAGTAAATTGAGAGCTGTGGTGTAATTCCACTTAAAAGGGTAGGAAAAACAGGCTGGCAAGGTGACTCACCCCTGTAATCCCAGCACTGTGGGAGGCCAAGGCAGGTGGATCACTTGAGCTCAGGAGTTCAAGACCAGCCTGGCCAACATGGTGAAACCCCATATGTATAAAAAATTAAAAAGTAAAAAAATTAGCTGCGTGTGGTTACACACACCTGTAGTCCCAGCTACTTGGGAGGCTGAGGCAGGAGGATCGCTCAAGCCGGGGAAGTCAAGGCTGCAGTGAGCCGTCATGACATCACTGCACTCCAGCCTGGGCAAGAGAGCAAGACCCTGTCTCAAAAAAATAAAAAATAAAAAATAAAAAGATAAGAAACCAAAGCGCAGAGGAGTTAAGTATTTATTCAAGGTCTTAAAGAAGAGAGCAGAGCCAAGATTCAAACTCAGGTTAGTCCGATTCCAGAGCTTTCTGATGTTGTATGTAAGTCTTCTGGAGGCCTGGCCCACATCAGCCTGGAAGAGGACGTGTGGGTAGAAGGGATGGTTTTAATTCGTGCTTTGGGATAGTCTGATTGCTTTTCTGTCTGATAAGGGGTGTAGGGATGTGTGCCTGCCTGCTCGAGTGTGCGTGCACGTGTGCACGTAAGAGTTTAGTCAAAACAGGAGAAAATGACCTATGCGCACCTGTTATCTACAGCTCCCCAAAACACTCCTCTCAAAAAGGGGCCATTGTAAAGCCTCTATCAGTGTCTCCAACAGAACATTCTCCAGGGGCATTGCGCCCTCAGCCCTCTCCTCCCTGGGTCTGGAGGGAAGGAATCCCCGTGGGCCGAAAGAAAGCTGCAAAGTTCGAGCCGGAGGAGAATCTGGGTGCTCCTTTCAGGATGCCAGTAGTCTCACCAGCCAATGGGGGAAGGGGGTGGAGGAAGCAGGCGGAGGGAGGGTGGAGAATGGCTGTGTTGCTGTTTTTATACAATAAAAGAGGATCATTGTAATTGGGAGCCTTTGAATCATAACACGTCTGCCTATGGCTCTCCCCAGCTGCAGAGCCATTTAGTTAAATAGCGCACAGAAAACTCCTTTCAGCTGATACTACGTTCCCGCTGTTCCTAAAATATGAGACTGGGCTGAATTGCTCTGAGGACAAAGCCATATCAGCCCCCACCCCAAGCCCCTGGGTGTACCCAGAACCCCCCAGGGATCTCCGTAGCCTGTGGAGGAGGAAGTTTTGAACTTATTTTCATTTGCTTGGCACCCTGTCTTTTTGAAAATAGATTCTTCAAGATATTTGCACACAGCCTGGTCAGAGCTGGATGTCATGGTGAAGTTGTTTGTGGCAGTGGTGGTCTGGAGGGAGAAGAGAGAGGCCAGGAGGCCAGCACTGGCAGTGATGGGGTGTGCCTTTGCTTTTGTGTGGAGTGGGTAGAGAGGTGGATAATCAGGCATGTGGACTGACAGAAGCTGGAGAGGCTACCTTCTGGCCAAGACATTTAGGGGGAAAGATGGGTACGAGGCAGCAGAGGATTGAAGCGCCAGCTCTCGCCTGAGCTCTCCTAATACAGAACTCTGCGGTTTCATTATCTTACAGAACTGCCTGTTACTTCCTTCCGGGGAACTTGGTGTTAGAAAATTGATTCTGAGCATGTGGTGAACTTCTGCCAGAGACACATAGTCCAGGAGAGCCCGAAGACTGCATATTGTTTCCAAGAATCAGGCTTTTGGGCAGACAGAGCCACAGAACCGAAACTGTCTTGATCACTTCACAGTTCAGGGTAAACATTGCAAAGAACAGAGAACTTGCATTTGACAGTGCGAACTTGGACAGTGCCTGACTTTGGTGCTTTTAGAAGGGGATTTATGGATTTCCTGATACAAGGCATATAGTGTCCTCTGGAATCACTTAAAGCGGATTTTGAAGGATGAGTCTAATAGCCACATGGCGCATTGGTAGGATCCATGAATGCTCTAGCTGAAAAAAATGTTTAGGGATTATATAGCCCAGCTTGAGGAAACTGAGGCACGGAAGGGTAAAATATTGGCCCAAAGTTGCACAGTCCTACAGGCATGTATTATTTTTCTTCTCTACAGTCTAGCTTAGGCCCTTCCGTTTCCTCGGGCAGCTGGTTCATCACAGCAACTTCCCTCCCCGCTTCCATTCCTCTTTCCATTCAGCACTCACTGAGTGCCTGCCAGAGGAAGAAAACAATGTGTCTGCCTTCAGGAGGTTCGCAGTCCTGGGCACTCAGCCACCCAGATATCTGCTGGCCCATCGCCATGCTAGCCCTCTCTGACGTCACAGGCACAAATTTTACATGTGTTTTGTGGGTGTGCTCAGGCAATCCTAAGAGATGTTGGGATTCTGTTTTGGTTTGTTGTTGTTTTTGAGACGGAATCTTACTCTGTTGCCCAGGATGGAGTGCAATGGCACATTCTCGGCTCACTGCAACTTCTGCCTCCCGAATTCAAGCAATTCTCCTGCCTCAGCCTCCCAAGTAGCTGGGACTACAGGTGAGTGCCACCACGCCTGGCTAACTTTTGTATTTTTTTTTAGTAGAGACGGGGTTTCACCCTGTTGGCCAGGCTGGTCTCAAACTCCTGAGCTCAAGCGATCCTCCCATCTTGGCTTCCCAAAGTGCTGGGATTACAGGCAAGAGCCACCGTGCCCAGCCTGGTGTTGGGATTCTGTTATTCCCATTTAACAGACAAGAAAGTACAAAGTGGGGAAGTTCTTTATCCAAGAGTTCTGGAAGCCAGGCAGGCTTGTGCCACATCTGATGTTCATCAAGCCTGGGCATGTTTAACCCCTCCTGCCCTCCATGCACCTGTGGCTCTAGCAAAGGGCCTGTCGCCCTTCCTCCATGGCTTAGAACCCATGGCTGAGCCACAATCCAGCACTGAGGATAAAAGCAAGGACAGGCGTGCATTTAGGATCTTCCTCTGCCAACGGTCTTCCTCACCCATGATTTTTCCGAATGTATTGGATGCTCCAGATATCTGCACGCTGTAGCCCATGTCATTTGTACAGCAACCCTACTGGTACATATTCCTATTAACCCCTAGATAATATGAAGGTCAGAGCCAGAACTCGACATAGGTCTTTGGAATCCAAGACTTGAAGAGTTTCACCCACATCAGGCAGGTGCCTGCAGCAGCTGCTACAGCCAAAATAGCTGATTGGGAGACCTGTATGGGCACGGGCAAGTCACTTAGAGACATAGAAGCCTGGGTGACTGCCCACTTTAGTTCCCCCAAATCCCCCTAAAAATGAAGGTACTTCAAGGGAATTTAGGCAGCTTTTAAGTGAGCAACAGATACTTACTTGAGCATAATAAGTATTAAGATGATGTATAGGGGTCAGGTACGGTGGCTCACACCTGTAATCCTAGCACTTTGGAAGGCCAAGGCAGGTGAATCACCTGAGGTCAGAAGTTCAAGACCAGCCTGACCACCATGGTGAAACCCCATCTCTACTAAAAATACAAAAATTAGCAGGGTGTGGTGGTGCATGCTTGTAATCCCAGTTACTTGGGAGGCTGAGCAGGTGAATCGCTTGAACCTGAGAGGTGGAGGCTGCAGTGAGCTGAAATCATGCCACTGCCTTCCAGCTTGTGTAACAGAGTAAGACTCTCTCTCAAAGAAAAAAAAAAAAAGAAGATGATGTATAGGATACTCTCAGGCATTGTGCAATGCTGTGCCATAGGTATTATTATTAACCCTATTTTCTAAAATAGCATTATTGAGATGTAATTTACGTACCCAAGCCTCACCCACTTTAAGTGTAAAATGTATTGACTTTTAGTATATTTACAGAATTAGGCAACATTACCACAATGTGACTCTAGAACATTTTTATCACTCCAGAAAGAGACCCTGTGTACTCATTAGCAGTCCCTCTCCATTCCCGTTTTCTTCCACTCCCACCCAGCTTAGCCCAAGCCCTACACAGCCACTAATCTACTTGCTGTCTCTGTAGATTTGCCTTTTCTGGACATTTTACATAGGTGAAATCATACATCATGTGGTCTTTTGTCTGGCTTCTCTTCTTTCCCTTTGGAGGTTCATCCAAGTTGTTGCACGTATTAGTGTTTTGTTTCCTTTTATATCCTGTTGTGTGGATATACCAGATTTTGTTATCTATTCACCAGCTGATAGACAATCAGGTTGTTTCTGCTTTTTGGTGATTATGCTACTGCTATGAACGTTCATGTACAAGTCTTTATTTAGAGAAGTGTTTTCATTTCTCTTGGGTGGATACCCAGGAGTGGAATTGCTGGGTCATGTGGTAACTCTGTGTTTAACTTTTTGAGAAACTGCCAAACAGTTCTCCAAAGTGGATGCATTGTTTTTATGTGCCCACCAGCAGAGTATGAGAGTTCTGATTTTGCCGCATCTCTGTCCACCCTTGGTATTGTCATTAGCCCCATTTTACAGGTGAGGGAACTAAGGCACAGAGAAGGGAGGGTCCCATGGCATGGAAGAGCAAGACACATACATCCGCCTGGTTAGTGGACTGCCCAGGGCCAGGACTAGAGAAAAGCAAATGAGGCACCCAGGGTGCAAAATTGAAGGTGGCACCCACTCTCAGGTTCATACAAGTGCAGAGTGGCACCTGAGAGAGAGTGCGTTCTTAAATTTTGCTTCTTGGGTACCTGGTTTGCAGTATACCTCACCCTGGTCCAGGCTTTGCCACCACTCAGCTCCTAGTGTATACAGCACTGTGCTCAGTGTTGTGGGGTGAACACAGAGATGGCCACACCGCTGCCCCTTCCCTGGAGGTACTCAGTGTGGCTGGAGAACCCACGCATCTGCAACTCCCACAGCTAGCCTGGCTAGACTTGCAGAGCTGAATTGCTGCTCACAGGGTTGCTGTGAGAATGACAGGGGATCATACCTGTGAAGCACTTAGCACGGTGCCTGGCACCTAGGCATGCCCCAGAAGTGCTGGCCAGTGTCGTTGTCATTGGCATATGTCTGACCTTACCTCCTGTGAGGATGCCTCTAAGTCTCTATAGGTTGAGGGACATCCTTATGCCTTGCATCTGTGCTGGGTGGTCCCATCCTATCCCATGAAAGGAGAGGCCATCACCCAGGGACCAGGAAGTGGCCTGGGACGAAGGAAACTGGACATCCAGGCCCTCCTCAGCCCCACTGATCCTGACCTGGGGAATCACAAGTCCCAGCCACAGAGCCCAGCACTGGCTCCAGTTGAGCTCACGGGTTCTGCTCTGGGCTGCAGATACTCCATGCCTGGCTCTGTTATCTCCTGAGCCAGAGTGTATTGCCATGCTCCCCACACATGAGAAAACACCTGCTGGATTATACTTGGGACAGCCATGGTGAGCCAGGGATGGGCTGGCCTTGAGTTGTCTCTGCTGAATGGTCAATCCCCCAGTTTTCCCCAGCTGGGAGTAGGGGCCCTATCAGTAGCCTTTGTTGTAACCAGCTCAGTCTGCCAGCCTTTCAAGGTTCACTTCGGGGAAGGGAGTACTAATTGATCTGTCATAGGAGATTTGGGAAATCAACTTTGAGAATTCTAGATGAATAAGAGATGTGTTGGTTACAAGGATAGAAATGATAAGAGCCTTCTTGCCAGTTTGGTCAAAGTCTACATAGAATCCACAAATGGCTTAAATGGACTCACCCCTCTTAATCGCAGAAGCTCAGGGGGCTCTGCCTCTGAGAAAGACTGCTTGCTGGCAGGACCATGGGACCAACAGCATCAGACCTCCTGCTGCCACCCTCCCCAGCCCTGTGCACACACCATGTCCTGGCACCCACCTGCTGGCACACCCTGAGTGTGGGCCATATGTGCTGTTGGGAGATACCTTTTGCTGTACACTATCCACCAGTCATCGTACACGTGGGTTGGTGCCATCCTGAGTCCTTGAATTTGCTGAACTCTGGACCTTTATGTTTGATTCTTACCTCCCTACCCCAGCCCCCTGACACCTGAGCACCTGGGCACCCAGCTTTCACTGAATGATTGCTCAATAAATAGCTGCTCAATTGATACGCAGAATTCAAGAAAAAAGAATCTGGGTATGTTGAAATAGGAGTGTGACATCATGTTGGTCCTAACTGCACAAAAGTGAATAGAAACTTTTCCAGAGTTGACTTCTTTTTCATCTGTTTTCTTTCGCTTTTTTCTAACAAGAGGGAAGGAGGAGGTCTTATTGGAAGGAATACATGTTGTGTCATCTGTCACCAATCTCTCCCTACCCCCTTCCTCCACACCACTGAGGTTCTAAGACGCAAAATTTGTCATGTTTCACTAACTGCCCCAAAACCTCTCCTGGTGACTATTTTCCTAGGGGTCACAAACCCAGATGCTTTCAAGAGCTTTGCAGGCAGCATAAAAGAGTGAAGGGGTCAAGTGTAGAATAGTAGGAAGCAGTGGCAGTGGGTCAGAGTAGAGAGCATATGTCCAGTCTAAAGATATTTAGATTTTTTAATGGACTCTCCAGTCCACTACAGACTGCCATTTGTAATTTCTGACCCACAGGATCAAGTCCAAAATCCTGACCCTGGCATGATGGCTCTTTAGAGCTGAGCTCTACCCACCAGGCATGCTTTGCTCTAAAGCCTTCCACGTCTGTCCCACACTTCAGTCATATCAGACTGACCCCTGAACCCCAAAAGCACTGTCCTCTCTCCCCTTTCATTCCTTCGCTTCAGAAAAACTCCTGTAGTTCCTTCTTCCCGGAAAGACTGTCTCCAAGCTTAGCAGAACCTACTTTTTTCTACTCTAGAGAGATTTGTTCTCTCCTCTAAGAGGTCAATGTCCCATGGAAATAACCTGGTAGAAATCTTAGCTGATGGATTTTGATCTATTTGTACATCTGCCTCCCTGAAATACTACGAGGCACTCCTCCACCCCAAGGGAAGGGTTCCTGTTTGTCTCTGTGTTCCCAGCACCAGCACAGGGCTGCCCCACTTCATAGGCTCAAAATGAATGTCTGTGGAATGATTGGATGGTTATATGAATGAGGAAGTGGCTCTTTCACTGCAGCCTGTAGGGAGTTCTATGCTTCTGGATTGGCACAGGTGCAGTGAGTTGCTGTTCGCTGCTGCCCCTGGTGGCGGGTCATTGCCACAGCTTGGAAGGACCATCACTGGACTATTTTGTAAGGAAGCAGTCAAAGCAGTATCTATCCCAGGCCAGCTTTGTCCCAAGTTCAGGCGCTCTTGACCTCTCTTGGCCGGCCAACCTGCCTGCCTCCCTGGCCTAGCCCTGCTGCCCTGTCTGGACACCTGGCCTCTGGGTGTAAGCTGGGTCCTCTTCCTCCCTTGGTCTTGGCCTTATCCCTTGTTTCCTCTAGTGAGCACCATCTCCACCTTCCTTTGTGGCACACAGAGCCCTCTCACAGCTGTCCTTGCAGGATCTTTCTGCTACTTCCAATACTAAACTTTTTTTTTATAGAGTCTGAACTTGAGACCAAACTCTATTTTAATCATGGTAGGGAGGCAGGATGTAAATGTGTTAAGTGTCAGCCATTGAACCAAGCATGTTGTATACTATATCTTGTTTTAAATTATTCAATCTC
>NW_016107383.1:8795839-8800010 GCF_001604975.1 Cebus imitator
AGGCTGAGGTAGGAGAATTGCTTGAACCCAGGAGGCAGAGGCTTTAGTAGGCTGAGATCGCACAACTGCACTCCAGCCTGCACGATGGAGTAAGACTCCACCTCAAAAGATTAAGTCCTTAGCAAGTAGGATATGTAGACACTGGCCCTGGCTTTCCCACCAGAGTTTAAGATTTTGCTTATGAGAGACCACACAATGGAAACTAATAACAGCAGCGTCTTTTTCCTTCCCTTTGGAGGCACTCCTTAGCACCAACACAGCTCCTCATCCTCAAGACACTTGTCCTCTTGCAGTTGTCACCAGTGGGGTGGTGGGGGACAAAAATCTTTTTTTTTTTTTTTGAGACAGAGTCTCTCTCTGTTACCCAGGCTGGAGTGTGGTGCAATCTCAGCTCACTGCAACCTTCACTTCCCAGATTCAAGAGATTCTCCTGCCTCAGCCTTCTGAGTCATTGTGATTACAAGTGTCCACCACTATACCTGGCTAATTTTTTTTTTTTTTTTTAGTAGAGACAGGATTTCACCTTGTTGTCCAGGCTGGTCTTGAACTCCTGACCTCAGATGATCTACCCACCTCCGCCCCTCAAAGTGCTGGGTTTACCGGCATGAGCCACCGCGCCTGGCCAATTTACTAAATCTTAATCATCTTAGTGTGCCATGTTGTGTAATAGGAAAATGGGCTTGGGATTCCAGTCTACTATTTGTGTGTGCATACACCCATGTTTAAGTAATAGAGAATAGCAGACCGTTCCGTAACAACTGTGTGTAGGGGAGGAAACCCAGTTTCCTTTCTTTCCCCTTTTAGGTTCTTTGTGGAGCCGCTCTCCTGAAAACAAAAGTCAGATTAACAAAAGAAAAACAAGCAAACGTTTATTAATTCGTGCTCTGCCCATCAGTTGGGAGATGCCTTAGTTCAAAAATATTTCTTTCTCAAGGTGGTAGCTTAGGGACCTTGCTTAAATAGTATTTTAACAAAGAGCCATAAATCCTATGTAGTGACAAGACAAAGAAGAGAGCAGTTCCTGTCTTGAAAAGGCGGGAAGATGTGGGAAGACAGTAAAATCTGTTCCCAGATTCCTCGGGTGCCTGCTGGTGCCTCCAGTAAGGAAGGATTTGTGTCCTCTCATCAGGCAGACGCAGGCTGGCAGGGTGTTCTTCTCCATTGTCAGTCTTTCACTTAACTGATCCTCAGTAGTTTGGAGAAAAGTATTTTGGATTCCTTCAGGTGCAGGAAACCTCTGGGATAGGCACTGGTCAGGTTAAGCTAAGCTGTGAAACGGTGGCAGATAAACCCCGACATCCCAGTGGCTTCATAAGGTAGAGTTTCTTTCTTCCTCTCATGAAGCCCGCTGAAGGATGACGGCTCTCTAAGGCAGCTTCCTCCAATCTGGGACCTGAGGATCCATGCTGCTAAAATGTTGTAGCCACCTTATTTGAAAGAACTGGCTTTCAGGCTGCCGGAGGAGAGGAAGAGAAAAGGAAAGGCGTACGTACCCACTTCTAAAATTGCCACTTCTGTACACACAACGTCACGTAGCTGCAAGGAGCCTGAAGACTGGGGGGAAGCACGTGCCCGTCGGGCCAGTGGTGCCCATTTCTGTCCAGAGAGCCCTGGGCCGGCTGTGCTGCCTCGGCAAGCATTCTGCCTTGTTTTCTCTTCTGCTCACAAGGCAACCAGTTTCCCTTCTACCTCTAACAGGATTCCTGAATCCAGGCCCACAAAGAGTTTCGTGGCAAAGCCCAGACCCGGACAGAAGCTTCCCGACCCTTAGTCCAGAGCCGTCTTTGATGCTAAGGACAGCGCTCAACTATCCCTCCCAACGGGATGTGGAGGAGCAGTCCTGGGCTCTGAACCACCACCCAGACGTTCAAAAAAAAATTTTTTTTGCAGCCTATTTGCCTGTCTTACATTTTGTAGGATACCATTACAATTTGGTTTTACATTGAGCATCCAGTCTGGCATAAAGAAAATTAACATTTAATGAGCCTCTAATTACTGCCAGCACTAATGATACTGAGCGTAACAATAGTCATGCTAATGGATGACAGTTACCAGGCGGGTTCAACGTGCCAGGCTGATTCTCAGAACTACACAGATTAATTAATCTGTATATTCCACCCAGCTCCCTGGGGAGGGCGTCCCTGTGGTTCTCCTCATGAGAGAGGCCTAATTATCTCTATGGAACAGAGAAGGAAACTGAGGCTCTTAGAGGCGAAGCAATGTAGTGAGGAAGGGGCAGAGCCAGGCTGGTCTAGCTGATTCTAAACCCAGCATTCGGAGTGTGCACGTATGCTGGGGAATACAGAGAAGGTCAGGGTTAAACGCCAGCACTTGAAGGTTTTCTGTGTATTCAGGTACGCCTGTGCATTCGGGGTGTATCAGAAGTGTTAAGGATGCTGGACCCTTTGTTCATTCCTGCAGGAAATATTCCAGCCCCTACTATGTGTCAGGCACTATGCTGATCAGGAGGGACCCTACAGAGGGAGCTACTGCTTTCAGTCTAGACTTGTTTATTCTCCACTGAAGTTCCTTGATTTTTAAAAACATCATTTAAAGGTAACTGCAGATCTTTGATCTCATGCCCTACCAAGGAATGGTGGTGTGTTGGAATTTTGGCTCTGAATATATTGCATCGGGCAGATGGACCCAGCTCAAAAAGTAAGGACACGGCTGGGCGTGATGGCTCACACCTGTAATCCCAGCACTTTGGGAGGCTAGGTGGCTGGATCACCTGAGGTCAGGAGTTTGACACCAGCCACGACCAACATGGTAAAACCCTGTCTCTACTAAAAATACAAAACTTAGCTGGGTGTGGTGGCGCACACTTGTAATCTCCACTACTTGGGAGGCTGAGGCAGGGGAACCCAGGAGGCGGAGGTTGTGGTGAGCCGAGATCATGCCACTGCACTCCAGCCTGTGCAACAGAGTGAGACTCCGTCTCAAAAAAAACAAAAAAATACAAAAATTAGCCAGGCATGGTGGTGTGTGCCTCTAGTCCCAGCTACTTGGGAGGTTGAGGCAGGAGAATCACTTGAACCCAGGAGGTGGAGGCTACAATGAGTGGAGGTTGCAGTGAGCTGAGATGGTGCCACTGCACTCCAGCCTGGGTGACAGAGCGAGACTGTCTCAGAAAAGAAAGAAAAGGATCCTCTTCAACCAACTGATCCTGTGATTAACCAGCCAGGCATTTGTTGGTTACCGATTTTGTACTAGTTCCTGTGGTGAACAATCAGCCAACATTTGAGATCACCTAGTCCAATCCCCTGGGGTTTTGTGGGAGAGGAAGTGGAGGCCCTCTCTAGGCTGTGTATTGCCCGGGATCCCTCTGCTGCTTTAAAATGTGCCCATGTTAAAGCTGGCTCCAGAACAACAAACCAAACCCATGACACAAACAGTGCTCCCCACTCCTCTCCACTTACATGAAGGAGCGAGCAGGATAGAATGTTTCACCACTCCCAGCCCTTTTGATGATAAGCCTCTTCTTTTGATCCTAATCACCACCTACAGCGTGCAGGGCAAGAGAGCCAGCCCAGCCTCATCTCCCCACGCAGCTGCAAGTTTGAGGGAGGTGGGCTAGACAGCGGCAGCTCTTCCCTCCATCACAGAGAAAGAAAATGACACGTACAAAATCAAACGCTAACTAGCCTTGGAACCTGGGCTAGCACCCTGTGCTTTTCGCTTGTGCGCCACTAATTTTTTTTTTTTTTGCTTGTTTTTTAGCATCAGAATTTCATGCAAAGTCCTCTGACAAAGCTAATCATTTTAAATGGGTGGTGGTAGGGGGTGAAAGTGGGAGGGGGGATAAGAATCCAGAGAAGTTGCATCTATTAAATGTTATTTTGGTGAACTTCCACTTTTTTTTTTTTTAGCTTGTTTTAAATTCTGGAATTTTGTTCCCAGAAAAATAATACTGTGATTTGATTATCTCCATGGAGTAGAGGACTTGGTTATAGCTCTTAGCCTGCTGATAATCCTTGGAGGAAGGCTGAGGGCTCAACCTCTGTGACTGAGGAGCTCCTGGGGTAGGTGACCTGATAGCATCTTGAGGTCCAGGAAGCATCCTTCTTTCCCAGATTCTGGAGGAGACTCCTGTCCACCTTACTCTCAGCCCTCCACCTTTGCTTTGTAGGAGTAAGGGAACTTTACGTTTACTTTTTTTTTTTTTTTTTTT
>NW_016107383.1:8800049-8810920 GCF_001604975.1 Cebus imitator
TTTTTTGAGCTGGAGTTTCGTTCTTGTTGCCCAGGCTGGAGTACAATGGTGCAATCTTGGCTTATTGCAATCTCTGCCTTCCAAATGATTCTCCTGCCTTAGCCTCCCAAGTAGCTGGGACTACAGGCATGTGCCACCACACCTGGCTAATTTTGTATTTTTAGTAGAGACAGGATTTCACTATGTTGGTCAGGCTGATCTCAAACTCCTGACCTCAGGTGATCCACCCACCTTGGCCTCCCAAGTGCTGGGATTACAGGCATGAGCCACCACGCCTGGACTAAATTTACTTTTGAGAGAAGAAAATGCTCTTTGTTCCCTCCTAGCTCATCTGGTACAGCAGGAGTCAGCTTGTCCTGCAGTTCAGATGGCCTTGATGGCAGAAGACACCAGTCACTGTCATGTCCTTTTCATACCAGCCCCCAGTGCATCCTGCCCTCTTCCCCTGTCCTGGGTTCGCATAGTAGCTATAGCCAGAGTCATGGCCATCCCTAGTGTTTCTGCTATGAGGCACCCCTGTAAGGAAGCTGGTGCGTGGTTGCAAACCCTGGCTTCTGCAAAGACTGGAAGGGAGTCTCTGTGTCCTGGACAGCATAGTGAAGCCCCTGAGCTGTAGTGGGCACATCTTGTGCAGAGTAGGTGCTCAATAAATATCTGTGGAATTTCTGAGCCAGGCACTGTTGATGGACCCACAGTGACACTTATCCAGGACACAAGCGTTTGGAGACTTGGCACATTGGGGATTTGTCCTGGCAACTGATGAAACGTCTTTGCCACATGTGTTATCAGTAACCCTAAATTCAGGTTCATGGTGAGTGCTTGATTTAAGCATGAGAATAGCTGTGGTCACTGAAAAGCCAAGTATTTTTGAAACCAAGGCACAGCGGGGGCAGGCGCTGGGGAGGGAAAGAGAGAGAGAGAGGCTGCAAAAGCTAAAGAATTAAGAACATCTTTCACCTTTCAAAACTATGTGGGGAGCTTGCCTGAAAGAGTTGTCAAAACAAAAGCGACAGCTGGAGTTATGGCTTGTGTAGACAGGTGCACGTGCCCGCAAACATACAAACATACAGAGCCAAAACACAGCACAACTCAAAAGTTAAATATTTTTGAGCCTTTTGCTTGACGATACATAGGTATTTGTGTATAACTTTAACAGCATGAAAGGCACATGGAAGCTGATGATCAGTTTTGTAAATTCCAAATTGGAGATAATTCATCTCTGCAAATCAAGGCTTTCAGTGAGTGAAGAGGCTATACATTTTCTGTAGTGTTTGGTGGCTTGTTTAAAATAATAACCTACGAAAAAAATTGTAATTCTAGGTTCGCAGAAAGAGGCCATTTATTGCTAATTACCTACTTCATTATAAGTATCTGTAATAAAATTCTCAGGGCACATTGGGCAAATTATTTTAATAAAATAATTAAGTAAACATATTCCTGCAAATTTCCCATAATGACTCTGTGACATGGAATTTCCTAAGTTAGGACTTGACAGCTGTCCTCATGAACAGGATTTTGACGTGGGGCTTATATCTGAGGATCCTGGAAACACAGGGAGGTGTTTTCAGAAGATGAATCGAGACTAAGGGATCAGGCATGGTGGCTCACATCTGTCATTGCAGCATTTTGGAAGGCCGAGGTAGGAGGATTGCTTGAGTGCCCAGGAGTTCGAGACCAGCCTGGGCAACATAGTGAAACCCTTTCTACAAAAAAAAAAAAAAGCCATTCTTGCTAGCACACACCTATGGTCCCAGCTACTTGGGAGGCTGAGGTGGGAGAATCACTTGAGCTTGGGAGGTCAAGGCTGCAGTGAGCCATGATTGTACTACTGCCCTCCAGCCCAGGCAACAGAGTGAGACCTCATCTCAAAAACAAAGAGATTAAAGAGGCAGAGATATTTCATAATATCTTCCCTTGCCCTAAACGCACATCTGGACGAAGGTGACTGCCAGTCCCGGACACTCGGGCTTTCTGTTTGGATGTGCTGACATGGAACTTTTCTACGATTCTGAAATAAGGGGCAGGCTTTGGTCAGTACATGGAATAGCGCCTGGCGCCTGGCAAGGACTCCACACTATAAGATACAATGAAAGAACAAATACTGCAGAAAACCTGTCATCACTAGTAGATGTTTGCAGGGCTTCTTTCATTTTTGTCATTTATTCAACCATGTACGTATTTATTTTTTGAGACAGAGTCTTGCTGTCACCCAGGCTATAGTGCAGTGAGAGAAATTCCAGATATCCTATGCAGATAGGGGTCTGGAGACCTGGGATCATCCTGCCCAGCCACCCACAGCTGCTGACATTGATCGGGTCACTTATTCCCTCTCTGGCCTCAGTTTCCCCATTTAGAAAGTGGAGGTGGCTGTACAGTCCCTGGGGTCAGGGACTTTTTTTTTTTTTGGAGACAGAGTCTTGCTCTCTACCCAGGCTATAATGCAGTGGCACAATCTCGGCTCACTGTAGCCACACCTCCTGGGTTCAAGTGAGTCTCCTGCCTCAACCTCCCAAGTAGCTGGGATTACAGGCATGCACTACCACAACCAGCTAATTTTTATATTTTTAGTGGAGATGGGGTTTCACCCTGTTGGCCAGGCTGGTCTTGAACCCCTGGCCTCCAGTGATCTCCCTGCCTTGGCCTCCCAAAGTTCTGGGATTACAGGTGTGAGCCACCATGACCAGCTTCAAGTCATTTTTCTCCTCAGCAGTCTTCAGCTGGGCTGACTCTGCCCATCCCCGGGTGGCAGGGTTCTGTGGCTGCCCTAGCTCCCTTGCACGGCCTGTTGACTCAGGCCTTTCTGGACCTTGTATGTAAAAAGTTGCCTTCCCACCCATATTGCCCCCACAGAACTGTCATGACGTTTCTGGGGAAAGCCCATGTGGTGTTAAGCAAGCAGTCTGCCCTACATGGCCCCTGCTAGTCCAAGCCAGGGGATACCAAGGCCGTATGTCTGCAACTGATTTATACAGAAGCTTCAGGAAAGGGAAAGAGAAAGGGGGCAGAGGAGCAAGGCAGGAAATGTGTTCCAGGTCTCAGCACCTGCCTGGTAAAGTGAATGGGTCGTGTCAGTGAGTGGGCAAGCTGGCAGGAGCTGCACATTCACCCTTCTTCTCTGGGATGCCATGTTTACTGCTATGGGCATCCCTGTTTCTCTTGGGAAGTCACTTTTTCCAGGGCTGGAGGAGGATGACAGGCTGCCACCCAAGAATGTTCCCCTGCATCCCACCCACCCCACTGCCACCCCACCCCACCCCCAGTTAGAGCTCTAGGGGACCAGCGGGTGGCAGCAGGAGATGCTTTTAGAAATAAGAAAGGCATCTGCAGGTGGTATTGGGGGCAAGTGTGAGTGGTCAGCCCGGATTGAAACTCCCTCCCCATCCCCTGTTCCCGTTCTGAGCCTGGAACAAGGGTAGGGGCTCTGGGGTTTGGAGACATAAAAGTGAAAGCAGCAAAGCAAAGGCAGCCAGATTTCCCCTCCCTCCCCCTACCCTGCTCCTAACAAACAGCCCCCACTTAGGTAGTGGTGGTGTGAGCCAGGCTTGGCAGTGTCACCACCTGGGGCCTTTTTGTTAAGGACCCTGATAGTGGCCCTGGCCCCTCCTCGCCTCCGCCTCCGACATGCTGCTCTCTGCTGCTTCTCCTATAGGCTTTCGCTGGTGGAATTCATGTCTTGCCTCTTCAATCTCAGCTGTCCTGCCACCTCCACCCTGCCCATCTCCAGACTAGGATTTCTCCATCTCAGTTCATTTGGGCCTGTATTGTTCTTTCATGAGGGGCTGCCCTGTGCATTGTAGGGTGTGTGGCAACATCCTTGGCCTCTGCCAGCTCCATGCCGGCGGCACCTCCCCTCCAGCTGGGACAACCAAAACTGTCTCCAGATTTTGCCAAATGTGCCCTCGGGGGCAAAATGATCCCGATCTCCTCTTCCCCCATGGAGAACCCCTGGACGAAATCACACCCTCTGTTTTATCTTCTTCACTCTGTGAAATGGTCTTATTTTTTTCTCTCTTGGTCCCAGTAGGGCTCCCCGGCAGCTCATGATCCTCACCTGAGCTTCTGAAACTCCCAGTGCCCAGCCCCACCCACATGATTAAATCAGAATCTCTGGCATATGGGCACACATTAGAGAAGCTTCCCAGGTGAGCCTGCTGGGCGGCTTGTTTGAGTCTGGCTGCTGTCTCCCCTCCCCCGGAGGAGAAGCCATTAGATGGAGGGCCAGGGCAGGCTTTGGTCAGTACATAGAACAGCGCCTGGCGCCTGGCGCGGACTCCACACTACAAGATACAATGAATGAACAAATACTGCAGAAAACCTGTCATCACTAGTAGATGTTTGCAGGGCTTCTTTCATTTTTGTCATTTGTTCAACCATTTATGTATTTATTTTTTGAGACAGAGTCTTGCTGTCACCCAGGCTATAGTGCAGTGGCGCAATCTCAGCTCACTGCAACCTCCGCCACCCGGGTTCAAGTGATTCTCGTGATGCAGCCTCTCAAGTAGCTGGGACCACAGGTGTGTGCCAGCTAATTTTTGCATTTTTAGTAGAGACAGGGTTTCACCTTGTTGGTTAGGCTGTTCTCAAATACCTGGCCTCAAGTGACCCACCAACCTCGGCCTCCCAAAGTGCTAGAGTTATAGGGATGAGCCACCATGCCCAGACCCATTTATTCAGTCATTCATTCAACAAATATTCATTAAGTGCTTGGTAAGTGCCTGTTGTGGTGCTGAATGCCGGGGAGGCAAAGATAAGGAAAACCTAGCTCCTATCTTCTGGGAGTCTCCAGTCTCCTGGGAGGCACATTGGTGGGTGCACAGGGTGGCCCATATAGGGAAAGAATTGCTAGGCTGGAGGTATGCAGAAAGCAGTTCAGATGTTGAATAAGTAGTGCCTGAATAGACACTGGAAAGGAGCTCAGTGTCTCCCAGTGAGACGTTTTACTTGCATTTTCACACTTGAACATCATCACAACCCCGCACCATTTCTGAGCTGAGGAAACTGAGGTTCTGGGAGGTCACCCAACTCTCTTGGGGTCACCTGACTATCTGTAGCCCAGCCTGGACTCAAACCCAGGTCTGTCTCACTCAGAAGCCCATTTTATTTCCAACATACAATGCTGTGTCCAGAGCTGAAACTAGAACGCAAGGCGTGGATTCCCTTGTGCACGCAGCGGCCACTCCATTGCCTCAGTACATGCATAGCATAAACCCACCCCCAGCCATCCCCAGCTGTAGACTCCAGGTGTGTTCCTGCCCCTGGAAGGTTACCTCTGAAGTCCCTTCATCTAAACTCTTGCATTCTGTGACACTAAGAATCAGGCTGTCTTAGCTTGGGTTCCCCAGATGCAGATCCTAAGGCAAAGCTTCAAGTGCAAACAGCTTATGTGAGAAGCGAAGGGAGCTCTGGGTGGGTGGGGTGGTTGAGGGGAGGAGGTGAGACCTGGAGAGAAGGAAGCCAGGAAAAAGAGCGTTGTCAAGCAGGTGACCACAGTGGGGAGCTCTGGGTGCCAGCACAGATCACAGGCCTCAGCGCTGTCCCACCTGAATATTGAGACGGGCGTGGAACCTGTTCACCAACTCCCATCAGTCACTGGCCGTGGGCTGCTCCCGGAAGGAGCATAATTCTCCGATACTTCAGGCCTGGCCCGTGGGGAGCAGAGCAGCCATTGAAAATCAGAGTGACCCCCCGCCCCAGCAAGGAAACATAGGTACTGACAGTCAGAAGTGAGGCCAATGTTCACTGAGGTGGGAAGGACAGGGGGACGTGGGCCAGCCCCATAGCATCTACTGTGGACTCAAAGGAGCATCTCATGAAGATCTTTCCTTTTTAAAAGTTGTCAGTGCCACCTGTGGAGCTCCTGCTGCATACAGAGTTCCGTGCCACGATTAAAGGTTTGAAATACAACACAAGAGCTTCTGTCCTAACAACAGAGCTGGCTGTTGTGGGTAGATTGCCAGAGCAGCCCCGTATGGGCATCATCTCTCTACAGAGGTCGACATCACAATGTCTAAGTTGCATCTCCCAGGCTCAGCAGTCATGGCTCCTCATCACTGGGACCTGACCTCATCTCTGTCATTACTCTTCCCTGTCCCCTGTCTCGACTTCTCTGCTCTGGAATTTTTTAACTGCTTGTAGGTCCTGAAAAAAATCCTCCTTTCTTTCCCTCTTCCGTCTAAGCTTTTGCACATTCCAGTCCCTCTTCCTTGTTGCCAGAATAGTGCCCTGTCTTTCACGAGGCTGGTTAATATCACCTCCTCTGGGAAACCTTCCCTAACTACCATTCTCATCACTAGTTCCCAGGTGAGCTTGGCCTTTGCACCGTTTCCTGTTCTTATTCCTATCAGATTAGTCATCATGCACACGAGATTGTAATTGCCTTTTTACTTACCTGCAAGCTTTCAGGAAGTCAAGGATGAATGAGTCACTTTCAATGGCATTAAAGTAAGGCCAGGGAATGAAAGCTAGGCCTGAATCTGAAACTTGGCTTAACTACTTCCAAATTGTGGGGCTTAGGTTGAACTGTGTGCCTCAGTTTTTCTACCAGAAGAAATGGGCACAATAGGCTGGGCATGGTGGCTCAAGCCTGTAATCCCAGCACTTTGGGAGGCCAAGGTGGGTAGATCACGAGGTCAGGAGTTCAAGACCAGCCTGGCCAACGTGGTGAAACCCTTCTCTACTAAAAATACAAAAAAAAAAAAAAAAAAATTACCTGGGTATGGTGGCTTTTACCTGTAATTCCAGCTACTCAGGAGGCTGATTCAGGAGAATTGCTTGAACCCGGAAGGCAGAGGTTGCAGTAAGCCAAGATCGCGCCACTGCATTCCAGCAGCCTGGGCTACAGAGCGAGACTCCATCTAAAGAAAAAAAAAGGGCACAATAACACTTTCTTTACAGGGGCATTTGTGGAATTTCTTGGGCCCTACCCAATTAGAGCCACCTAGAAAAGAGGAAACCTGAAAGCTGAGAAAGTCATCACAAGTTTTACAATCCAGAAAAGGGATACCTCTGCCCAGGTCGATTTGTATGCATTACAGAGAACTCATGAACTCTGCCCAGAACATGGTGTGTGGGGCACCAGAGTTAGGGTCGCAGCAGGAAAGAGATGGCACACACAGAGTAGTGAGGACCGAGTAAATGGAGGGCCTGATGACAGAGGAGAGTGGTGAGTTAAGCAAAGCCAACAAGGGAAGGGAAGTACTGGGCTCGCAGCACCTGAAAGTCCTACCTTCCCTAGGCCTGAAGGTCAAGATGGAGGGTGGCCACTGGAACTCAAGCAAGGTGTAGCTGTAGGAGAGTGACTGTCCCACATGACACTGAAGAATAGTCATTTTACACGGCTGACATTTATCTTGTGCCAATTACGGCCAGGCACTGTTCTAAGCACGGTAACTCACGTAAGCCTCATTTATGGAGTATTACTGTCTGTCCCATTTCACAGATGGGAGAGCTGAGGCACAGATAGGAAAGCAGAAAGATTAAGTAATTTTCCCTAGGTCTGATGACAGGGGAGGGCGAGTGAGGATAAATACCCAGACCTCCCATTCTTAGACCTTTTGATCTCATGCCAATTCATCCCATTGGTAGAGCTCACTGGTAGAGGGTGGAGGGCGAGGATGTGCACTCACACAGTCCACAGGGTGGAGAAGGGTGGACAGGGGAGCTGGGCAGCACAGGAAGGGGGCCTTGACGAGTGGAAGCTGCTATTGCTGCTGCTGCTGCTGTTGTCACTGTTGGATCACCAAAGCCTGGGACGATGCCTGGATCCTACTGGGCAGGTGCAGGTATTTTCCAGTTGAATGAATGAACCATTGACCTATTAGCCACAAATTATAGCAACATCACTTGGATCCTGAATAGCGTATTTATTGAAAAATGAAATTGAAAATATTATCCTTTTAAGCTTCTGGTAATGGAGGAAATGGTTCATTCCCAAGAGTTTTAATAATATTACGTATTTGTTGACTCAGGGAAGTCTTTTTGACATTTATTCAGGATTTCCAGACTGCATGGGAAGAAAAGCAAAAACACTATAATCAGCATTACAGGTAGAAGTAGAAAAATAGAGTTTTCCTTTCAAATTGAAGTGTTAGGCACTTGGAAATAGGCTTTTACTTTAGGTGGAGAGCTTAACACTCTGCCTGAGACCACCCAGCCAGGGATTTGTGGAAAACATGTGTTATGCCCTGAGCACTGGGTCAGGAGTGAGACTGTGGTGGGTGATAAACAAAGGGCTTAGGACTGACCAAGGGTGTGGGAGGCCAGGCTGGCCACATACAAACCAGGAATAAGAACTGACGCTTACTGTGTACTTTTATGTCCCAGGCCTTCTCCTGACATATATGACCACCTTCTAGAGTGAATACTGCCGTTAGACCCATTTTGCAGATGAGCAAACTGAGGCACTGGGAGAATAAGTAATTTGCTCAAGGTTACCCAGGTTGTAAGTGGAAGACTCCTAACTCTGGACAGTGTCTCTTAACTGCCGTGCCTACTCCCTCTCCATTAGAGAATGGTAGAGATGAGGCCTCAGCTTTACCCCTTTTATTTTACAAATGTTGCTCAGAGAGATATTGCGACTTGTCCAAGGTCACCCAGCCTTGTTATTGGGAGAGTTCAAATGGCCTTAGTGCCTGCTTCTAACTCTGAACTATCCTGTCACCTTGGGCAGGCCACTTACCTTTTCTCAGTTTATCTACTCATCTGTAAGATGGAACTAATAATTATGCCTTTAAATACTTTTAAGGGATTAATGATCATTTCCGTCTTGACTCGACTTAGATATGAGCACCAAATTTATAGATACGTATGCCTCAGGTCAACTTCAGGGTGCTAAGCAACAACAATACTGGTATATTAGTCCATTCTCATGCTGCTAATAAAGACACACCAGAAACTGGGTAATTTATAAAGGAAAGAGGTTTAATTGACTCACAGTTCAGCATGGCATGGGAGGCCTCAGGAAACTTACAATAATGCTGGAAAGGGAAGCAAACACGTCCTTCTTCACATGATGGCAGGAAGGAGAAGTGCCGAGCCAAAAGGGGAAAACCCCTTTATAAAACCATCAGATCTAGTGAAAACTCATTCATTATCACAAGAACAGCAGCGTGGGGTAACCACCCCCATGATTCAATTACCTCCCACCAGGTCCCTCCCATGACATGTGGGAATTATGGAAACTATAATTCAAGATGAGATTTGGATGGGGATACAGCCAAACCATATCAACTAGTAAGTAATAACAGCATATAGAGCACTGGCTCTGGTCAACAGAGTTCAAAACACAACTGTTAACCCAGGTAATTCATTGTTTATAATCCGTAATTCTCACTGCACTCCTTTCAGATTTACAGCTGAGGAATCCATTACAGAGAGGAGAGTGACCTGTCAGATTACCAAAGATAGTAACGTGAACCTGACTAGCCTGAGTTGGAGCTCCAAAGCACTAGCTAGACAATTAACAAATATTGTCAATGTTGTTTCATTTTGTTCTGTGCTGCATGTACTTTTTCTCCAGCAATAGCTATAGTCACACACACACACAAAAAGGAGATTTGTTTCTTATAAAAGCTGAATCTGGAAGGGACTGGTCTTTTTTGCAACCTCCTAAGAGAGATGGTGATAAATGTCATCAGTTCCACCTCACAGGATGAGAGACCAGGAGCTGTGAGGTTCTTGGAAAGGAACAGAAGGGCCCAGGAGACTCAGTCCCTGAAATGATGTTGGCAGTTACATCATAACAGAGAAATGGCCGATGTCTGCAGTGGCTGGAGGAGGAAACCTGAAGGCACTAGGAAGAGGAGTTGGGGCAGGGCACAGTGGCTCACGCCTGTAATCCCAGCACTTTGGGAGGCCGAGGTGGGCGGATCATGTGAGGTTCGGAGTTCAAGACAAGCCTGGCCAAAATGGAGAAAATCAGTCTCTACTAAAAATACAAAAAAAAAAGCCAAGCGTGGAGGTAGGCACCTGTAATCCCAGCCACTGGGGAGGCTGAGGCAGGAGAATCGCTTGAACCCAGGAGGTAGAGTTTGCAGTGAGCCGAGGTCACACCATTGCACTACAGCCTGGGCGACAGAGCAAGACTCCATCTCAAAAAATAAAGAGGAATTGGAAACTAACCTCGCAGGAAAAACAAAACTCACTTCTGCATAATCCCACTCTAGTATTTAGTTATGCCCACCGTGAGTGCTTTTAGTCAACAAGAAACCAACGTGCCTGAGGGGATCCGAGCCACATGCTGGCCCTATATGTCACACCTGGGGCCTGAACTGTAAGAGCAGGACCTGGACAGAGGCAGAAGTGAGTTTGAATCCTGGCTGCACACCATGCCAGCTATGTGACATTAGGCCACTCTGCTGCCATTTAATCATCTGTAAAGGGAGATCATCATTGTATCTACATCATCCAAATTGTTTGAAGCTTACAAGAAATCCTATAGTTAGAGAAATCTGTATGAGTTTTCAGAAAGAGTTAGAAAAGGTTGACTCTGGGGAGTGTGTTGGGTGGGGGGATTGGAGAGCTACTTTTCATTAGAAGATGACGGTTTTCATTATAAGCCCCTGTAGTGCTTGATTTCTTGACCGTGAGCATGTATTTCTCTGCTTAAAAAAATATATTCGGTGACTCACGCCTGTAATCCCAGCACTTTGGGAGGCCGAGGTGGGTGGATCATGAGGTCAAGAGATCAACACCATCCTGGCCAACATGGTGAAACCCTGTCTCTACTAAAAGTACAAAAAATTAGCTGGGCGTGGTGGTACGTGCCTGTAGTCCCAGCTACTCGGGAGGCTGAGGCAGGAGAATTGCCTGAAACTGGAAAACGGAAGTTGCAGTGAGCCGGGATTGTTCCACTGTACTCCAGCCTGGTGATA
>NW_016107383.1:8811077-8850740 GCF_001604975.1 Cebus imitator
TATATATATATATATATATAAAATGTGTGTATATATATATATAAAATGTGTATATATATATATATATATATATATATAAATAAAGCCTCTTAAGAGATCACATAAATCCAGCACTGTGCACCATGTTTAGCAAAGAATAACATCTTCATAAATGAAGACCTAAATGCTAGCCCTAGAGGCCATTCTGTGTGCAGACTTAAAAACTGGTAAAGCTACTTATGAGCTACGGTGAAACATATATACCCTTCATCTCTATAAACGTCAGTTTCCTCTTCAGTAAAATGGGGAGGTAGTAACAGCAGCTTCCTTGGCTTGTTTTGAGTATTAAATGTGACAATATAGGGAGAATGCTTGGCCTAATACCTGAGACCTTGTACACATTCAGTAAATGGTCACCATCATTTCGCTGTGGTCAGAGATAACGTGAAGCTGGGAGTGATAGTGAACATGTTGGATGATAGATACAGCTTCCTAAAAGATCTCAGCAGACAAAAAGAATGGAGCAAAAGTAGCAATTCAGAGAACAGCATCAAGTCCCACATGAGCAGGAAATGCAGCCCTGAGGTGTCACGTCCTGCATGGGTGAGGCTCTGTAGACAGCAGGTCCTGGAAGGGCCAGCAGTAAGGGATAGGATGTGTATATATTTTTAACAGGATCAGTAGCAGAAGGGTGTCCAGCCAGTAGCAGCCCCCCTCCCCTGGGGTCACAAACCTCCCTGCAGAATCGTGCCCATTTTGGAGTGTTGTATGTGAAGTGGAACATCTACAGACTAGCATGTCAAAGGGGAGCGGCTGGGATTATAGACAACCTGGACCCAGGGTACCGAAAGTTTTACTTTTCTAAAATTGGGAATGTGTGATGTTAGAGTTTTAGGGGTCAGTAAATGGTTCAGCCCTGTTACCTGACCAGGTTCAAAATCAATTGAGACAGACATAGGACTTGAACAAGTGAAGATCACAATATCCACTTTGGTCTGAGTGCAGTGTCTCACGCCTGTAATCCCGGCACTTGGGGAGGCTGAGGCGGGTGGATTGCTTGAGCTCAGGAGTTCGAGACCAGGCTGGGCAACATGGCAAATCTCATCTCTACAAAAAAAAAAAAAAAATTAGCTGGGTGTGGTGGCACATGCCTGTGGTCCCAGATACTGGGAAGGCTGAGGTAAGAGAATTGCTTGAGCCCAGGAGGTCGAGGCTGTAGTGAGCTGAGATTGCACCACTGCACTCCAGCATGAATGACAGAGCGAGACCCTGTCTCAAAAAATAATAAAATAAAAAATATCGACTTTGTTACTGATAGAACCAGACTAGAGAATATGATGCACTGGGTTGGTGGTCTTTCGAATGCTCTCTGCCCTGCATCCACACCATGGAAGAACCCGACAAGGGGAACTGGGAGCCTGGAAAGCAGACACACTGACCCAGGACTAGGGCCACTGCCGCCCTCTGATAGGAGGAGACAGAACAGAAAGAGGGAGTGTGTCTGTAATGTCCACAGGAGAGTGACTGAGTTGAGAAATGGACCATGAGTGGCCGTCACCTGCCAGTCAGGCCCTTACTCCACTTTCAGCGGGGAAGAGAAGGCAGGTGGGATGGTGACAGGTCCAGAGTATTTGCATAAAGACCCATCCTCATGGAAAGAAAATGTGTGAGGAGTAAGAACCCCCCTTTCACATCTGAGAAGGCTGCCAAAAATTTAATAAGCACTCTCTTTGTGTATCACTGCTCTTCATGCATTCATTTAATAAATCATCAAATATCTATTGATCACCTGTTTTGTACCAGGTTCTCTTCTCAGGCTTTTAGGTTCAAAACAGAAAGAGATTCCTTCTCTCATGGAACTTACATTTTTGGCCTGGGGAGAGACAGATAGTAAGCAATAATCATCATTACTAAGGAAATTATAAACTATGCTAGAGAGCGATAATTGCTGTAGAAAAACAATAGGAACCTAAGACTTGAAGGAAGTGGAGGAGTGAGCCATGGGGCTTTCTGGGGAAAGAGCGTTCCAGGTGGAGGGACAGCTGGTGCAAAGACCCTAAGGCGGGAGCATGCCTAAGGGGTGTGAGAAAAGCAAGGAGTCCAAGTGGCAGTAGAATGGGCCACGCATGCTGGAGATGGGGAACCAGATGGAAAAGTCTTACGGGCCATGGTCAGGACCTCATGTCTTTCAGCGAGTGATGTGTTACGTGGTTCACACCCCATAGCAACTCTGTGATAGTTATTGTTCTTATTATCCCTTTTTTTACGTGAATAAACTGAGATGCAGAGCCAAAAGCCCCCTTATTTTTTATAATTGAGAAAATTCATACCCAGAGTAGGGAAGCAACTTGCCCAAGGCCACAGAGTGGGAAAAATGGCACGAGCTAGGACTTGGGTCCCGTGATTCTTGGTCCAGAACAGTTTTTCCCACGTCTCTGCTCCAGAAATGAACTTCCTTTGAAGGAGGTAACCCAGGGCCTCTCTTCAAGATTCAGATGTAGATCCTGGAGCTCTTATCACTGTGCTTTGCTGCCAGATCTTCTATGTTGACTACAGTATTTCCTTCCTAGGAAGAGGTTTAATGTGGAAAACCTGAAAGACGCTAACACATTAAACATGTATGTTAGTAAATCTTCGGGGAGGCCATTGACCAGTGACATGGCGGTGACATCAGTCATAGTAAATACTGACACCAACTGATTGCTTCCCATGTGCCTGGCCCTGTTGTAAGCTGGTGACGTGTGATAGTTTATGTATTCTTTACCACCACCCTAAGAAGTAGGTACTGTTACTACCCTCATTTTACAGTTGAGGAAACTGAAGCAAGAAAGATGAGCTAATGTGCCCAAGGTCACTCTGAAAGTCATAGCCAGCTTCAAAGTCTGCATTCAACCTCACAGAGCTGGTCAGAGCAGGGAAGGTATAGCAGCTGCGGGATTTGGATCACCAAGAGCATATGTCCATTTCCCATGGGTGTCTAGGGAATGGATCAGAGCCGCCTTTCAGTTTCCTATGTTCTTACCTGAAAGATACACCTCCTTTATAGCTTCCTATCAGATACAGAGACTTTCAGAGCTTGACTGGAATGATGACTTTCAGATACCTCCCATGAAAGAAGTCGCCAAGTAGATCTCTTATCCCCTCTCTGACATAGAGCATAACTGTTTCTACTTGCTGCTATTTGAGCAGAGAAAGAAGCCATCCCATGGATTGAAAACAGAACTCAGTACAGGTTGAATATCTCTTATCCAACGTGGTTGGAACCAGAAGTGCTTCAGATTTTGAATTTTTTTGGGGGGGGCGGATTTTTGCAGAATAGATATCAGTTGAGCATTTCTAATCCAAAAATCCGAAATACGGAATGCTCCAATCATTTCCTTTGAGCATCACGTCAGTGCTCAAAAGTTTTGGATTTTAAGGCATTTTGAGTGACGGATTTTTTTTACTAGGGATGCTCAACTTGTATATGCTAATCTGCTAATTATGATGATGATTGGGACTTATGTAGTGCTTATTCTCTCCAAAAGACTATCACGTACAGTCATGACATCATTGAGTCCTCCAACGTTCCTGGGCAGTAGACATTCTTGTCCCCATTTTATAGATGAGAAAGCTGAGGTGAATCGGTGAAGGCTAAATGATTTGCTTAGTCATACTACTGAAAAATTGCATGGAGAGAGAAGACTTGAACCCCAATCCAGACCCAGAGTTCGCACTACTAATCTATGCTGGCTGAACAGCTGCACTCTGAATATAGCCCTTGCAACTCCCAGAGGCAACAGATCATGAAAGCCCACGTGCATAAATAGCCATGGCAGCTTCCTGGGAGTTTCTACTTAGACTCAAAAAATATTAAAGAAGCCAGTTTCTAGGATTGGCTCTCTACTAAAAAGATTGTTTTTATTCTCCGGGAACTGGCTGGCTGCATCTGTTTCACTGTTGGATTGCTGAAGGGTTGACACACATTGGCCACATTTAGGAGTTCGTGTTGATATTACTGTTGTGAAAAAGCACATACTGGTCCTCAGCATCTATATGACTGTGACTATTTTTCTCTCTCCCATTATATGCAACTTTTGCTCACAGCCTGCTTGGCGTAATTGACACATTGGCTCAGGCCACCAAGACTGCCAACTTGGAGCCTTGGATTAGTTAGATCAGTTATGACAGATGTGATTATTTACAAGAAAATAGAAGTCACTATAATTAAACCTTCTAAAGAGCACATTTGGGTGGAGAATGAGAAAGCACGAGTTTAACCCGGCATGATGTGTTTGGATTTCAGCCCTGAGCAGGTTCTTCTCTAGCCATGAAAGGAGGTGTTGGGGTGTCTGACACCCTCCATAGACACTGTCATCTCTCAATTCTCCTGACACAGTGTTTGATAAATGAAAAGACCAGGTGGTAGAGCTAGCATTCGTTGGGGTACCCAGTAGAAGTGGGTTTAGTTCTCAACTCAGCCACTGGTCCCTGGTATCAATTTTTAACTATAAATGGGGATAAAAGCATAATCGTGGCCGGGCGCAGTGGCTCACGCCTGTAATCCCAGCACTTTGGGAGGCTGAGGCGGTGGATCACGAGGTCAAGAGATTGAGACCATCCTGACCAACATGGTGACCCACCCCATCTCTACTAAAAATACAAAAATTAGTTGAGCATGGTGATGCGTGCCTGCAGTCCCAGCTACTCAGGAAGCTGAGGCAGGAGAATCACTCAAACCTGGGAGGCGGAGGTTGCAGTGAGCCAAGATCACACCACTGCACTCCAGCCTGGGTGATGGAGTGAGACACCGTCTCAAAAAAAAAAATGACAACCGTAATTCCTACCTCATCCTGGGTCTGGGAAAATTAGAAGTGATAAAGTAAGACAAGTGTCAAGCATTGTGCCACTGAGGGTTAGCGGTTCTGCCTTTCTTGAGCACACCACTTAATCTCCATGAGTCTCGTTTTTCCATCAGGAAATACAGATGATAAGTATCTCATACACTGCGTGTGAGGGTTGGAGGAAATGAGGTAGATGAAAGGGGCTTCATAATCATTTGTTGCTGTTTCATGCCTGTCTTTCTGTTATGATTTTTAGACATATCTCTAATGGTTCCCATTTGTTGTATGCACTGTGGGCCAGGCACTATAACGGGCATGGTCAGCTTCTCCATTAGGTACAGTACAATAGGGCCCCAGAAAATGCTCATTTTTATTGCTCTTGAAATCCGAAGGAAAAAGTGAATATAGTAATAATGAATATAAAATCGAATATAAAAATAATAAACACAGGCATCCCTTGTTTTATTGCATTCACTGTATCACGCTTCATAGATACTGTGTTTTATAGCAAGAAAACTAGGATTAGAAGTGGAGCCTGAAGATGGGAATGAATTGCTGCAATCTCATGATAAACTTGAACAGATGAAGACTTCCTTCTTATGAATGAGCAGAGAAAGTGGTTTCTTGAGATGGAATCTACTCCTGGTGAAGATGCTGTGCACGTGATTGAATTGACAACAAAGGATTTCGACTATGACTTAAACTTAGTTGATAAAGCAGCTGCAGGGCTTAAGAGGATTGACTCCAATTTTGAAAGAAGTTCTGTGGATAAAATGCTATCAAACAGCATCTCATGCCAAAGAGAAAGCTTTCGTGAAAGAGTCAAACGATGCAGCAAACTTCATTGTTGTCTTATTTTAAGAAATTGCTGACAGGGTGTGGTGGCACATGCCTGTAATTCCAGCACTTTGGGAGGCTGAGGCGGGCAGAACACCTGAGGTTAGGTGTTTAAGACCAGCCTGGTGAAACCCCATCTCTACTAAAAATACAAAAATTAGGCAGGTGCGGTGACACACACTGTAGTCCCAGCTACTTGGGAGACTGAGGCAGGAGAATCACTTGAACCCAGGAGGCAGAGGTTGCAGTGAGCCAAGATCGCACTACTGCACTCCAGCCCGGGTGACAGAACTTGACCCCGTCTCAAAAAAAAAAAAAACAAAAATTGCCATAGCTACTTCAGCCTTCAGCAACCCCCACTCTGATCAGTTAGCAACCATCACCATTAAGGCAAGATCTTCCACCAGCAAAAGGCTAAAGGGGCAGATGATTATTGGCACTTTTTAACAATGAAGTATTTTTAATGAAGGTGTGTACATTCTTTTTAGGTATACAGCTGTTGCTTACTAGACTACAATACAGTGTAAACACAACTTATTACACTAGAAAATCAAATAATTCATGTGACTCACTTTATTGCAATACTTGCTTTATTGCAATGGTCTGGAACTGAACTCTCAATAGCTCCAAAGCATGCCTGTAATAATAAGCATAATAATGATTGTAATTTTTTTCTGCTTCATGGCAATATTTTATGACATGTTTTTTTCATCTGTAACAGTTTTTTGTTGTTTTTTGCCACAAGCGTTCTATATCCATCTTTATATTGATACTGTTCTAAAGCCTAATTTTTATTTAGTTATTCTTTTTCTTTTAATAGAGGAAGGCACCTACAAAACGAAAGTGCATAGGGCTTACAGAATTCATATGCAACCTTGGTTGTGGAAGCTTTACAGATGTTAGCTCAGTCATTCTCAGAAAGGTTTTTCTAATTCCCATTTTACAGGTGAGGAAACTGAAGCTCAGGGAGGTTAAGAAACTTATCCAAAGCCTACTAAGAGGCTATGTTAGGCAGACTGGGCCAACAGCTGTAACAGCCCCAGAATTTAAATGGCTTAACACATTAGGAGTTTATTTGTTATTGCCATTAACAATTCAGGGTGTATGTTTGGCAGGCGGTCTTCCACACACCGATTCAGGGACCCAGGCCCCTTCCCTCTGGTGGCTTTTTCTCCCTCTAGTCCTCGGAGCTCTCCATGCAGATGGTGGATGGGGAAAGAGAGAGAACAAAGAGTGGGGGATTTTTATAGGCCGGGCCTGGAATTGGCCCACATCACTTCCACGCACATTCCACTGGCCAGAATGCAGTCACGTGATCACAACGAACTGCAAGGAAGATTGGAAAATGTAGTGAAGCTGTGTGCCTGGGCTAAAGAAAGGAACACAGATCCTGGGGAAGCCTTGTGCACACAATGTGCGCATGCTTTCCACACCCTTCTGAGCTGATTCTTCTCACTCTTAGCTCCCACAAGTCCCCTTTATGGGCCCTTTTATCCTGCCCCACTTGCCCACTCGCAGTGCCCAGCACCAGACCTTTGCCTACTCAGGACCAGTTGCTATATGAGCTACTAGGAAGAGGAATGCATTGGGGACCTTCTCAGGCCAGCTTGAAAAGGCTGCAGCCAGATATTATGTTCTCTGTATTGCCCAATCCCGGGCCACAGGGCACTGCTGGGCACTTGCAGAAGCCAGGGACTACCTCCTCAGCATGGGAAAAGGGGCTGCACAGAGGGTTTCAGAGGGCCAGGAGGAAAGAGGTTTGAACCGGAGTCTTGGCTGCACCACGAACCTTGGGCAAGGCATTAGCAGTAGGGGCAATGCCAGATGACCCTGCAGCACTAACATACCACAATCCTAGGATTACTGCCTCTTGCCAGGAGGGTACTGTGTGGCCCTGCCCGAATCCATCAAATATGCTGCCTTTGAACACCCATAATCCTACAAGCCAAAGCTGCAGGAGCCAGCTGGAGGCTAGATGGCCTGTGGACACTCCTGAAACTGCTGAGCAGGCCCAGTGGTCCTGGTGTTGGTAGGCACTCTCCTCTTCTAAGATCAGGCCAAAGCTGTCTATTTTGAGACGCTTGAGTAGAATCAGAATATCTCCCTCCTCCAGGAAGCCTTCCCAGGTCACTCAGCCTTCACTGGTCCCACTTCCTCAAAGCTCAGGGCATTTGTTATCATTCTACCTAAAGGTGCTGGCTCTCCTCATAAGATTTCTCATCATCACCCCCTTTTTATTTGCTCTTGACCTAGGAGGCAAGGAATCCAGGACTATGTTTAGAGCCAAGTGAGCCAGGGACTCTCCTGAGCACTCTGTAAGCATCATACACTGCAGGGCATTTAGTCAATTCTAACGTTTCATCCAGATTTACAGTCAGATGGGGTTTCTGTAAAGAGAGTTGGTACCCAGGCACCATCCTTCTCTTTCTTTAGAGTTGAGAAAAGTACACTAAGGAAAATTAACAAAAAGCCATTTTGCCTAGTTATCTGAAATATTCACAGTCATACCCCTCATGTCTTTAAGGTGAATACAGCTACGTTTCATCCCCATGTCTGTGTCAGACACAGCGCAGCCGCAGTCAGACCCGGTCATGTCCCTTTGCTGCCGTTTGCGAGCTAATCGATGCTGGACTTTCTTCCTCCTCTCCCTCTGTCTGTTTTCTTGTCCCTCAGATCAGGCTCTGACTGTGGCTAGCTTGAGGGGTGGCCATGAGGTCTAAACGAGGGCGGATCTGTATTGAGACAGCACTTGGCCCGGGGCTCTCCCCACATTCCCTCTGAGTCTCTCACACAGGCGCAAAACCTTGCTTTAAAAATGTGTCTTACGATGAAACTTGGCATCCAGGGCGCACCCCGTGAGGAATTTGTTTTTGTTTTAATGCCGAGGACGTTTGCATGAAAACAGGATCTTCGTTGCTTAGGAATTGATCAACTCCTGCTGCTGCTTTTCCCTGCTGAAGTGCCAGTCCCATATTTGTCACAGGCAAACGAGTAACTGTAGGGATGGCCAGGACCTCCACAGATGGAGGATGGCGGCTGCTCAGGGGAGCGCAGAGATCGCAGAGTCAAACGGGAGAATCGGGGAGCCCATCTCAAGCAGAAGCGAGCTCACAGATAGACCGCATCCTTAGCCATAGGACAGCAGGAGTGAAGATTTTTTGATGAGTCTAGTTTGTTCTAGATGCTCAGGGGAGAAGAGAAGGAAGAGGGAAGGCATTAAGACACAGCCTCCACCTGCAAGGAGCAGAAGGCCTTCTTGAAGGACAGATGGGAGCCAGTGTATGAGAAGACAGTGGTTGGACACAGTAACAACGAAGACCCCATGCAACTGAGAGGAGCCAGTGCCTGCAGCCGGGAGGCTGGGAATAAGACTGGGATCTGCTACCTACCGCCGAGGTCACCTTGGGCAGGCTACCTGGCCACTCTGCACCCCCACTTCTTCACCTACGGAATGGCACGCATCCCACGGGGCCTTATGAGATGCTGCATGCTAAATGCATCATGTAGAATAAGCTCTCCGGCAGTCCAGACTGTGCATGCTCATACTAGACGCTCTCCGTCCTAAGGAAGAGATACCCAGATGGTTGTAAAAGGCTTTTTAAAGGAAGGACTTGAACTTGATTTGAAAGGAGGGGAAAAAGATGACCAGAGACCTGGGAACAAAAGTGTTCTTGGCATTTGAGTGGCCAGACCAAGACACATCTGCATCCTCCACAGTCAGTTCCTAAGGAGGTTTTCCAGACACTGTCCAAGAAATCAAAATAGAATTGCCCGCACAAAATTGGAGGAGGTGTCCTGCTCCATGGGGATCCCAGTTCATGTTTGGCCTCAGCCTGGCCCCACAGGCATCGGCATAGAAAGGACGAAGTAGAGGAGAGCCCAGACTGGGCATTGCACTGGGTCAGGCCCTTCCTTTGTCTCCAGGCTTGGCTTCCAGAAGGCAATGAAGTGGTTACATCCAAATACCCACAAGAGGCGGGACACCTTTCTCTCCTGTATCCTTAACATATGCTAATCAAAGCTGAGAGCCTGCAGAAAATATCTGCTTGGCCAAAGCCCCGCACCCTCAGCTTGGCTGGCCTGCCCATCCTCTGCGGGCCTCCCTTCCCATCTGCCTCATGAAGGACGTCCATAAATCCAGCTTTCAGAGCCCTCCGGGGTTGGCGAGACTGCTGTGAACCTCAGTCACATCATGATGGAAACAATTGAAAACCACTTGGCAAAAAGAAGGGGTGATCTAATGTTTGATAGCAACAATGCATTTTTTTTCTTTGCCATTCTCACTCAAACCCAGGGGGAGAAGCCGGCTGCTCTCCAATCCCTGCCAGGTCAGTAACCCCAGGGTCCCTGACCCTTGTCTCCTGTCCTGGAGGAAGTCCAGGCTGCGGGGCTGGCTGTGGCCTCCTTGCAGGCCAAGGAGGAGCTCAGGCCCCTCAGAGGCAAGAGAGAGAGCCACAGGGACCTGCAGAGAGGCCCATATATAGAGCCTGGGGAATGTGGGCCTCTGGCAGGCGGCCTGGAAAAAATGGCCGTGTTCTGAGGGTGAACGCCGCCGAATTATAAATAGCACCCGCCTCCCTCCCCTTCAGGCTTGCTGTGTCTGTCACTGGAGAGTTGACAGTTAAAATTCAAGAGGACTGAGAGGACAGGCGAGTGGGAGCGGGGGGTGGGGAAGATGCCGGATTGTGCAGGAAGCTCAGCTGCTGTCTTGGGACTGATACGGAGAATTGTCACCAGACGACGGGGCTGAGAGAGGGATGCATTTGGGGTGGCAGAATGACTCCTGATTTTATGCATTTTTTATAAGCTGAATAAGAATGGAAGGAAAACTAAAGGAAGCTCCAGCTCCACAAGATGGTTTTATGGGAGCTTTAGAGCCTTTAAAAATAATAAGAATAAAAATCAGCTGCCTCCAAATATATTCGGACCCTTCTGGTTCCGAAGGGTCAGCCGCCCTGGCTTCCAAATCAAAGCCGGTGGTCGGGTGCCCACACAGGCCTATGCCTTGAGCCTCCTGCCAGAAGTCGTCTTCATGTGTTCTTGTGTCTTCCTGACATGGAAGCAGCAGGGGTGCTTCCTCCTGCTCCGAAAACCTCTGCACGTTGTGCTCACCCAGCAGAGGGTGATGAATTCAGAAGGCATCAGAAATGAAGGAAGGAAGGCACGTGCAGCCCTGGTGTGGAAAGCCACTCAGCCGTTCACACCTGGGTAGGGGTGGGCAATGTTTCAGTGAATTCTAAACTCTGTAGAAGGGGGTACGCTGGTTCTGCAGGGACCAGGAGTCCCTCTTTGTGTCATTGGCTCTGCTGGCGTCTCCTGGAGACCAGCTGCCAGGCTTCCTGACTTGCTGCCCAGCCCTGCGTGGACAGGAACTAGAGTTCTGCTAGGCGCCAGGATGGGATGCGATGGAGGTGCCTGGGGGCTTGTTGGGGGCTGGGCCAGCTCCATGGGCATCTGTGCCTCCTCTGTGAGCAGGCTAAGCTAGAGTAAGGGCTTATGTCCTTTGTTGTAACAGTAGGGGCTTTGGCTTCCATTGCAATGATTTGCAAATAGGTTAATTTATTGGCTTCTCTCCTCCTGCCTTAATAAATCTCATATCTTATGTCCTTTGGAGCCTTGTTTGAAATCAAGCACTTTCAAAAAAGGAGCACGCAAGCCTTTGTTATCTTTTGGACACTTCTAAAAAGAAGATCCCGGACCCCACAGTTTGCAGGCAACACGTAGATGTGAGGTGAGAGTGGGTAGACGTTAGAACTTGACACACGGTGCTGCTACAGGCGTGACTTTATTTATTTATTTAGAGACAGAGTCTCACTCTGTCGCTCAGAGTGCAGTGCAGAGGCATGATCTTGGCTCACTGCAACCTCCAATTCCTGATTTCAAGCGATTCTTATGGCTCAGCCTCCCAAGTAGCTGGGATTACAGGCGTGTACCACCACGCCTAGCTAATTTTTGTATTTTTAGTAGAGACAAGGTTTCACCAGGTTGGCCAGGCTGGTCTCAAAATCCTGACCTCAGGTGATCCACCTACCTTGGCCTCCCAAAGTGCTGGGATTATAGGTGTGAGCCACCGTGCCCAGCCTAGTGTGACTTTAAAACTGGGCTTCTTGGAGTCCTATTGAGAGAGGACACCTCAGAGGCCCAACAGAAAGGGGCCTTACAGACCCTCGCTCTTTTGTCAAGCAAAGTAGCTCTTTTCTTACTGGTATTAGCTATTAGATTGCATTTTTTTAAAAATGAATTTCATGACTTAAAAAACTTGGAAACCATTATCATAGCTTTGCTGCATGATTTTAGTGCTGAGTGAGTGAAGGCCCAGACAGGGATGGGGATTTTCTGAAGGTCAAGGCCTCCACTTGGCTTGCCGCTGTGATGGCAGCTCTTGTTTTGGGAAGGGAAATCCCAGAGGTTGAACCAAAAGGGACCTCTTTTGAGAGAGCATTTTATCAACCCCTTTCCTTCAAAAACTGAGGCTCAGGGAACAGTGGGATTTGCTCAAGGACCAGTGAGTTGCAGAGCTCAGACTTGAGGCCATCTCATAGGAGGCATGCTGTAGCCTAAAAACCCCAAATGGCAGGATTTGCCCTGATCAAGACAGCTTCCTAGAGGAAGTGGTAACTGAGCTGAGCTGAAAAGATGACTGGTGACAAGAAGGTGACGAAAGCCTCCCAAGCAGAGGGACTGCTCCCAGGTTTGGTTTAGTGCCTGTCCCCCCACTCCTGGGAAGCAAAGGCCCAGAAAGGGTGATAGCTCTCGGGGGTAGATGGTTCCCATCTGCCTCTGCATTGCTTCTTGCTGGGAGGAATGTGGGAAGCCAGCGACATCACCACCTGCCAGGTAAGGCCTGTGCGTGGGCTCTCGGAGTGCTCCTCCAGTGGGCACGGGGCCTGGTGGATGGTGAGTGGAGGCTGCTCCTGGGAGAGGCATTTCTGCTGGAGCTGGGCAGGCAGTGGCTCGGGGTGGCAGGCTGGAAGGCTGGCTGCAACAGGACATGAATACATAATGTACCTCATCCGATTTCAGCTGTGAGGAAGTCCAGACAGCCTCCTCTAGACAGGAAAGGACATTGCAGGGACAGGTGCCCTGTTTTCTGTAAAATTCCCTATGGATTCCTTGGGGAGAATGTTAGTAACCCTCTCAGGGCATGTACTTTCCATGAATGCAGCATGTGCCCTGGTCTGGGTCCCAGATCTTGTGTCTGGTCTTTGCGTGTTGAACTTAATCCTTTATCAAGACAGAAGGAAATTTTGGGCAAAGATCCCTGGAATTGGGGACCTTGATCATTGTCTCTTGGCCTCACTTTAAAATGAATAACACGTTCTTTAGAACAACGTAACATCCTAGGAGGATTCCTGTCTTTATACTCGGCTCTCTCTGACATGTGAAAAACTAGCATCTGCTCAGGCCTGCAGAGGCCATCTCATCTAACCATGGGTTAAATGTTCTCCATCTCCATGAACCCTGCAGAACCAGCGTGAATCCAGGGCAGCTCGGGAGAGTATGTGCAGTGCTTTGCCAATCCTCAAGTCAAGCAGAGACCTCCCAGTTGGGGATGGGTGAGGAGAGTCCTATATGAAAGGTCTTACTTTGCATTTATGAGATTCAGACTCTCCATTCCAACATGAGCACCCGGGTCTCGGGAGTGTGAAGATGCCAGCTTTCTGCTTCCATTGCCTCCATGCCCACGTTTCTCAAAGCATGTTCTGAGAAGCAGAGACCTGAAAGATGCTCTGTGACAAAGAGGTTCCCTTGTCATTTCAGTTTGGGAAATGCATGCTGATCTAATGCATATTAGATCTGTGCTCAGATACGGACATCTCTGAAGGGTCTTCCCAGACCAGTTACAGCAGCTGTGGACACCTTCTACTCACTCATCCTGCTGAGTTCTTCTTCAGAGTAACTTTTACCTCCCGATTTCCTATTTACCTGTTGACTTTTGCAGTCTGTCTTCCACACAGTAATGATGCTGCACGCTTAGGGCCCTTGTCTGTTTTGTTCAGGACTGAATCCCTGATACCTAGAACACTGTCTGATTTAATAAAACACTGTGTCGAATGAACACATGAATCAATTCATACATTCAAACCCTCAGAACCCCTCCATATATAATTCTGTTTAATTTTGTTGAGCTCAATATGTTTTCAAACTTCCTTCCCCTTTCCTTTCATGCCTGTCTCATCTCATCACTTAGTCCTGAGTCAAATCTGACCCTGGGAGGCCAGCTTTGTCTGCCCTGTGGAAACCTGCTCTTTCTCATCACCACGATGCATTTTCTTTATGGCACTAATGACTAGCAGAAATTAGCTTGTGTACTTATCCGTTCACCTGCGCAGTGGCTCACTCCCTGATCTCAGCTCCATGAGGACAGAGACCTTGCCTGCCCCATGCACCATTGACTCTAAGGGCCTAGAATAAACCGGGCCTGGGAAATGTTCAGTAGCGATTTGCCGCATGGAGAGCTCTCTTCCCATGAACCCTCGCCAACAGCCCATAGAACTGAAATTCCACTAACGTGGTTAGGGATATGCTGTTCTCTGTCAACCCTTGCAACAAGTTGTCAGCCATTGTAGTACGTGGCTGTTCCTCTCTTCCATCAAAACACAAAGTGTCAGAACTGGAAGGTACCCTAGATACCATCCAGCCTAGGGCTCATGTTTTCAGAGGAAGAAACAGAGTCAAAGAGGATATTTGGTAACCAACATAGGGCCAGTCCCCCATCTCTGGATCTGATTCTCCTCCTGTTCCTTGGCCTCCAGCCCCTGTCCACCTTCAGAGCTGGCAGCTGAGTCTTTCTCCAGCCGCATCATCCCAACACTGACTCTCCTGCCTGGCTCCTTCACTCATAAAGACCCTGGTGATGACATTTAGCCTACCTGACTAAGCCAGGATCATCTCCCCATCTCAACATCCAGAACTTAATTGCACCTGCAGAGTTCTTTCTGCCACATAAGGAAACATAACTGCAAGTTCTGGGGATTCGAATGTGGACCCCTTTTGAGGGTGACTGCATGCTGCACCTCCAGTCATGCCATCTGCCTGTTGGTATATCCTCAGGCACATGCACATTCTCCCCCAATGACCCCCACACTTTCTATCCCCCACTGTCACAGCACTTATCACATTGCTTTATAGCTGGCTTAATGCTTGGCGGCCTGATTGGGTCATGACTTCCTCACGGCCGAGCCTTGGTCATCGTTATATCCAACCATCGGCACATCCCTGGCACTTGGTAAGCATGCAAGTTGTTCTGGCTGCCTTGGTTGTGTTTTCCTGCACCCCATCCCTGTTCTTGTTCAATGAACTTAAAGCACCTCCCTCCAAGTCCTGGTTTTTGAGCTCTGGCATGGGATCAGGCCTCTCCCAGGTCAAGAGAGATCCTGGCCACCATATTTTAGTCCATATTTTTAGTCTCCTGACATATGAAAGTAGGAAAAAATATTGAAACTAGATTACAAAAATTGTGGGTTTGTAAAATATTCAAATCAACAGCTGTCTCTTTTGATGTCTAAACTGCTATGCAATAGAACTTTAGGTGTGGTGGACGAGCCTATCCCAAGGTTCGTATGTAAGATATATTATTCAGGGGATCTTATAGGAGGTATTGTCCCAAATTCAGACTGCTGTATTCAGCTGTGTCTTGCGTGGACTGTGTCAAAAGTTTAAATTCATGTCATTTCATGAATGAGAGGTCTAGTCCAAGAAGCTCTCCTAGTCACACCCCCTGTCCTCTGGTCTCTGGCACTTCGAGAGGCCCTGATTGGAAAAAAGACTGAAGGAAAACCTGTAGGGTATGGTTTAATACTCTCGGTCAGACGTTGGGCAAGTCACATCTCTCCTTCAAACTCCTTCGTACTCACCTGTCAACCAGGGACTCAGAGCCCATGACCTCTAAGTTTCCTTCTTACCAACATCCTTGTTCTAGTTCAGGTTGCCATAACAGAGTACTATAGACTGGGTGACTTCAACAACAAACATTTACTTCTGGAGTCTGGATCAAGTCTAAGATGAATGTGCCAACAAATTGGAATCCTGGTGAGGGCCCTCTTCTTGATTTGCAGACAGCTACTTTCTCATGTGTCCTCACATGGCAGGGAGAGAGAGCAAAGCCCTGCTCCCCCATCTTCTTCTTCTCATAAGGACACTAATCTCATCATGAGGGCCCTACCCTCCTGACTTCATCTCAACCTAATCACCTCCCAAAGGCCCCACTTCCATATACCATCAAATTGGGTGTTAGGATTTCAACATGAATTTTGGGTGGACACAAACATTCGGCCCATAATAATTCTGCTACCTGGAGGGATCTGTGGTAGTGTCTGCTGCCTGGCTTCTGGTCAAATCTATCCTGCTAATGCAGGCATGAAAATGATTTAGCTTCCAGTCTAAGCTAGGAAGTGATCACATCAATGTCCTTCTGTTCCCAGACACTCTGGCAGTGCCTCTTGCTAGCCCTGTCATTTGTAGCTTCATAGAATCCCCGAACATTGGAACACTGGCTCTATCTGAGGTTCAGAGAAGGTATCCTGCCTTCCCCATGCGTCCAAGTGGGGGCATGCACCCCAAGTCTCCCAACCGCTTGCTCCCTAATATTTTTGCCGTGCCATGGCAAGCTGGAAGAGGTAGGCCGGTCTATTACTCTGCAGTGAATACACTTGAAAAAGCACGGGGAAACCCTGATTTTAAAGGAACTCTGATGGCTTTTGGAAAGAAAACAAGAGCCAAAAAATGTTACAAACAATTGAAAACAATTTCTATGTTTATGCATTATGTGCTTTTCTGTTTCTGCGTTCTACTTTATAATAAAAATATATCTGAAAAGTCACAAATAAACAACACTGAATAAATGGAGCTTCAGGTCCTCAAGCAAGCCAAGAACCCATCACTTCTTTCCTGAGGTCTTTTGGGCCTACTCTTATCCTACCCTGTTCCCCCAGGCCTCGTGCCCACCAAAAGCCCCTCCACACTCTACAGCATCCATATCCTGGACTCGTCCATCTATTCATTCATTTGCTCATCTACTCATCATGTAGTTATAATGGTCCTACTGTATTTGATGTACCCTATAACCCTTAGGTTGCCTTGATGACACACAGTGTGATATAATAAAAATCGAACAGACCTAGATGTCCAGCAGAGACCTGCCTTTGCTTCTCTCTCTCTAGTCCTCAAATTCCTCATCTGCAAGGTAAAAAACCTGTCCTAGGCCAGGCTTGCAAAATCAAATGCATACAAGGGCCTGGCAGGTCAGTGGCATTAGAGAGGCTAGCTAGAGATAAGTAATAGGGAGTGGTGGTGACTTTGGCAAATTAGAGAGAGTTCATATCCAGTCCAAAAGGGACAATTGCCACTGAGCCCTGGCTGATTGTTTCCGTGCAATAATGTGGGCTCAGGAAGGCCAGATAGTCCCTTTTTAATTTTTTCAAGAAAAGATGGAAATCTTGATTTTTATGAGACATGTTCAAAATGTTTAAACCATTGGCTGAAGCGGGTGGATCACCTGAGGTCAGAAGTTCAGACCAGCCTGACCAACATGGTGAAACCTGTCTCTACTAAAAATACAAAAATTAGCTGGGTGTGGTGGTGGATGCCTGTAATCCCAGCCACTGGGGAGGCTGAGGCAGGAGAATCACTTGAACCTGGGAGGCGGAGGTTGCAGTGAGCCAAGGTCATGCCATTGCACTCCAGCCTGGGTGACAGAGAGAGACTCTGTCTCAAAAAAAGAAAAAAAAAAATTGTACAGGTCAAAGAAAACCTGTCTAAGTGCGAAATTCAGCCCTAGTCGCCAGTTGGCAAGCCTTGAGAGAATTGGTAGATTGCATTCCGGCTTTCCCACTCTGCCATGCATACCTCACTTCCTTTTTGTCTGGATGTGTGTCTCTCCCACAGCAATCAAGGTATATAGTTAGGGTTAAGCATTTAGTTGTCCTGGGAAGATAGTCGATGCTCAGTTAACCAACTTATGCCTACTGTTCCATTATTGGAACGCCAAACGTGGAGGGATTTAGATCCCACTGCTCAAGGTCATCTCCAAGGTCTGATTTTCCACTCATGCAAAAATTCAAAAAATTGTAACCTCTGGCATAAGTGGGTTAATAATAGCTATAAAGGCCTAGATGTATGTGTTGTACTCCTGTATCGTACCCCCTCCACCAACACTAGTTCAGAACTGGGTGTACTAAATAGTACCCAGTAGTATGTGCTTATTGAATAACTGGGAGCTGCAGCTTTTAATTGTAGAATAAAATAGGTTAAGGCCAGGCACGGTAGCTCACGCCTGTAATTCCAAAACTTTGGGATGCTGAGGCAGGTGCATCACCTGAGGTTGGGAGTCCAACACCAGTCTGACCAACTTGGAGAAACCCTGTCTCTACTAAAACTAAAAAATTAGCCAGGTGTGGTGGCACATGCCTGTAATCCCAGCTATTCAGGAGGCTGAGGCAGGAGAATTGCTTGAACCCAGGAGGTGAAAATTGTGGTGAGCTGAGATCGCGCCATTGCACTCCAGTCTGGGCAACAAGAGTGACACTCCGTCTCAAAAAAAAAGGGGGGGGAGGGGGAGTGTTATAAAATAGGTGCAAGAAGCCATGGTTTTTGGCAAAATGGCTATAATATTTGTTAAAGAAGCTGATGCACCTGAAATCTCAAAGAGAGACTCCTGGTCTGTAATTTATCCTTCTCCGTATGCAGGTAAGCAAACGAGTCCTGAAAAAGCAGGACTATATCGCTTGTCAAAAACCACACTGCACCAACCCCTGTGGGCCTAAATTAATTTATTCCTCCAAGCCATAAATCTGTCTCTCTCCCCCACTCTTTATTTCTTCCTTCATTATCCCTGACTCACCAGGAGGAGTTCACAGACAACTCAAGGATACATCTCACTTACCAGCGGCAGGACTTGGGCTCTGGGCAGAAAAGAAACCCATTATTCCCGAATCTGTGACTCTCAGGGTGATCACACCTTCTGTAGCTGAAGGCAGTACAAAGAAACACTTGAGTCTAGTGGCATGGCCCTATTTTCTTCCCTAAAGGGAAAATGGGCCATTATTCTCACAGTGCCCCATTCCCACCAGCCCTGAGTTTAGCAGGTTCCATGCTGGACACTCCAACAACATATTAGCATATTTTGCATTTAAAAAGGGCTTGGAAAATGAATTAAATGATTGGCATGGGGTTTCAAACGATTTTTTCCAAACTACTAGTAATTGTGTGGTTTTGAAATTTGCCATTTCTGCCTGCCTTGCCCTTGGCTCTGGCAGCCAGCTTAATCAGGAGACACCGTACCAGGCGGGGCATATTTTAAGGCTCGTGATACCCAGTGATTGTCGGAACACTACCTGGAGACTTGCTAAAGAGAACCTTGTCCTAGTTTTTCAGCAGAGCTTACAGTTCATTTTCTTTCCTTACAGAGCTGAGATTTATACCAATTAGAAACTGCTTCTTGTGAAAGGGTCTAGGTCAGCCCTTTGAGACTGCTGAGGTGCCAGGCAATGTAGACACCATCCAAATCCTGACATGAAGCTAACAGGGGTACAGCTTGGGGGCGGTGCTAGGGTGTGCGCTTGTTCACAGAGCATGGCACTGCTCTAGCCAAGAGGGCTGTGTATAGGGGCGATTGTCTTTGGAATGGTGGAAGCTTCTGGAATGTGCTTGGAAAATCAGGTCCAACTTCTTCATTTTTCAGGCAAGAGAGAACTCAGAGAGACTGTTTCATGTACAGGGTCACAGCCATTTTTACTCTTCTGTGAGAGTAGAATTCAGATTCTTCTGACTTTTAACATAGGTTTGTTAATTTTACAAGTCCATGGAAAAGAGAATTTAACTGGGAGTTAAGAGTTTTAGGTTGAACAGCGTTCCTAGGTGGAAGTGAGAAAGTCTGGGATGGATGAACTTACAAAATGACAAGCTCACAGGCATTTTTATTTTTATTTTATCTTGAGGCAGGATCCCGCTCTGTCACCCAGGCTGGAGGGCAGTGGCCCTATCTCGGTTCACTGCAACCTCTGAATCCCAGGCTCAATTGATCCTCCCACCTCAGCCACCCAAGTAGCTATGACTACAAGTCTGGGCCTCCATGCCTGGCTAATTTTTGGGGTATGGGGGTTGTTTTTTCCCCTGTAGAAACAGGATTTCGCCATGTCATCCAGGCTGGTCTCAAACTCCTGGCCTCAGGTAATCTGCCTGCCTCGGCCTCCCAAAGTGCTGGGATTACAGGTGTGAGCTACTGCACCCAGCCTACGCAGGCTTTTTTAAACAACTGAGGATTGTTATTAATATAATTAATGATTATAGCAACAGTAGTAATAATTGCTAACATTTGTGTGCTTTCTCAGGCTCAAGCACTGTGCCAAGTGCAGGACATGTGCTAGATGACTTAATTGTCACAACAACTCTGTGAAGCAAGTTGATACCAAAAGAGCCCTGTTTTACAGATGAGAAAACTGAGGCTCAAGTAAGTGACCCAAGGTTACCCAGATCTGTCTGACTTCAGAATCAGAATCTTTAGGGGAGAAAAAATGGAGAGAATCTGACTTTAGAATCAGAATCTTTAGGGGAAAAAAAGGAGAGAATCCATATATACATGATTAAGAAATGGGATTCTCAAGGCAGGCAGCCCTCTTTAAAGTGTTTAGGTTGGTGTAAAAGTAATTGCAGTGAAACAACTGCAATTACATTTGCACCAACCTAATATTAAACACAGAGACAAGATGAAATAGACGCGAGCTAGGCCAGGTATGGTGGCTCACGCCTGTAATCCCAACACATTGGGAGGCTGAGACAGGAGGATCCCTTTGAGACCAGGAGTTCAAGACCAGCCTGGGCAACGTGGCAAGACCATGGCTTTACAAAAATTTAAAAATTAGTTGGGCATGTTGGTGCACAACTGTAGTCCCAGCTACTCAGGAGGCTGAGCTGGGAGGATTGCCTGAGCATAGGAGGTCGAGGCTGCAGCGAGCCATGATCTCACCACTGTACTCCAGCCTGGGTGACAGAGTGAGACCCTGTCTCAAAGTAAATAAATAAAAGCTGGAACACAGGAGAGACCCAAGGGCACCTAGACAGCACAGCTGAGAGAGCAGAGGCGAGTGTAGCATGCATGGAACCAAAGCACCCCTGCGGAGTGGACAGACGCACAGACCTACAGCTTAGGGAGGGACAAAACAAAAATTCCTGTTTTTTTCAGGAGCTGGAGACAGAGGAAATATCTGTATCGTGCATGAGTGTGTGTGTGTGTGTGTGTGTGTGTGTGTACATGATATGGAAGAAGAGGCTCTCACACACCAGGAGACTGGAGGGAGCGTGCATTCTTATGCTGGCTGAGCATACGGGCCATGATGCAGTCACTATGTGGATAAGAGTGACAGAAGAGAAACCAAAACCTAGCAAGAAAGGGAAAGCTGCAACCCGCAAATGCATCTAGCAGCGTGCGGCTAAATGCATGTCAGGAGATGCCATCCTGTGACGTACCTTGTTTGACCAGAGAGCCCCCTCGTGCTCTGTGTAATAACTGGGTAGGGCCACGGGCTGTGGGGGATGTGCTGGCGGGAGCCCTGATGGTCAGCGGCGCTGAGGGAATGAGTGGTTCATTTCACCTCAGGTGTGTTCCTACGCTTCACAGCGCTGATGGATTGTGCCTGTGCAAGGGTTCTTGGAAGGCTCATTCCAGGTGGTTCTCACTGTGAATATAAATGAAGTACAACAGGTTTGGACTCTACCTAGGGTCTTGTGGGCTGGTTTTTATTTTATTTTGCAGAGAGCCCAGGAGATGGCAGATAATAATTCATTTATTCATCCGCTACAAATTGAAGACATTGATCTTTTTTTCAGTTATTAAAACACTGCATTTCACCAAAAAGAAAACATTTACTTAACTCTGAGCCATTGATTAAATAGAATATTATAGAACAATTCGAAGTTTGATTATGAAGACTGTATACCTCTAATCCCAGCACTTTGGGAGGCCGAGGCCGGCAGATCACCTGAGGTCAGGAGTTTGAGACCAGCCTGGATAACATGGTGAAACCCTGTCTCTCCTAAAAATACAAAAATTTAGCCACGTGTGGTGGCCGGTGCCTGTAGTCCCAGCTACTTGGGAAGCTGAGGCAGGAGAATCGCTTGAACCCAGGAGGCAGAGGTTGCAGTAAGCTGAGATCATACCGCTGCACTCCAGGCTGTGTGACAGAGTGACTAGAAAGAGACTCCGTCTCCAAAAGAAGACTGTGTAGCAATAAGGGTAGCTGCTTGCATGGGACATTATGTAAAGTGAGGAATGTATGTAATGTATGTGTAGTGGAATAACATTTTCTGAAGGCATACAGATATGCCCAAAGTCAGCGAGATCAAGCAACTGGCTTAAAGTCACACTGCTGGTTAATGGCTGAGCCAGGATTCATCAACCCAAGAAGGATGCGTCTTCTTAATCACAGCTGTACTAAACTACCAAGGCTATCTTATGATGCATTCCAACTTCAAATCTGCAAATCCAAAATAATTTGTTCAACTCTGCAAAAGATGCATCAAACAAAGCCTGTGACCTTTTACTGTCATGAAAGAGCTTCAAGAACTTTTAACAATGCTTAGACTTGGTGATGAGCTATTCTAGTTTTTCTTTACTTTTCAAAGTTTATTTAATATGCTTATATTCGCCTTAATGACATGGACATACCTACATCCATACAAATGAGGGAGAAAATGAGAATAAGAACAATATGAGAACTCTCCCACCTCATTCTCAGAGTTGGGGGGAAAAACATTTCTATTTGAGCACTGTTAGGAAAAGCACATGAAAGATTGGTTCCACCTTCAAGTGCTGAGGAACAGGGTAGAGACCAAATACACAAGCGAGTTTCTGTGACAACAGTTGAAAAGCAATAGCTGTGAGAGTTGAGTGCTCTGAATTTTCAGAGTGCCAAAAGGATATAAAATAAATGACCCCAGACAGAATTCATCCTGACAAACTTTCTGCCTATATTAGGTGAGTTTGGAGAGGCATTTGGAAGTCACGATGGCCCTCCCTCAAGTGGTGGAAGGAATGGCATGGACGGATTGTGAAGTGGAGCCCTGTTGGTGATGAAGAAGTGGGTCTGTCACTAGGGAGACTCTGAATGCGCCACATTGAGGGATGTGAGCATGTTAAGTTTTCAATATTGTTAGAGGCGTTTGAACTATTGCAACTCCATCTTGAATAGGGGTTGGGTAAAATGAGGCTGAGACCTACTGGGCTGCATTTCCAGACGATTAGGGCATTCTAAGTCCCAGGATGAGCTAGGAGGTCAACACAAGATGCAGGTCACAAAGACCTTGCTGATAAAACAGATTGCAGTAAAGAAGCCGGCCAAAATCCTCCAAAACCAAGATGACCACGAGAGTGACCTCTGGTCTGGGTATCCTCACTGCTACACTTGCACCAGCACCATGACAGTTTACAAATGCAATGGAAACATCAGGAAGGTACCCTCTATGGTCTAAAAAGCAGAGGCATGAATAATGCATCCCTTGTTTAGCATATCATCAAAAAATAACTATAAAAATGGGCAACCAGCAGCCCTAAGGGCTGCTCTGTCTATGGAGTAGCCATTATTTTATTCCTTTACTTTCTTTTTTTTTTTTTTTTTTTTGAGACGGAGTTTCGCTCTTGTTTCCCAGGCTGGAGTGCAATGGCGCGATCTCGGCTCACCGCAACCTCCGCCTCCTGGGTTCAGGCAATTCTGCTGCCTCAGCCTCCTGAGTAGCTGGGATTACAGGCACGCGCCACCATGCCCAGCTGAATTTTTGTCTTTTTAGTAGAGACGGGGTTTCACCATGTTGACCAGGATGGTCTCGATCTCTTGACCTCGTGATCCACCCGCCTCGGCCTCCCAAAGTGCTGGGATTAAAGGCTTGAGCCACCGCGCCCGGCCTTCCTTTACTTTCTTAATAAACTTGCTTTCCCTTTACAGACTCCCCCTGAATTCTTCCTTGTGCAGGATCCAAGAACCCTCTCTTGGGGTCTGGACTTGGACCCCTTTCCAGTATCTGTATCACTGACCATCAAAGGAAACCCCATCTGAGCGACGGGTACCAGATCCCCGTCTCTAATCTTGAGCTCCATCCTGGAAGCCACTTGTAACGTGGAGAGTTATTCCGTAAGCTGGTCCCGCCGCTGCTCCTACAGCTTTCAGACACCCACCCTCCTTTCCAACACCAGACCCGGGTTAGTGTGGTCACCTACTGGTGACTTCATTTGCATTAGGTGGTCAGATCTAGTGAGGATGTAATTCGGCTAAATTAATCGTGCAAATTCCTAGTGAGTTTTACAGGTGGGGAATAGAGGGTGAGAATTTGGGATTTAAAACTTGCATTTCAGAAATACTGTCACATTAGAGCTTCATTTCAGTCCCTTGGGGTGGCCACCAAGTAAACAGCTCAATTTCCATCCCTGCTGGAGGTACAGAATGCAGCATTCACACTTGCCAACAGATAATGTCTCCTGTCTTTGTCGGCACTTAATGGCTTTTAGTAGAGTTAAGGCTGGGAAGAAAGGGACTGACTTCCTCTTATTGGGTAAAATTGAAACACTAGGGAGACAATTTCATTTCAAACAGACCCTTTGCTTCTCAGATTACTGATCCACAACCTAGCCAACTCCTTTTCAGCTCATTCAGGTAACTTGGAAGACAGAGGGCACCCGCCTGGGGGAGGGGAGGGGAGGGTGGAAGAGGCCCTTGAGCTTTGTGTTTGGGATTTGTCAGCAGAGAGATTTGCATTTCTAATTAGAGCCCCGTCCGTCCGGGTGTGCTTCAGCCCAGTGGCTGCACATCGCTGCAGCTCTCCAAGTGCTCTGTTTGCAGAGAGCAAGGGAAGAATCTTCTCCATAAACAAACAGCTGTGGGAAGAGAGTAGAAAGCACCGGATGATGGGGTGCCAGGGACAATTCCTGTGTACGAAGGAGCCTTTCAGGTGGCATTGCAGCAAGCCACCATGGACACCCTGGCGAATATCCCTTGAGTGTCCATCCCTCACATGCCCTTTGTCTATGTAAGAGAAACTCATTACATATTCTACTCTGAGATTTGGAGATTTGTTGTGATTTCTCCAAAAATAAGTAACTGGGCATGTCAATCACAGTGTGTTTACACAGCAGAAAACTGGGAAAAGAAAACAAAGTTCAACAAGAGGTGAATGGTACGATAATTCAACAGTTAAGTAAATAAATGGTTAAATACGTGGGAGAAACCCTTCCATCATACAGGAAGTCTACAGATTTTTTTTTTTTAGTGGTAAATGTTAAATGAAAAATGCAGGATTCATACGGCGTATATCGTTTTGTTTTTTGTTTTTTGGGTTTTTTTTTGTTTGTTTTTTTGAGATGGAGTCTTGCTCCATCACCAGGCTGGAGTGCAGTGGCGGGATCTTGGCTCACTGCAACCTCCGCCTCCTGGGTTCAAGAAATTCTCCTGCTTCAGCCTCCCAAGCAGCTGGGACTACAGATGCGTGCCACCACACCCAGCTAATTTTTGTGTTTTTAATAGAGATGGAGTTTCACCATGTTGGCCAGGATGGTCTCAATCTTGACCTCGTGATCTGCCCACCTCAGCCTCCCAAAGTGCTGGGATTCCAAGTGTGAGCCACTGAGCCTGGCCTATAGTTTTTATTTAAAAAAAAAACATGCATGATGAAATTACAGCAAAATGTTAAAAAAAAAAAAAAAGTTGAGAACTTCAGGGATCAAATCAGAAATTACTTTTCTTGCTTTCATTTCTAAACGTATTCCAAAGGGGTTTTTGTGTGTGATTATAGAAGTTATATGTTGAAGCAGGGAACCATCCTATACCTCATTACTTTTTTTCCTTCCTTCTTTTTTACCTTGGGCACACACTAGACCGTGGCCTTGCTCTCTGTGGGCCCATCCACACTCCATTCAGCCAAGCATTCTATTGCTGACAGAGAGAAAAGCAAGTTGCAGAAGCCATGGACAAAACCTGAACATTTCCAACATTTAGATGAACCCGTTAGTTCATCTAAACCCTTCTTCCACTTGTTTATATTTTTAGCTGGTAGAGCCTCTTGGGCCCAATGAGTTCCATGTGTTTTCCACCCTCCGTGTGAAGTGGCAGAGGCCTGCCCAGCTCGTATCCTCAGATGACCTCCTCTGGACTCCAAGGGGTCCTCCCTGTTTTTTACATTTCCAGCATTAAGGGAACAAAATAAGAACCTCCATGACACTTTTGCAATTAGCAAAGCGCACGTACGGACATAATTGTAAAACCGTAGAACTTGGTGTTGGAAAAGGCCTTAGGAATGGTGTAGGTCAGTGTTTTCCTCAAAGTCCATAATATAGGGAGTATTTCCAGAAATCACTGCAAGTCGTACAGTCCTCAGAATATGGTGGCACGGGATGCTTAAAAATATCAGGGTCGTTGGGGGTTTGGTTTGGTTTGGTTTTTGCTTTGGGCTGCAGTTGGATAACACTGGTTACCTCGTTTTGTTCAGAAACTCCAGCAGTTATACATATGCTTGGTTATTTTGTTAACAGAGACGTTAATTAATGTATGAGAGACAGAGTCTTTTAAACCTTGTGTTGTGGAGAAGGTGGACATTGATGGGACTCTGCTATTCTGAGCTAGATCTGTGAGTGGAGAGGGCAGGTATATTTTGGCCCTGCCTGAAGGGTGAGAAAATGGGCTTTGAAGTGGCTCCCTGACCCTGGCAGAGGAGGCTGGTGCACGGGGCCATCGGACGGCAATCCAGATTGTCAGACTCTAAGGGCCGGGCTGTCTCCAGGGTACCTCTTCTGCCTTTGTTTAAACCAACTTCCTGAGATGTGCTTTCTGCGCTAGGAATAATTTAGTAGATTCTGAATTTGTGCATGCTCCAAGTGTGGTCTTTCTTTCTGGACTGAGTCTTCTGCTTAGAAAATAATTAATTATTTTAATTTCCTAAGTCCTTTACTCTTTCCACAGTTACTCTTTCCTAACTGTAGAAATACAGACTTCCAAGTTTGGTAGAGTATCATGGGAAAGAAGGCAGGCTCTGGAGTCAGACAGCCTGGGTTCAAATCCTGGCTCTCCCACTCGCCAGTCCCCAGTCCCAGGTTTAACTTCTCCGTGCATTAGTTTGCCCAGCTGCAAAATGGGAATAATGATAGCATCTGCCTTAAAGGGCCACCGTGAAGATTAACCGAGGTGATGAGTGCTTGTCATTACATCACACTTGTAAAGTACTTGACGTTACTCTTGTCATTATATTGCACAGAAAAGTCATTACAAGCACAGAACAGTCCTCGTCCCAGGCCTCATGCTCAGTGCACACTCACTAAATCTGAGTAGTCACCATCGTCACTGTCCTTGTCGTTACTGTTGGGTTTTCATGGAAGGACCCCTGCCAGCACAGCATCAGCTTAAACTAATTTTGCTTTGCTGGACCTGTGACCATTACTTCCTTTTCTGTGTTGTTTGCTTTATCCTTTAGAGGAGAATAATTAAATCTCTCCCATTCTGTCAGTACCCATTTTAAAGAGCAAGACCCGGACATCCAGTGTGACTTGCTCGAGGTCAAACAGCTTGTGAGGGCAGAGTGGGAGGAAAAGCCCGAATCTCCCTATCACCTGCCGACAGCTCTTTGCGCCATGGTGCCATGTATCCTCTGCATGCCTCCTTTCATCCTCCACACCCTGAAAATAGGGAGAAACAGGAGATTCCACCAGATACATGAAAACCCCGTTCCGTACACTGAGCGTTGACTGTTCACCTGGCCATTGGTTCGTGTCTTTCTTTTATTTTAGCATCAGCATTAGGCACTGCTGCTCGGAGGAGTGCTGTTGGTTTCTGCTTCTCCTTCCTCCCTGCCAGCCTTCCCCGAAAGCTCCCTGCAGGAGACCACCAGCCCTGTCAGCCCTACCGAGAATTCTCAAATGGTGGAGTGAATGACAAAGGCACTAGAGGCCTGGGGATAGCGGGGAGTCAGCTGGTGGCTTCTGCCTGGTTTGAAGCCCTTGTCCTTCCCATAAGCATTTAGCCACCTGTGAGGCTTCTTCCAGGTCTCTAAGGCCTAGAAGTCTCCCTGTCCGCCACTTCCTGAGTACACCTTGCAAATGCCAGACACTTTGAGGTTGCAAAACCCACTTCCTGCCTCACAGTAGGGAGTCAGGAACAGACGGTGAACCAAAACACAGGGTTCTTGCACAAACAGAGCACTTGGAGGGTCGGGGGTTGGGGCAATCCAGGCAGAGGGGCAGCCTGAGCAGAGGTACAGTGTGAGTTCACACTTAGCATGCAGCTGAACGCTTCATTGTTCTCTGATTGCTTTGAGGATATTTCAGCCCTCCAGCTAGAGAGAATAGTTCTGGCAAGACCTGGTGATGAAGCCTCCCTTTCCTCCCTAGCTCCTGCATTTGTGGGGCTGATTGACAGCTTGGAAAGCCTCTTCATGTATGTGATTGTATTTGAGCCTCCCAGCATCTGTGTGAGATCAGATGTTATCCCCCATTTTACAGATGAGGAAACTGAGACCTTTAGAGGGCGTCTCAGGGGCTCAGCTACCCAGTGACTGAACCTAAACTTGTACTGAGGTATGAAGTCTGACTCCAAGTCCACCCCATATGGTCAACTCTGGGGAAATGTGTGCAGATGTAGGGCTTGACTGTAGATCCCACTCTTGGAGACACGAAGAAGGAACAAACAGGTGAGCACAAGCATCTCCTACTACGGCTGCCTGTGTTCTTCCCTACGCAAAGAAAAGGAAGTGGGGAAGAGAGTTGGAAAAAGGGAACTGCCCCACAGGCAGTGATCTTTTGGGGTGCCCGGAGGCCTCTATGCGGAGGCTTCGGTGTGCTCATTCTCTCGGTTTTGAAAGGGTAGGGTGGGAAGGGTACAGCGGGAAGGGTGCTGGCTTTGGGAGTAAGACCTATGGCTCAAGTTCCAGCTCTTCCACGCATGAGTTGCCTGGACTTGGACAGTCATGTCTCTTTGGGACTCAGTTTCCCTAGTTGGAAAATGAGACGGTTGTAGGAAGTTCATCTCATAAATCTATAGGCCTGGCATTGAGAACATTGGTCTTCAGCACCTTCTCTCTCAGGCCCCCAGCCCTGCCAGGCCTGCTTCCCCAGCCCACTTCCTACCACATCCATCCCCAGGTTCCTTCCAGGAACAAATTCTCCTAACAAACGCAACCTCTAGTTCAGTGGAAACATCAGGGAGCTTGTTAACAAGCTGACTCCCAGGCTTCGCCCCAGAACCCGAAGACTCCAAATCCCTGGGCATCAAGGCCCAAGGCTGTTCTCCCCTGAACCCTCCTGGAAATTCTGATGATCGGCCAGATTTGGCAGTCATTGCCTGAGCTTCGTGGTTCTCAAACTCAGTGGGCACTGGGATCACCTGGGGGCATGTGAAATGGCTGGGCCTCACCCCCAGAATCTCGGATTCAATAGGTCGGGGTGGTTGAGGCCCCAAATCTGCATTTCTAACAAATTCCCAGGTGATGCGGGCGTGACACTTGGAGAACCATTGCCCCAGCTCATTTTCTGAGAACCCAACTAGCAGACCATCAAAAGAACCTTTACTCATGGGCCATGGTTGCAGGGGAGCATCCCTGACAGCGTGGGAACTTTTTAACAGACCCTCAAAATGATTGAGATACTTACAGCAGCAACTACTGTTTACTCAGACCTGTTACTTGCCAGACTCTGCACTAAATGTCCTAAATCACTGTTTCTTATTCTTTTACGAAGCTTGGAGATTCAGAGATCAAGGATCAATGAGGTTAAGTCATAATGTAAGATTATACTTATTACAGATGTGATTAGGACTTTCTAGAGCAAAATGTGGGCTATTTTCTTTACCTCACTAGGCCTCTCTGTCATCTGAGCCATGAGAGACTCTATTATGGGAATTTCAAACCAGGTTTAGACAGGGGTCATTACCCAGGAGTTTTTGGTTAGAGGAGCCTTTCATTAGTTCTCCACAAATTGCATCCTATTGGTAGCGGCCTTTGGCCCCCTCCATGAGACAGCACTGCTGAGTGCTCGCTTTTAAGGGACCCCTCATGTAAATAGGGATTGTTGCATCTATAGCATTCTGAGCTCTTTCGGTGGAAACGGTGAACTGCTGGCGGATCGGGGAAGACCCCACCTTAGTTGGTTTCTGCCTGTGTTCTGGGCGGGCTGATGTTCTGTTTGGCTGAAGGACCTTGGGAAAGAGCTGCTGGCACCGGATTCCAGGGAATGTTCACTAGCTAGACAGACATGGAGGAGCTTATGTTATGACCGAAACACTTCCAGCTGGTGGGTCTTAGTGGGGGATCTGCTTTCTCACTAATTTGTAAAGATTCATCTGTTGTCTAATAGGAAGCTCATGGATTTGTAAAGAATTTTAAAACACAGAGTAATTAGGAAGTACAGGTGGCTGTGAGAGCTTTTTCTATCCTTAGCTTTTTGTTCTCACCCTTCACACAGACACACACACACACACACACACACACACACACACCATGCTTGTGATTTTCTTCAGTTAATTTTACATCTGCAGGGACCTCAGCAAGTCCTTCAAGCCATCTATGCCTTTCCTGGAGAATCTCCTACTACATCGGGCTGTGTTCTCTCCTATGCAAAGGAAAGCAAGCAGGGAGTAGGGAAGGAAAAAGGGAAGTGCGCCGTGCAGGCATTGATCTGTTGGAGTGGCCAGAGGCCTCCACAGAGGCTTCAGAGAGCTCATTCTCTCTTTCGGTTTTGAAAGGGTAGACACACGTAGGTCCTAGACAGGCTCCATCCACACCCTTGAAGGCAGCTGGCAGCTTGGTAGAATCAACTGACATTAGAATTGGTGTTGAAACTTGATGATGCTAGCCCAGGGTCCACTTACTAACCACACCACCTCCTCTGAGCTTCGCATCGCCAATCTGACCTGCCCGTCACCCAAGGGAGATTTTGAAGGCAAAAGAGATCATGGATATAAAAGTATCCCTCCAGTCTGGGATCTGGAAAGGACTCTGGGAATCCAGAGATTTCTATTTACTAATGATAGAACTGGGGTCCAGAAAGAGGAGGTAACCTGCCAGAGGTCGCAGGTGAGGGAAGTGACGAGGGAGGTGGAAGAAGGTTGGGGTGGAGGGAAGACTTTGGGAATCTTTCTAGGCAGAGCACCCTCATCAGCTTTTAAAACAGAGGGCTTTATGACTACTGTTTCTCGCTGAGTGTCTCTCTCTCTCTCTCTCTCTCTCTCTCTCTCTCTCTGTGTGTGTCTGTCTGTCTCACACACACATTTTTTGGTTTAAATAGCAGAAAGGCAATGACTGCTCTTTACAGGAGAGAATCACATGCTTTTGCACTGACTACAAGGAAACCTACTGGGCATCAATCAACTTTGCAAGTTAGAACATAAGACATGAAATAGTAAAGCAAAAAGCTACAGAGAATCTATTGCCCAAACTACCTTGCATGTGTGGGGCTTGGTGGCCTTACACTTGCCTAATGCCCCTGCCCAACTGTGTTGTCCCTATTACTCTTCCACAAATACACACACTCCTGGTCCCCCTGTGCCCAAACACACATAGTGCAGAACCAAAGACCATGGGCTACCCACACACACAGAGAGAAGGAGAATTGGAATTTTATTTCTCACCACCACTGTGACCTTGGGCAAGTTACCTAACCTCTCTGAGCTTCAGCTTCCTCATCTGGACAATAATAATATTTCCTAATGCTGTTGTGAGGATTAACCAAGGTAAAGCATACAAAGTGCTTAATACAAGGACTGGCACAAAGTAAGGTTAATAAATGTGATCTGCCGCTATTGAAAATGTTGGAGATGACATTGAAGGTCACATTATTGTCATTTTCATAAGAAAATTAACTGGTTTATAATTTAAATGAGATCTCACTAAACTTCTAGCAATCTGACTGCATAATTAAAACTCTGGTTTTCTACCCAGGAAAGAACAAATATTGTCCAGATTTTCAGCACACCCTAGCTGGGCTGTTATCTCTAGAATGCTGAGGTGCTGCCATGGTGGTCTCCAGTAATACCTTGTGTATATAAACATCCTATATCTGAAAAGCATATAGAATTATAAATAATAAAAGGTACGGATAGAATGGAACTGGAAAGCATGAAAGCAAGAGTGTGAACAAAAGTCCAGTTATAAGCAGGGTAAAAGTTAAAGGTGCTGCACTTACAGTCTACAGAGTACTTTGGGTGGGGTGCGATGGCTCATGCCTGTAATCCCAGCACTTCGCGAAGCCGAGATGGGTGGATCACCTGAAGTCAGGAGTTCGAGCCCAGCCTGACCAACATAAAGAAACCCCATCTCTACTAAAAATACAAAATTAGCCAGGCATGGTGGTGCATGTCTGTAATCGCAACTACTCAGGAGGCTGAGGCAGGAGAATCGCTTGAACCCAGGAGGCGGAGGTTGCAGTGAGCTGAGATCGCGCCATTGCACTCCAGCCTGGGTAACAAGAGTAAAGCTCTGTCAAAAAAAAAAAAAGTGCTTTGTATGTCCCCACTCCTGATGGCCCCTCAGCCGGCCTGGAAAGTAGACATTACTCTGCCCGCTTCACAGGTGAGGTAATCGAGTTTCAGCCACGTGGCAGGACCAGCATCCAGAGAAGAGTGGGAGATGCTGAGTCAGAAGAGATAGGAAAGGGCTGCAATACATAGGGCCTGGAGGACTTGGTAGAAGACTTTAGATTTTGTTTGGGGCTCAGTGGAAAGCCTTCAAGGCTTTAAGCAGGAGAGTGCTGCCACCTGATCTACGTGTTAAGAAGATCACCGGCCAGAGTGGAGAAGGCAAAAGTGGAGCCAAGGAGGCCGCTTGGGAGGCTGCTTTGGAAGTTCCAGTAAGAGATGAGGGCAGTGCCCATGGAGGTAAAGAGAAGGGGACAGATTCAGAGATACAGAGAGGGTCCAAAGATAGCATTACTAAGGAATGGATGTAGATGTTGGCAGAGAGGGGAGAAGGCACAGTTTCCCAGTGAGTTGCTGGGTGGTTGATTTAGGGTGTCTTCAGGAGGAACCTGTTGGAGGTTGCGGGGAGGGGAGTCAAGGGATCCTTGCAAACTTGTCAGGCTGCAGCAACCTAGGCATGCACTTTTGCACAGAGTTGAGTTCCCTAAACATGCACCCTTCTCTGGCAGAGAGCAGGTCTTATTCTTTTGCTCCTGGGCATTGAATAAATGCCTTCTGTGAACTGAGGGAGCTTAGGCCCACCCCACTCAGTCTGTCTGTACAGAATGGTGCCGCTGGCTCCGAGAGGCCCTGTATTCCTGCTGCCGCCAGGGAACCAGGGAGCAAGTAATGATCCTTCTCAGAATGTTGGGCCTGATACAAGAAACAAACAAAAACCCCTGATGTCCTACCTTCTAATGTTTCAGACTTCGGGTAACTTTTTCTTTTGCCAGTCTCCCTGGGATCTTTCCTCTGCTCATGTTTGAAAGTGAGTCTTTTTTATTTTTTTTATGTTGTTACTCAGGCCTTAAATAACCTTTGTCCTATGATGGCTTCTGGAAGGATGAAGCCTAAGTTAGTATAAAAGTAATTGCCATTAACACAAAAATTAGCCAGGCATGGTGGTGTGCACCTGTAATCCCAGCTACTCAGGAGGCTGAGGCAGGAGAATCACTTGAACCAGGAGACGGACGTTGCATGCTGTGAGCCAAGATCGTGCCACTGCATCCAGCCTGGGCAACAGAGCAAGACTCCATCTCAAAAAAAAAAAAAGTAATTGTGGCTTTTGCCATTGAAAGTAACGGCAAAACTGCAATTACTTTTGCACCAACCAATAGACTAATAATAAGATCAACACTAACAATAGGCATTTATAGAGTGTCATCCCATTAAAAGACCTCTCTTATATACAGTCCTTGATTTTAGCCTCATGAAAATCTCTGAGGTAAGATAAATGGCATGTGTAGCTCTATTTGAGAGGCCAAGGAACATAGCAACCACGAACATGTAAATGTCAGTAATTGCATGGTTACACTGAAAGAGCTGAACTGGATAAGGTACTCAGAACAGGGCCTGCAATACGAATGTTAGATGATGATGTTGTGATTCGCCTCCAGATAGAGAAACTGAGGCACGATGAGGCTGTGATGTCCCCACACTCCGTAGTGGAATCAGTTTCAAGCTGTGTACACTCTGGTGTTCCCAGACGCCATCCTCAGAAGGAATCTATGTGGCTTTTGGGGACATTCATTTGGACAGGAAGGCCTCTGCCAGGGCTGGGTCCTGGTGAAATTCCTCTCTCCTCTGTGCGAGCTTCCCTGCCTCTCCCTCAGCCTGAAATCTCTGCTCTTCTCCCATCGAGTCTGCCTTCCCGCTGAGGGGGGTTGATCTCACTGTCTGGGACCACTCTACCGTCTCCTCCCCGCCCTGCCTCCTGCCCCAGGTGGCCTTCCCTCTGCCTGTCACCTTCCAGTCCTCCACCCAGTGTCCTTCTCCAACAGGTTTCTGCAGTCGGGAGTACCCCAGGCCCTGAGGACAGGCCTGTGATGTCACTGAGCCCAGGTCCCTCCTCAAGGGTGGGTCTTGGCAACAGAGGCCTTGTCTCATACCTTGTCACTCTCCATCCCTATGTGCCAGGCCCAGCACAAAGCCCAGAGCCCATACCAGACACTCTATAGAGCTGGCTTGTAAAAATTGACAAAGGTGGTCATCACCAGAACCCACCTTCACACATGGGGGATGTGTTCCTGAAGACTGTCCCCTCGGGGAGCGTGCCCTTTATTCCAAAGCTGGCACCAGGGCCCAGGGCACCCCAAGTGCCTGAAACCCCTGAGAATACCTCCCCACCCCCCACCACCACCCAGCACCACACTATCCTCCCTGGTGTGGGCCAAACTCTGCCCTCTGAAGATAGCTGCAGTCACACCTGGGGAACTGGGAGTGTGACTTCCCTTCAGAAACACAGTTGAGGGGAGACAGGTCCTCATCACAGGAGGCACTTAGACAGTAAAGATCCCGGCTTTACACTTCGCCTCATAGCACGACTCTGAAGACGGCTCCGAACCTGGCCTTCCCAACACGCCTTGGGCAAGGGCCACATCACCAGGGTAAAGGTGGAAAGTCCGCCACAGGGAGCTCTTTCAAACAATGGCTCTCCTTTGGCTGGCTCAGTTGAGCGAGTGTGTTTACATTTTGGCCTCAAAATACATGTTGAGGAATGAATGAGTGAGTGAGTGTAGCAGTGCGACCTCATCCCCTCGCAGCCGGAGCATGGGTTTGAGGGTCAGTGTGCGTGTGCGTGCCTGTGAGAGAGAGAAGGGCCGCTGAACCAGAGACGGTCTCTTTTTCGGAGGCAGCCCCGGGGCCGCGACACCTCTTTTCAGTTGTCACTGAAGAAGGCGAAGGAGGTGGCCGGAGTCAGCCGCCACGCTCCTTCCTTTGCTTCTTCCTCTCCCCGACGGCCTGCAAATTTGTTTCAGCCCAGCGGCTCCCTCCACTGACCTGAATTTAATTATTTTATTCTTTATAAATGGAACACTTCCCCCATCCCCTATTCTCAGCCCCCCACTGCCCCCCAGATTAACTGACCTCCCCTCATTAAGGGTTCTGAGGACTCAGGTTTGCGTGGGAAGACGTTTGGGGCCCGTTCACAGGCCTTGCTTGTTTGCAGGTCCCACTGTCCATCTCTGTTAAAATAATGAAGATTTGGCCAGGCAGGGGGTCTGGAAGGATGTTTTGCCTGAATTCCCAATATCTGCTTTTCGTCCAGCAAAATATTTTCCTGGGCATCAGTGGGAGAGGAAAAGGACAGTCGCTGTGTCTTCAGAGAGCAATCTCTAGCCGGCTGGCAGCGGTTCTGAGGCCGCCAGCGCACCCTGCCCCCAGCACTCCTCTGATCTCCATTCTTGTGGCCAGGGTGGGGTTGGAGCCAAGAGATTTTCAGCATGGGTATCATGGAAAGAGGAGGCGGTGTTGAAATCCAGCTCTATGCAGTTCCTGAGTGATTGTGATGAGTGCTGAGGTGTCACTGAAACCTGTTGACCGAGGCTGCCACCACCAGGGTCTCTTCCTGGCCACTTGCCTGTGAACTAAAACCACCGGGTTGGATGGAATTCTCAGCAAAGCCCTGAATCCATTTGGTGGCCACCAAGAAGCATGGGATGGCCGGGCAGGGACCTTTCTGGGTTTTTCAAGGTGGAAAGGTGGCACTGCCATTTACCAGTCTCTGAGTCTCCGTTTCTTCATTGGAGGCATGAAGTTGATGCTGCCTGTTTGCTGGGTGAGCGGCTCTGGAGCCAGACATTCCCAGCTCGGCTGCTCACTTGCTGTGTGGCTTTGGGCAAGTTGCTTACCTGTCTGTGCCTGGTTTTCCTTGTTGTATTAGTTTCCTGGGGTTGCTGGAACAAATTAGTATAAACTGGGTGGGTTAAAGCAATAGAAATGTATTCTTTCACAGTTCTGGAGACTTAAAGTCTGGAATCAAGTGCACGCCAAGCCCTATTCCCTCTGAAGCTCTAGGGAAAATCCTTTCTGGCCTCTTCTGCTGCTGGTGCTGCTGGCATTCCTTGTAGCTGCATTTATGTCTCCCATCTCTGCCTCTGTCTTCACGTCCCCTTCTGTTCTGTCTGTGAGTTTCTCCTCTGGGTGTCTCAGGTGGACATTTGCCATTGGATTTAGGGCCCATCGGGATAATCCAAAATGACCTTATCTTGATATCTTAATTACATCTACAAAGATTCTTTTCAAATAAGCTCACATTCACGGGTTCTGAGAACTAGAACACGGATATATCATTTGGGGAGCCACGTCAACCTGCTACTCTCATCTATCAAATGAGGATGGCATCAGTGCCTAGCATGATACGGAGTTTACATGAGCAAATGTGTCTCGTGCCCCGCACACAGCAAATGTTTGTTCTTTTCATAATCCGTACTGATCCACAATTCCATAATTACCACGATCATCATCACCATCATCATAGCCAACTTTCATTGAGAGACTTTCTAAACTTAACACATCTAAAATTAACTCTTGACTCTTTCCCAGTCTTCAACAGCTCAGTAAATAGTACCTCTGTTAACCCCAAAGCACAAGCCAACATCTTACAAATTATCCACGTTTCTTCTTTTTCTCTCATACTCCATTCCATCCAGAAATCTTGGCTGTTCTGTCTTCAAAATAGATCTCCAACCCAACCACAGCCTTCCAAGACCCCCAGTTGGCACCCCCCAGGTGCCCTTCACGTTTTGATGGGTATGAATGGCGCCCCTGGACACACATGAGCTTCAGTAATGCTGCTTCTCACCGCCTCTACCACTGTCCCCCATTCAAGACATCACTACCGGCCAGGCACAGTGGCATACGACTGTAATCCCAGCACTTTGGGAAGCCAAGATGGGCAGATCACCTGAGATCAGGAGTTGAAGACCAGCCTAACCAACATGGTGAAACCCCATATCTACTAAAAATACAAAAAATTAGCCGGGCCTGGTGGTGCATGCCTGTAATCCTACTCAGAAGGCTGAGGCAGAAGAATTGCTTGAGACCAGGAGGCGGAGGTTGCTGTGAACCTAGATCACACGACCACACTCCAGCCTGGACAACAGGGTGAGACTCCCGTTCAAAAAAAAAAAAAAAAGCCACCACTGCCTCTCACATGGATCACTGCAGTAGCTGCTGGCTGTTCTCAGCTTTATCTCTTGCCCCCAGCACCCCCTTATCTCCTGCATGTACCCATGACTGTCAACTCTCCTTGGAGCTATTTTTTAAAAACATGAGTCAGATTTGTTTCTCCTCTGCCCAAGCCTCCACTCATTCCCCCATCTCACTCAGAGCAAAAGCCAAGTCTTCCCCGCAGCCCCACATCCTCTCCTGCCTCTCTGTCACTCTGCTGCAGCCCGCGGACCTGGGACTCACTCTGAGACACCGGCCACCTGTTTCGGCATTTGCACTGGCTGTGTTCTCAGCCTAGAACACTCTTCTCCCAGCTATCATTGTGATGTTCTCCCTCACTGCACTATCGCTCACGTGTTTCCCATAGAACTCCAGGGGTGCCACTCACACCCACCAAAACATGAAGAGCCCCCCCAGGTGCGATATAGGGGTCCTGGAAGGCTGTGGTTGGGTCGGAGATCTATTTTGCAGACCGAATAGCCAAGATTTCTGGATGGAATGGAGTGTGAGAGAAAAAGAAGAAACGTGGATGATTTGCAGGATGTTGGCTTGTTCGTTGGGGTTAACAGAGGTATTATTTACTGAGCTGCTGAAGACTGGGAAAGAGTCAAGAGTTAATTTTGGACATGTTAAGTTTGGGAAGTCTCTCAATGAAAGCTGGCTATGATGACGGTAATGATGATTGTGATAATTATGAAATTGTGGTCCTACTTAAAAGGCACCCCCTCCAGTAGGCCCTTCCCTGACAATCATAGCTCTAACCACACGCCATCAATCTCCATCCCTTTATTCTGGTTTTTCTTCAAAGCTCTTAGTGCTGCTGATCTTGCTGGTCAAATTGTCTGCTTTCCCCATTACACCCAAGCTCCATGAGGCAAAGGGCTTTGTTTTGACTCCTCTAGGATCCTCAGCACCTGGCACGTGTGAGCCACATCGTAAACATTTCCTGGATGAGGGAATTATTATGGGCTAGGATCTGGCTTTGTATGCATGACCTCATACCTCCCAGCAGCAGTGTGAGGTTGGTACTGTAATATCCTTATTTGCCCCAGGCTTGGGGGCTCAGAAAGAGTAAATAAATGTTCCCTGGCTACCCAACTAAGCCACTGTTAGCAGCAGGATCTGAACCAACTCGTCTTACTCCAGAACCCACTCTCTGAATCACCATCTGTCATGAGGCAGAAATGAAAGACTGTAAGTGAAAGACATTTGGAAATGGAAACGCACTGCCTGAAAGTACCAGAAGGACAGCGGCCGTGCCTGCGCCGTCTGAGCAGATCCCTCCGAATTGATTTGGTTCTCCTTCCTGTTTAATTTTTTAAATTTTGAGAACTATTTTTGCTGCCTCCTGGATGATACCACTTGAGGTGGTGGGAAAGGTGTCTGTAAACATCATTGCACTGTTCAGTGACTGTCAGGCTCTGATGGCTGGGAATGCTCTAGAAATGGGCACCCAGGCTGCATGAATGTACCCTTTATTTCAAAAACAGGTCAGTTTACTTTTCTGCCTTTAATAAACATGGCATACTGATTAGAATCAAATATTTTGGCATAGAGGATATGCAGAGAGTGTTCATCTGAGTCAAGATTCGTTTATTCCCAGCTCTATCACTAAAATACCTTGTGGCTTTAAATAATAGTGACTCTTATTTCTGAATCCTAGCAGGTGCTAGGCACATTCCAAGTGCTTTACATTTATTAACTCATTTAATTCCACAAACCTTCTTGGAAGTAAGTACTCTTATTAACACCATGTAATGGTAGTCATTGAGGCACAGCGATGTTAAATCCCTTAGCCAAAGTTCCACAGCCAAGCATCAGCAGGCCCAGGATGTGAACTCAGGCAGTCTGCTTCCTGGGGACACTTCGTAACCAAACTGGTTCTCCGTTGTGACTCTCAGATTCTTATCTGTACATTTCAGGGAATGTACTCTGTCATGGTTTCCAGCTTGAAAAAAATTCGTGCTTTTGAGACTGAGAATCTGGTAGGAGTTTTGAGTCATGGGCGTGAATGCAAAAAGAGAGTAAGAGAATGGGATGAGACTGGGCAGAGCCGAGAATATTACAGATGGGCTGAGCTACGGGCTCCCTTTCTGACAGGTTCATGCCTGCATCTTGTCATGCTGTTGTTTGCTACTTTTCTTGCCTCAGTGGTTTGTAAGAAGTAAGAGCCCCAGGTACACATCTTCCCTATCCACTCTGTTTGAGCAAAGGAAAATGAAGCCCTTATGGTCACCTGGTGTTTTAACTTTAAAACAGCCTCATCTCTCTTTTCTTATTTAATTCACACAGAAATCCTGTGTGCCAAGCCAAGGATATTCCCATTTTGTAGATAAGGAAATGGAGACAGGGATTGAGAAAACCAATATTCAGGTCACATTTACCTCGTCCTGACTCTTACGCAGTCCCTCAAGTTATTCTAGCTTCAATATATA
>NW_016107383.1:8850902-8872729 GCF_001604975.1 Cebus imitator
GGGTTCAAGCACTTCTCCGGCCTCAGCCTCCCAAGTAGCTGGGATTACAGGTGTGCACCACCACACACAGCTAATTTTGTATTTTTAGTAGAGAAGGGGTTTCTTCTGGTTGGTCAAGCTGGTCTCGAACTCCCAAACTCAGGTGATCCTCCTGCCTCGGCCTCCCAAAGTGGTGGGATGACAGGCGTGAGCCACCGCGCCCGGCTGTATTTTACTAATTCTAACAAACGCAGCCTTTGATCACTCTCAGCTACCTCCCACACTGGTTCCATGACTAGGTGGGTTATACTCATCATCATGATACCACCCATGCTGGGGAGCCTTCTATGTACCAGCAATTTTTCTGGGGGCTTTTCGCATCGTATTTCCTTCTAATCTCCACAATTCTCCTTTGAGATGCCCAGTGTTATGATGCCCATTGTACAGATCAGGTGAGATGCTTAAGGCCACACAGCCCCAAATCAACACATGCAGACATCACATAGGTAGGAAGTATGAATCCAGCATCTGAATGTGTTAGCACAGAGGGTCCCCTCCCTGGCTAAAGCCTCCTGGAACTCCCAGTCATGCAAGACAACGTCCAAATTCCCCAGTGTGGTGTGCGTGCGCCCCTGCAGTCACTACCCTGCCCCTCCAGCTCACGAGCTGGCTCCACATTCCCTCAACTTGGCCACACTCAGCCAGGCTGCTCCTCTCAGCCGCGCCCTTGCTCTGGACCTCACCCCTCCACTCCCCTCCTTGGAATTCACACTCTCCAATCCCTCTCCGGCTGGCGATTTCCACCCATCCTTCATGGACCAGGCCAAACACCGCCTTCCCCATGCAACTTCCCACCCACCATCTCCCTACACCCTTTTCCCTGCCCTGTCACCCCTCCCAGGGCATCTGCACCACTCGCCAGCAGAGTCACAGGTCCCTAACACAGCCCATACTCCGTGGGATGCTGAACAGTGAACAGGGAACATCTGCCCCACCTAAGGGCGTCTGATGCCTCTTTTTTTTTTTTTTTACCACATTACCAATCTTTTTATTATTTTGAACAATGCACATTCTTGACTATATATCTGTGAAATATGTTCAATTATTTTCTTTTTTTTAATTGCATTTTTTTAACATATCGCTCCAGCACAACAAAACATCTTTGTGGCATGTATTTGAACCACGGGCCACCAGCCTGAGGCTCCTGGGAGCCCCTCAGTGAATGGCGTACTTCTCTACCTGGTTAGTGCTCTGTATGGTCAGGCAGAGCCTCCCAGGCCCCTGAGGAGTGGGAGCAGCCACCACTGGACAAGCTGAGGGATGCTGGGTGGCCCTTGGTCTCCCCTCCTCTCACGGCATGCATGGCGCCTCCTGGACTTCTGATGCAGGGCCTCATACCTCTTGAGGAGTGAGAAAAGGGGCTGCATTGGGATGTGGAACCCCAGGTCCTCACCCTACACATTTGGATTCAAATCCAAGGACTTCTATGAATGCGGCTTTTCTGGCCCTTGGTTCCGTCCTCTACAACATGATGGGATAAATTGGGAGCTCTCCAAGGTTCCACCCAGTGGGAGCATTCAGGCACTTCCTTTATTTCCCTCCTTGTAGCTTGGAGAAACTGAGGCCCACGAGCAGGGGACTTTCTCAGAGCCAGCCCAGTTGGAGGTGGGACTGCAGCTCCTACCCTGGCCAGACCTGCAGCCCTCCACCTTGCTGCGATGTCCTGACTCCTCTCCGCGACCTCCCAGTCCCTGGAAGCCTCTTTCCCTCCTTCTGCCCTGCCAGTGTTTCTCACCTGCCGGACATGAAGGTCAGCCATGCCAAGAGTTGGTCTTGAATCAGAACCAGAATGGGAACTCCCAGGGCACTGGCCACCTAGGTATACTCACTGGCACGAAGCAGGCAAGGCCTCCTCTAGCTACCTCCTGTTTGAATCCTATGCATCTTTCAATCCAGCTGCCATGGCACCTCCTACCAGGCAGCCCTTCCAGGGCACCCCCACAAGAGACATCATCTGAATAAGCCCTCCCATCCATGACACGGTATCGTCCCCCTGTGGGCGTTTTCATTTCCTTTTAAATACTTGTGTGTACCCCATAGTACCAATTGCCTCCATTTTCCAATGCCTACCACTCATCTCTGCTTCAATACCTGATATAGTATTCTAAGTGTCGGATATATATTTGTGGAATAAATGGAGGTCTCTTCCTTCAGAATGAATGGTCAGGTATATAAGTGTCCATCCATTCCAGGGCCAGACTGGGTTGAATCTTAGCTCTGGGCTCTGTGCACTGTGGGACTTTAAGTCAAGCGACTTAACACTTTGGTGCCTCTGATTCCTCACTTGTAAAGTAGGGATAATCATAGTGCCTAGCTAACAAGGTAGCTCTGTGGATTACATGGGTCATCATGTAAATGACGTGCTTAAAACAGTGGCCAGCAAAAGTTGTTACATTTTGGCAATTTTTTTTAATACTGTAAGTTCTCGGGTACATGTGTAGAATGTGCAGGTTTGTTACATAGGTATGCACGTGCCATGGTGGTTTGCTGCATCCATCACCCCGTCATCTACATTAGGTATTTCTCCTAATGCTATCCCTCCCCTAGCCCCTCAACCCCCCAACAGGCCCTGGCAAATCTACATGCAAGTTTGTATTTGATTTTTTGAAAGTATATGATACCACCTTGCAGTTCGAGTTGGGCTTTAGCTAGCTGCCAAGCTCTTCCCATCCTTGCATTTTCTGCATCTGCCTCACATTTGTACAGCCCAGGTCAGAGTGTGCCCCAAGCAACCCTCTTTCTTGGAGCACGGGGTCGGGGAAGGGAGAGATGGATTCCCAAATCTCTGTCTTAACTGCCCGCCAGTTTGGGGCTCGTGGCCACATTAAGTGCTCTTACTCAATTCATGTGACTTGACAAATTTGGAATGTGTTAGGGAAAGGGAGTTTTTCCAGCTATGAGTCAGTACATTTATGCACTCACACACACTCACACATTTTTTTCTTAAAAAAAAGTTTAGCGAGAATCACTTATGAGTATAAAATGGAAACCTCTGGAAATTTTATTTAGACCCTAATGCCAAGTAATATTTAAGACATTTAATAAAGGGTTTGAAACAGGATACAGTTGGGAGAAAACACAGCTAGCTGCCTTCTCCTTCTGTATTCTCCGCTACCATGTTGTACACAGGAAGATCCAAATTACATGAGTTTAATCTCATTCCTCTTGAATACTCAGATTTTTGCTAAACATGATCAGGAAATAAGAGATGTGTAAAAGCAGGGATGCCAAACCGGTATCTGTTAAGCACCTAGATGTACCAGAGAGCCGTGGGTGGGGATCATATCCCAAGTTCAAGAGGCAGTATGGGGGAAATGAAACAATTTGATTCAGACAGGCTTGGGTTCAAACCCTAGCACCTCATTTCATAATATTATCTAGTCTCCATCATATTCCATTTTATGGATGACAAAACTGAGGCTCAGAGAAGATCAAATATTTTGTTTCTGGACACAAAGCTCTTATGTGGTAGAAACTGCATTCTAAACTGAGTCTGTCAGTCTCTAGCCAAGAATACACTGTCTCCCTATGCTAAAGAAAGTGGTTTCAAATTATTGTTTCTCAGAGTGGAGTTTCCATACCAGGGAGGGAGGCAGACACACCCATTGTCAAAGATGATGTCTGTAGATCCTAGCCAGGCACCGCTTCTGGGAGACCAGTGTCTTCAGCCACTTTCCAAGCCTTGCTTCTGCGTCCTGCCTGTTAGGGATTAGGAAAAACCTGGTTCCCCCAGGTTGATCTTCTCCTTACTGTTGTTTATTTTAAAGAAAGAAACCACCACCCACCCAGAGGGCTTCTGTTTTCTGGTTCACTCATATCTCTTTTGTGAGAGCTTACTTTCACAGACTCCCAATCTTGAGGGAGCTGTGTGTTTTTCTCAGAAACAGGAGCCATAATCAAAGGTGCATTCATATCTGTCAGTAGCCGTGTTGGAGCCAGAGTTACCCGAGGCAGGGCAGAAGGAGGCGCAGGCCAGGTACCAGGGAGAATTTTTCCCGAAACAAATCAGATCACCCTATGGTTGCCTCTTCTAAAGATCGTGGGGTGCCTGGTGGTGCTTCTCAGATTGCTGGGGGATCTGAAAGGGGCCCGGGGGTGAACAGGACACATCCTTCCATCTTACAAATACTTTTGAGGGCCACCATATTCTGGGAACCGCAGACACAGAATCCAGTTCTTCAGTGGCTTCCCATCATGCACAGGTGAAGACAGAACTTCTTGAAAGGATTCCAGTCCCTGGGGCGATCTGGCTCTGCTCTTTCTCTGGCCTTCTCGGCTTCAGCCACTCTGGCAGCTGCCAGTCTCTGGGGTCCACCGTGTCCCAGCCGCCACGGCCCACACATGGCCTCCGCCACTCGTTCAGCCTTTCTTCCTCTCCCTGCCTGGTTTGTGCTGCTTGTCCTCCAGGTCTCGCTGCAATCTGCTGTATCCTCCCGTGCCTCTCCGTGCAATCCTGCCACACTGCACAGTGCTTCAGTGAGCACAATAGTGTCATTGAAGCCTTTATCTCCGGCTCAACTCTAAGGCCAGGGCTCGCCTAATCTCCCCATGGCCTGGCCCCTAGTCAAAGTCCCATAAAGAGTTGTTGAAAGAATGAAGAGACATCAGTGAGCAAAATAGACGCTGCCCTTGGCAAGTGACACCGTCGCAAATGGAAAAAACAAAACAAAACAAAACAAAAAAACAGATCCTGGCCTTCCCAATGCTGGACACGTACATCTTCCTAGAGTGTCAGTTGTCAAATTGTACTTGACAACTTTGAGGGAGAAATATTTTGAAACAAATACGGGTCAATTCTAGAGTTGAATTCCACATCCTCGTCAATGTCCAAGATGTCAAGCTGCGTCTACACACCCCAGGGCAGTTGGGAAACACAGGCTCTTCTGTCCTCTTAGGGAATCTCGGTTAAGTTAGGCTGTGGCTGTTGGGCGAGATAGCCCAGTTTTCTACAACTCCAGTTACGCGGCCAAAGTTGAAGAGGCATTGTGGGGAAGGAAAATGGAAAGATGGCCCAGTCAGGCCTGAGTTCCAGCCTCCGTGTTGAACTTTCTACTCTTACGACTCTGGGCAACTTTTTTAATCTCGCAGGTTCAGGGTTTACCATCTGTAGAATGGGTATGTAAATGCCTGCAGTTGCCGCTGCTATGGAAAAGGAAGATAAGGCTCGGGAGCCAGCCCCGAGCTTCCTAGCACAGAGTATGTGCGACCGACGTGGTGGCCATCATGTAAGCGATTTTGCAGATTTGCAAATGACCACTGTGGTTTTTTTTTTTTTTTTTTTCATATGAACAGCATTTTCTGCCCTTCTGAATTAAAGGCTATTGTTCGGGACCCAAGTGAAATATTGCCTGGAACAAAGACAGATCACTGAAGACTGCACTTCCGGCTTGCAGAGGGAGGGCTGAGCTCAGACTCCACGGAAGTCACTTGGAGCTTTCCATCGTTTTTGAGCTTGACCTTGCTCTTATTTCTGGGCTGGGCTGGCTCCAGCCAGAGCTGGTTTCTCCCTCCCGCCTGCTCCCTGGCTGCACTCACACCTTTCCCTCAGTTTGAGGCCATCACCTTAGGACATCTCTGCGTTTTTACTCGACCTGGAGCTTCTTACTCATCTGCTAAATGTTTGCTGAATGAGAAGTGGAATGGGATCAACTTCTTAAGAGGGAGTGACCCTCAGGGAGGGCACTTCTCTTCTACAGGCCATTAAAGTCGCTTCCCTGATTCTCCTGGCAATCCGACAGGCTTAAACTAGGCCAAAAGGGAATATGTGGGGACTCATGAGGAGAATGCTACTGGCTTATTTTTCCTTCTTGTGATTTTCTCCATCTGACCAGTAATTTCTGGCAAAAGGAGTCCTGAACCAGGAAGGTTGGAAATGTGTATGCATTTGGATCTCAGAGGGCACCGAAAGCCCTATAATTCAGGCTAACTCTGCTGCCCTCCATCCATGTGCTGGGACCGTGGGCTCCACTCAGCATGCACTGTGGCCTTGGATTCCCCTCCACAACCCAAGGAGGCAGCTCTGGTTAGAGCCCGGCCTGGCTGAGGAGGAAACCCAGGTCCAGGAAGGAAAGTGATTGGCATAAGGACACAGAACACATATGTGTGAGAGGCGGGACCAGACTCAGCCTTGCTGTCTCCAAGACCAATGTTCTTTCCACCACGCTCATTAGGATCTAGTGGGGTCTAGCGGGGTGATGGTGCAGCACTGGGTTTAAGGAGAAATGGAGAAAACAGAGCTGATTCAGTGAGAGTCCCTAGCTCTGAGAATAAGTCACTGTGCAGCCCAGCCAAGTCGCTCTGCCCCTGTGTACTCCAGTTGCTGCCTAGTCAGTTGAGGATAATAACAGGTATGGTCAATTACAAGAACAGCTAACACCTGCTCACGCTGCTCTAAGCACTTTATATGTATCACCTCCCTCAATCCTGCAGGGGAAGGTGGTGTTAATTAGGGGAAGATCGAGGGCAGATCATTTGAGAGGAACTAGCATGACTAGCTATGTGGCTGTGGAGCGTGATGGGTTCAAGAAAGGAGAAGAAGCCAGTGAGCCAAGGAACATGGTATGGGGAGGGGGATGGGGAGAGGTGAGCAGGCAGCAGCCTCACAGGGCTGCAGAGGCCATGGGGTGGGGAGCATGACCTCTGCCCTGACCCAGGTGAGGAGTCTGTTAGCTGCCCCTGTCTTGCACCCCCTCTTTATACATTGTACCTTCTCCCACTCAGTCTATTATTTGTCTTTCTCCTTTTTTATGCCATGAATTTCTTAAGGGTAGGAACCAGGTTTTATTTATGTCTATCTGGTACTTAGCAAAGAATCAGATATACATGGGTACCCAATGAATGATTGTCAATTAGATATTTAATATACTCAATATTTAATAGTAACGTGTTCAATGTTTAATAACTATATATATATAATACATGTAAGTTCTGTATTGACATTTGTACTGTATCAGTCTGTTTTCACAGTGTTGTAATGAGCTGCCTGAGACTAGGTAATTTATAAAGGAAAAAGGTTTAATTGACTCACAGTTCAGCATGGCTGGGGAGGCCTCAGGAAATTTACAGTTATGGTGGAAGGGGAAGCAAGGCACCTTCTTCACAAGGCAGGAGGAAGGAGAAGTGTGAGCAAAGGGGGAAGAGCTACTTATAAAACCATCGGATCTCATGAGAACTCACTATCATGAGAACAGCATGGGGAAAACCACCCCCATGATTCAATTACCACCACCTGGTCTCTTCCTTGACACGTGGGGATTGTGGAGATTACAATTCAAGATGAGATTTGGGTGCGGACAGAAAGCCTAACCATATCAGTACCTATAATGCAACTTCCATTATGCAAGCATTTCTGCTATTAAATGATATATGCATTTCCATAAATCCTGGCATTCTGAAAAATTCAAAAATCGCAGAGATTTGGGAGACAATAAGGTTGCAGCACACGAGGCACAATTCATGCAACTCTGTAGCAAACTGCAGTCCTAGTGATGATTATAGCACAGTTAAAATGGCATGCTAAATTTTCAATTAAAAATATATTAGTAACTTGAGGACCTGAGTAACCATAGGGCTGTATTTTACAAACAAAAAGGGGGAACTCAAAGGCAGGTAGCTAGAGAAGGCTTGAGGCTGCTGAGTTACGGAGGCAGGAGCAGACAGATCTTCATCGGAAGTTGAGGTACAAGAGGAGTTGCAGGCTTTGCTAAAATGTAGCAGAGAGGAGTGGTCTAACATGGCCTTTGCACAAATATCAGGGAGAAGGGAGCACCAAACTCTTCTAAGACAGCACGTGGCCTTGCTGAGCCAAGAGGAAGAGCATGGAGTCATCTATGGCTTACTACACTCAGCTGTGTCTGGGATCTTTGCATCCAGCTGCTGTTACTTGGTGATGACAAAACATTAATGCACTGGAAACATTTGCCTGAGAGCCAATACTACTTACACATTTTATGGACATCATTCCACTGTATACCTTAACTTAGCTGAACTAGCTTATGGAAGTAAGTGCAGTAGAACGAATGACATCTAATGTAACATATGCTCATTGGTAAGAATGCCAACTGTCTAATTTACATTGAGAAAAGTACTGGCCATGCACCCTGCATGAGTTGTGGACTGTTTTCCTCTTGGTCTGAGAGTCTATTTAGTACACTCACCTTACAAGCAGTGTGTGGAGCAAGAGCATATGGAGTTGGGAGATGCTATTCTAGAATATCATAAATCTGTGCTGTGATGTTCCCTCCTCATCAGGAGCAGCCAGACTACACTGATTGTACCTCTGCGCTTGGAGTCAGAGGATAGTCACCCCAGCCTGTCTGATAACTGTGTGACCTCAGGGAAGTCAGTTAACCTCTCTGTTTTCCCAACTGCAAAATGGGGCTGGTGACATGCCCCTTAAAAGTAAGGAGCTGATTAGCTGGTGGATAAAAAGCACTTTCTAAGCTACGAAGGGCTTTGGAGAATGTTGTTCTTCTCACAGGTCAGCGCCTGGAATGCTCAGGTTAGCTTGTCTCCTGGGGTGTCTCCTCCCGCTGGATGGTTAGTTCTAAAGGGCAGTGGGCAAGAGCGCTCAACTTCTTGGAATCAAAATAAATTAATCACTGAGATAAACTGCAGAAGCTCAAATTCCCCTGCAGGAAGGAGGTCCAGAATTTTTAACTGGGGAATTTTGCTGGCCCTTTACAAAACTGAAGAGGAGGGGAAGCCTGTGGCCAGTATTCAGGGCCTCCCTCCCTGAGTGCTCTGCCCGATACCCGGGACCATCACTCATCTCCAGGACTCTAGTCACCCTCCACCCGTGGCGGGAACCCCTCCCTCAGCCACTCCCGCAAAGCCAGGTCTGTCTGCTCCTTCCCCCAAATGATAGGAAAGGAACACAGGCTTTGGAACCACATGAACATGGCTTTGGGTCAGCCCGACCACTCACTCCACATCCACGGTGGCCAAGTTGTCACTCTTGGAGAGGGTTTCCCCATGTGGAGAATGGGCTGCAGCTTCCTTCCATCCTTGATCAAGAGGATGAGATGCCTGCGCTTGGCAGACTTTAACCAGCCCAGGAGTCACCTGGAGGTCTTGTTAAAATGCAGGCTGCTCCCATACCGTAGGGCTTGGTGGGGCCGGGGACTCTGCCTATTCAGCAAGCTCCCAGCTGGTGCGATTGCACCCTGAATAGCAAGACCCCAGCTCAGGCGTATGAGGTGCCCAGCGCGTGGTAAGTACTCAGTCAATAGAATCTGCCACCTGAAGGTTTTCTTTCCCCCAGCCAAAAGGTTCTCCTTTGAAAACAGGAATGGATGAAAAGAGAAAGCTCTGCTCACCGCAGAATTCTTAGGGAAACAAGAAAAAACAAGTTTGGCTTTCAAGGCAGGCTGGGTGTGGGGAGTGAGAACGGTGTGCCCTCCATGGCAGCTCCCCAGTTCGGTGGCTGCTCCATGCACATGTGCGCTGCAGGTGGCTTCTGCCCTGCTTGGTTAAACCTCTAGGGCTCAGGCCCCAACTTGCCATGCCGCGAACACATCCTCAGAGCCGGGCACGGGCCTTTTTCTTCCAGTTACAGCTCTTCCCAAGGAATTTTCAAAGCACACGGGGTTCGCTTGGCAGGAGTCTCCCAGGATATAAATACGCTTTGGGGGCTTTTGTTTTAAGCACTGCGGTCTCTCTTCGACTTGAGGCCTGAGCACAGAGCTTTCCCCCTTCGCCCTCACCAAAATGCAACCATGAAGGGCCGCTGCCAGGAGGACTCCAGGAGACTCTGAGTGAGGTTAAAGAGAGGCCTCCCGCACCCCTACCCCCGCTGATTTTGCCTTTAATTTTGCTTTTCTGGAAAGCCTGCTTCTCCACAAGCTGCTGACTCATCCAGGGCTAGGGTCTTTTTTTTTTTTTTTTTTTTTTCTCAGAATCGCCACAAAGCCCAGAGATTTTGAGGTTGGTTTAATGAGCGGCTCAGTCCTCACCATTTCCTTTTCATTCATCTTCCCCACCTCCATCCCAGTCCTCCATTGACTCTGTCCTGCTGGAGTAGAGATGGACACCCAATTGCTCTGCCCTGCTTCTGATATTGAGTTTCTGTCCTCTGTAGGTCTGGATGCACCGACTGCTCTTGGAGTAAAAAGATTCCCAGGATGTGAGCCACACGGGACTGGTGAGTACTGTCGCATTTGGCAGTGGTGGGGCCTCAGCTGGGTCTCAACAAGTGAAAGGAGAGGGGTGGGAGGGGCAGGGGCAGCTGAGCTCTGGCAGCTCTGAAACTGTATTTCCATGCACATGTACCTAGAAACAGTATAGGGCGGAGAATCTGATGTGAGTCCCTTGGAATCCACTGGGTTCCTGCCAATCCCTCCCCGGGAGCACGAGCCTCAGGTAGCGGGGCTGCCCTCCCTCTGCTCTGATGATGGCAGCTCAAACTCCCCATCCAGAGGGCATGTGCTCAGGAGTGTTTCCAGCAAACCTCTAGCGAGGGCTAGGGAGATATTCTTAAGACAGAGAGGGAGCTACCTGGCTCACACCGGTTGGGAAACCATGGCCCTGAGGAGACAGACAGGAAAGCCACCTCTGCACATTTAAAGGACTGTCACGGGCAGGACAGAGGTGGAAAGCTGTTGACTCCACCTAAGGAAACATTCCTAACAGAAGAGCTATGCAAGAGTGTCATAGGCAACTTGGGGAGCAGAGTGAGTTCCCTGTCTCTGGCAGAATTCAAGCAGAGATTGGAGAAATATCTGTGGGACATTTCAAAGGGGAGAGTGCAATGTTTTACAGACCCTGTTCCCTGGTGATCTAGAATGCTGTGAGGGACAGGCAGTAGGAGGAGGGAGAGGGTGGAGGGAAAGTCTGAAAGAGGGAAGCTTTTGAACTCATGCCTGCAAACGCTCAGCACTGCCTCTGTTAGGTGCAGACTCTGCTATAAAATGGTTTGGCAGCCACCAGATGAGATGACCCTCAGGTCTCTCCTACGACTGTTGCCCATTGACTGGCTGTACCTGAAATAATGCCAGACAATGCACACATCATAGGCATGAGCCCAAACACCTGCTGTATGTGGTCGGGGGACAACTCCCAAAGCATGATGGGAGTTCTGCTCAGAGGCTCTGGGGAGCCTCTCCCGTGCCAGGACCACCAGAAGAGTTTCTGACTAGTCATCCCATCAAGGGCCTCGGCCCAAGATCCAGACCACATAGACAAGAGGAAAAGGCACAGGGGAACAGGTGCCAAGACTCACCCACCTCCCACTCCCCGGGGCCCCAGAGAAGGCAAAAGCAGGTGTGGTTCAGGCAGATGGCTTGGCTTTGCCAGGAATCGTGGGCCTTTAGGCAGGGGCAGTACCACATACTCTAGTGGCCAAAACCTGGCCCACTGAGCGTGAGAAAAATTGCACTCCAGACGCAAATGGGGAAGTTACGCAGGAGGGACACCCATCGCGCTTGGGAGGGTCTGAATAATGAGCACACGGATTCCTTTGTGCTTTGTAACTGGGTCTTCTTCCCCTGGGGTCTGGGTCAGCTGCAACAGTAAATATTTACCAAGGGCCCCTGAGGGCAGGGCTCTGCGGGAGGCCAGAGATGGTGTTTTTCTTTAAGAAACTGACAAGCTGGATGAGAATTGAGTTTGACAGTGGTTGTGCACAGGCTGTATATTCAGCTGAGCCCTGTTTGCTGTCGGCGGGGGCAGGGAAAGAAGGGAGAGGGGAGGGCTGAACTGTGACTTGGCATGTTTTTGGCAAGTCTTTAAGCAGGAGTTGAACTTTGGGGACAGGCGTTCTGTGCTTGTATTCACAGAACCTGGCATGTAGTAGGTGCTCAGTGAATCATTGTCAAATATAGTGATGAGGAGGCAGCCCAGGGAGGCGATGCCTGTGGTTCAGAGGGACCCTGGCGTCAGAATGCCAGTTTCCCGTCCCAGCTCCTCCACTAGCTGTGGGGCCTCATGCTTCAGTCTCCTTCCAAGATGGGGATAGTGGTAGTTCCTACCTCATAGAGTGGTTGGGAGGATTCAATGAGTTAATTCACATGAAGCTGCCAGTCCCTCATGCCAGGACATAGTAAGTGCTCAATAAACATTAGTCCTTATTCTAGATGTAGGACACGAACCCAGCTTAAGGCTCAATGACAGGACAGGAAAAAGCAGTGTAGGTTGGAAGACAGAGCACTGGACTCTGAGTCAGAAACCCTGGCATAGCTGCAGGGCAGGGACGAGGAAACAATCCCTCCCGGTGAGTGCATTCTCTAAGCTGGAGATGCTGTGGAAGGCTGTCAGGGTGGCACTGATTTTCCTCCTGGCTCCCTCTGGTCCCTCCTGGTTGAAAGCAGAGGTGGCTCTGCTATTTATTCCTAGCTGTGGGCTTCCTGGAGAGTGGAGTGACCTCACAGAACACCCCTTTTTCCCAGTGAATGGGGACATCCTTACCATCCTCCTTCCCTCTGGGAAGTAGTGGTGAAGACTGAAAAACACCAGCACAAAAGAAAGATTCTGTTGATACAGATGGAGAATCATTTAAGACCCCAGCTTGGGTAGTGTGGTCTCAAGCCTTCCCCAGTGAGGTCTGGCTGTCTCCATGGCTGGAAGACAAATAGCGTATCGCCGGATTCCCACAGTGATGATTCACTCTGCAAAAGGCACTCCCCACCACCCCAGGATTTGGAGCATGTTTCAGATAAAAATTGCATTCGCCCGAAACACTTGTCAGGGTTACATTTCTTACATTGGTGGTAGACTTGGAGCTATGGAATGAGCTTGCTTAGGGGCTTGCCTTTTGGCTCCCTTGCCCCATCTCACCCAGACCCTAGCTGGATAGCAGGATTGTAATGTAAGCCAAATTGTATATGACACAAGGACAGCCCCTATGCCTAGGGGATCTGAAACTATTCTAGTTTCCTTTTCCCATCACCCCCGCCCCGACATCTGTCAGGTGGCCACAGCCTCACTTTCAACTTGGGTGGGAAGGGGGATGGCATGAGGAATGAATTGGTCATGGCTGCCAGGGGCATCGTGCTGAGATGGGTGCTGAGGCATATCCAGGAAAGAGTATTCTGCTTTGGATTACTGATGTCTGCTGAGGAGGCAAGAACTATAGCATTCCTGCCACTTTTGGGCATCCCTAGACAAAACAATTTATTATTATTTTTTAATTTGTATCGCTCTGCCACCCAAGCTAGAGTGCGGTGGCACCATCTTAGCTCACTGCAACCTCCACCCCCTGGGCTTAAACAATTATCTGGCCTCAGCCTCCCAAGTAGCTGGGATTACAGGCACACACCACCACAGTGGCTATTTGTTTTTTTTTTTTTTTTTTTTTTTTTTTATTTTTAGTAGAGATGGCGTTTCACCACGTTGGCCAAGCTGGTCTCGAACCCCTGACCTCAAGTGATCCACCCACCTCAGCCTTCCAAGGGCTGGGATTACAGGCATGAGCCCACTGCACCCAACCCTTAGACAAAACGATTTCTAAGTCTACCTTCCTGCATCATACTTTGTGGTCTTATATTAGCAACCTTGTTGTATAACAGAGGGACAAGGCATAGCCAAACCTCATTAATCTGGACCACATTAGGAACAACCCAGGTGAGTGAAAAGTCTTCATCCCAGGGTGTTGCTGCATGCAGGTGGGCTTTCTTACCTTTCAGTCCACAGACAACAGCCCAGCCTGGCTAACTGGTGCTAATGCAGGAGCCACAGGACCCGTGCTTAGCAGGTCTGACCATGTGGCTGAATGCACCTGACCTATACGTTTATGCCACTTACTCTTTTTGCATGCTTAAGAATAAATATCACTGAAACTCTAACAAAAGCAGTGTGTTTTTTGAAGTAGAAAATCATTCAATGGGCAGCTTTGCTGCTATTTAAAATTGCCAAGGAATTTGAATTAGAGAGACTTTGTACTAGCTGGGAATAAGCTGTTTTTTCCAGAGTTATATGCAGAAGATGAAACAAAATAGTCCAGAATTAGGGTTCCTCTGAGTTTCCTGATCTGTAAAATGGGGAAATAATGCATCTCGCTGGGTTATTTGGGAGAGTAAATGAAATAAAATGTGAAAGAGACGTAGCATACAACCTTGCTTACAAAAGATGGTCAAGAAATGCTATATCTTTTCCCCCGTACCACCTCCCATCTATATTCACACTGAAAGCATAGCTTTTTTCTTGCAATATGTTCAAGAAATGATGTTACAGATAGATTTTTTAAAATAGCATCATACTTTTCAAATGACTCCTGTTGGCTTTTCAGAGGCTCTTCCTTTTTAGTGCTGATGATTCTTCAATGAGCAATGTCTGCTTAAATCTTCAGCCTGAGTTCCTCTGCTCTGGTCTTCTGGGTGGAATAGCTCCAAGGGTCCTGCCACGCATGTGGACGAATGTCTTTGTAACGTGATTGAGACTGTTAGTGGGTTTCTTTAGTAGACACTGAGCCATACGGTGATTCGGCCATTCCACATCTTTCCTTCAACATGGCAAGTGTCCACACCTGAATTCCTTTCCCATTGTCGGGAGAGTCAGGACAAGAAAGCTGATCTAACGCCAAATTGACACCATCCATGTGTCGGAAGGATGGTCTTTACTTGTTAATAACAGGTAAGAAGTTTGCATTGAAAATCTTTTTTCATCCTTAGTCTCTGAGACTCTTCAGGAGAAAGATTAAGTTTCTGCCCAAAAAAAAATCAGTCGGGTGCAGTGGCCCATGACTGTAATCCCAGTACTTTGGGAGGCTGAGGCAAGTGGATCACGAAGTCAGGAGATTGAGACCAGCCTGCCAACACGGTGAAACCCCATCTGTACTAAAGATACAAAAAATTAGCCGGAGTTGCTGGCACGCGCTTGTAATCCCAGCTACTTGGGAGGCTGAGGCAGGAGAATCGCTTGAACCTGGGAGGCGGAGGTTGCAGTGAGCCGAGATCATGCCATTGCACTCCAGCCTGGGCAACAGGACAAGACTCCATCTCCAAAAAAAAAAAAAAATTCAAGGATGGTCTCAGTGGCTCACACCTATAATCTCAGCACTTTAGGAGCCTGAGGAGAGAAGATTGCCTGAGCCCAAGAGTTTGAAGCCAGCCTGGACAGCACAGGGAGACCCTGTCTCTACAAAATATGTTTTAAAAATTAGTCAGACATGGTGGGGCCTGCCTATGGTCCCAGCTACTCAGGAGGCTGAGGCGAGAGAATTGTTTGATACCAGAAGATCAAGGTTGCCGTGTGCTACAATCATACCAGTGCATTTCAGCCTGGGCAACAGAGTGAGACCCTGTCATGGAAAAAAAGAAAAATCAAGACTAATGAAATCCATGTGAAGCAGGGAGAGGGACCCGCGTTGCTGGAGGAGCAGCATCCCTCATCACAGAAGCAGAGACTCATTAGGACTCCTGGGTTATTGGCCGAGAGCTGGGGTTCTAAGGCAGGTGACAGACAAAGGCACCTTTATTCTAGCCACCTTGAGCATCAGCCCCCAATCCTCTCTGACCTGTAACCTGGTGAGCTGGGTGACACGACCTTCCTCTTCTCTCTTGTCCTCTCCCCTGAGGCCTAGAGCAGAACTTCTCTGTAGCCTGTTCTCTGCCCTTACCTGAGGGCAGAGTACAGCTTTCTTACCTTTCAGTCCACAAGAACTGAAAGGAACCAGCTGAGAAGCCACCTGCCTCCTTCCCAGGAGAAGGGAGCCAGTGGTCTTCCAAGGCTTCATGGGCAGGGCAGGAAGAGGAAGGTAGCCCCATCCCGCCCTCCCATTGTCCCTTCTGAGGCTCCACTCTGTAGTATGGTGACCCTGTCGTGGATCCCTCTCTTCATCCTCTTTTTTGAGATGAAGTTTTGCTCTGGTCGCTCAGGCTGGAGTGCGGTACTGTGATCTTGGCTCACTGCAACCTCTGCCACCTGGGTTCAAACGATTCTGCCTTAGCCTCCCAAGTACCTCTCTTATCCAGCTTCAAACTCTTCCTTCCTGAAGATGGAGCTGGAGGACACTGCGGGGCTGGAGAGGAGGTCTTGAGATTCGAGTGCATGGCCAACATAGGCCTCCTTAGAAAGCTGTCACCCAGAGACCCAGGCAGGGGCATCAGAAGTCGGTGCAGGTCCCGCAGCCTCCTCTGAGGCCCTGGTCTCCTCTCTGAGCATCCGTGGATCTTACAGTAGACACATCCAATGTGAGGCAGTATTGCAGAGTCATTGAGAGTGCACTTTGGAGCCAGACTGGTTCCTCAGTTAGAATCTCAGCTCCACCTTTGCTAGTCCTGTGATTCTAGCAAGTTATCTAACATCTATGTGCTGTGCCTTCCTCAGCTATAAAGTGAGTTCCCTCATAGGGTAGTTATGATGACTAGATGAGTCTGTGGAAGGTGCTTGGGGTAGTGTCCAGAGGAAAAGTGTTAGTGAAAAACAAAATCAAAAAGTAAATGAACACAGAAGTCAGTATGTCACTGATCACCGGATTGACCTCAGCAAGGTGATAAATTTTCTACCCACAGAATTGAAGTCTTTCGTTCTGCCTGTGGGTTCAGGGAGACTTTCAATTAGACCCTGAAGGAGGGAAAACCCGGGCAGAGGTGGCAGAGGCAGACAAAGCTTGGACATTTGGAGGCTTTGGGAAGTCGGGTTGCTGGAGCAGGTAGCCTCATGGGCAGCACGTGGCAGTTGAGATGGGCAAGGTCCAGTATTAGGAGTGGACTCAGTGTAGCTAAGCTAAACCGAAGAAATGAAGAAAGAAGTGAGAGGGCTTCATCCTTCTCTGCAGTCCAGCTAAAACTTGGCCCTAAGTGCCCTGACCTAACCCCCATTCCGTGATATTTCAGAGCTCAAAGTTTCTTGGCCAAGGAAATGCTAACACCTAGAACTCATAGATACCAATACTTAAGTGGGTATTTGATTATATTAGTCAGACTTTTGGTTACAAGATGGAAATCCAATTCAAATTGACATAAGTGTAAAACAAAAAGGCGGTTCGTTCGTGTAATTGAAAAGTCTGAGCTGGCCTGGCTTTGCGCCCAGCTGGATCCCGGCAATGTCTGCAGGCGTCGTGTCTCTCCATCTCTCGGCTCCGCTTTCTTCTGTGTGGGATTTACTCAGACAGGTCCCCCCCGCCGACAGCCAGCAGCTTTTCTCAGCAACCCCCGTAGAAAGAAGGCTGTGCTTCCAGAGCGATCCTCGCAAATGCCCTGGAATTGAGAGACTCGGGTCACATGTCCGTCCTTAAGCCAACTGCTGGAGCCAAAGGGTACACAGTGCCAATTGGCCGGGCCTGTGTCACGCACTCCCACTGGGCATTGTGGGACCACATGCACCGAGAACGGGTGGTGAGGAACTGGGGAGAGAGAAGAAACTAAAGCCAAAGTGCCGTATGTACGTCCTGCAGAGCCTTGAGAGCCTTAAGGAAAAGGAGTGACTGTGGCTGTAATTCTCAGGGCAGACTCAGTGGGGAGCACTGAACCTGGGGCTGGCCTTTGTGGTCCAGAACACACGTGAGAGTGAAGGCTGGGCAGGGAAACCTTTTCACAGAAGTGATAGTCTATATGCAGGTCTCCCTCTGTAGCACGCTAACCCCACAATACTGTAATTACATGCAGATGTGTCCTCTCCCCGCAGGGACTGGGGCCGTGTCCTCTGCATGCTTCCATTTCTCTCCACTCCCCTGTAGCCCCTGGGCTGATGCCTGCCTGTACCTGGCCCCTGCACAGCACTCAGGAGGTGGTCACTGATGGAGCAGCATCAGAGTGGGCATGCCGAGGACTCCTCCTCCTGCAGCCGATGCAGGATGCCTTCTTTGCTTCAGGCGATGCTCCCACTCTGGTGAGTTCCCTGGTTTGTATTCCAGACGACAGTGCATTGGATCTGATTGCTGCTTTAACAAATTCCCGCAAGCTTAGGCTTAACACCAATTTATCATCTTACAGTGCTGGAGGTCGTAGTCCAAAATGGGTCTCACCGAGCTGAAGGTGACAAAGTATTGACAAACAAAGTACATTCCCTTCTGGAAGCTCTCAGGGAGAATCCATCTTTTTGCTTTCCAGCTTCTGGAGGCCTCCCGAACTGCTTAGCTCAGGGCCCCCTTCCATCTTCAAAGCCAGCAAAGGATGGTTGAGTTTTTCTCATGCTATAGAGCATGCAGTTTCTCAGACTCTGACGTTCATCGGCTCCCTACATCTTTAAAGGACTCTTAGGATTACCTTGCACCTACCCTGATAATCCAGAATAATCTGTTTATCTTAAGGTCAGATGATTAGCAACCTTAATTCCACCTGCTATCTTGTTTTTTTTGGACTAGTCAAGTGCAGTAGTGAAAAGGGGAAAAGAGTAGACAAGGAGTTCGATCTGTAACTGACTGAAAAATCCATTGAGAAAACTGACTACCTTTGAATCAGCCACCACCTACAATCTTCATTCCTCTTTGCCATTTAACTTAAAATATTCGCAGGTTCCAGGGATTAGGGCATGGTATCTTTGGGGGTCCATTACTCCGCCTACCACAGCTATCGTTATAACCATCAGTTCTAATATTTATCCAGCACTCAATACCATTTGCTAAGTCCTTTACAAGAGTTTTGTTCTTGTCACCCAGACTGGAATGCAATGGCACAATCTCAGCTCACTGCCACTTCCACCTCCTGGGGTTCAAGTAATTCTCCTGCCTCAGCTTCCCGAGTAGCTGGGATTATAGGCTTGTGCCACCACGCCCAGCTAATTTTGTATTTTTAGTAGAGATGGGATTTCGCCATGTTGGCCAGGCTGGTCTGGAACTGCTGACCTCAAGGGATCCGCCCACCTCAGCCTCCCAAAGTGCTGGGATTACAGGCGGGAGCCATCCAGCCATTTAATCTTCATAACCACCAGGAGGTACAGTAAACATCTCCATTTTACCACTGAGAAAACGGAGGTACCTAAAAGCCAATTATCTCCCAGAGAATATCCACAGACCCAGTAAACAGTAGATCACGGTTCTGCCAGACCCTAAGGTCTGAGCTTCTAGCTGGAGAGTCAGCTGATAGAGGATGTCAGGAGACTCAGAATAGAAGAAAATGGAGATTCTTTTCTACGTTCGCAGAGGGGGATGGGGCAGTGGCAACGTTCTCAGGTGCCAGACCACCCACGTGGGTTTATGTCCCAGCTCTATCCCTTACTAGAAATGTGACCTTGGGCGGGTCACCCCACCTCTGTATGCCTCCCTTTCCTTCAACCTGCTTTTAGAGCAAGGAAAACCCATATATACATCTCCTTTTACTTTGCCTTCCTTTTCTCCTGTCTTTACTCAGAAGGCAGCAGGGCAGGGACCAGCCAGCTATGCCTGTCTCTGCGTGGCCTGTGGGCTAAGGATGGTATTATATTTTTAAAGGGTTGTAAAAAACAAAGAGGAACAAGATGTGACAGAGGTTGCATGTGACCCACAAAGCCTAAAATATTTACCATCTGACGCTTTACAGAAAACGTTTGCTGACCTTAGAAAGAACATGGGCGGTAGTGTCAGCCAGACCTGGGTTTTGGTGCTATACTGGATGGTAAGGACTCAGTTGGACCTTTGGGTCATGAAAGCACCTTGGGGTCTTCCCACAGTGGTGGCTTTCATAGCACTGTAGCAACAGCAGCAGCGCCGGTAGCACTGGCAGGTGCAGTAGTAGTAGATGTGATGTTGGTATTTACTGAGCATCATCTTCCTTAATCCCCTCAACAATCCTCTGTGATAAACATGGCTATGAGCCCCTTTTACTTGTGTGGAAACAGAAGCTGTCGAGGGAGTGGGTCCCCCACCCATGGTTACACAGTGAGATGGGACAGAGCCAGGACTGGAACCTAGGCAGCCTGACTCTAAATCTTTCTACATTGCCTCCCTGTCGTTGCCATCAGCTCTCCCTTCAGGCAAGATAAATCTTTGCCTTCCCTTGTTTTATTCCCCGACCCCTTTTCCCTAATTCTCTGGCAAAATTCATTTTCACTGTAAAAGGGCAACTGAAAAATAGAAGAGCTTTCAAAACAGCTCTGACACAGACATCTATAATTTTGGTTTTGGCATTCATCCATCCGTCTCATTCATCCATCCATCCCTCCACCCACCCATCCATCTATCCACCCATCCATCTATCCACCCACCCATCACTCCATCCCTCACCCACCCATCCTACCCACCTACCCACTCATCCATCCATCTCCCCCCCCCCATCCTTCCCTGCCTCCTCCATCCATCCATCACAACACAGCCCCAGGAACTCATAAGAACTCACATCTTTGACACTGACAACCAACCTGGGCAAACCCAAGCCCCTGGGTCCTCCAAATTCATTGTTACCAGGAAACACAGAGGGAAGCTCATTAAACAGTACCAAGTACTTGATTAATATTCTGCAATTCGGGCAGCACCAGGCTATTTCAGTGCCCCCTCCCCTTACCCGGTTACCATGACAATATTATTTTAACAAACAGCTCCTTAATATTTAATGAAAATTATGCTCCTGACAGACAAGCAGAAGAGCAACTGAACTACAAAGGGCTTAGAGGGTCCGCCAGGACATTTTTGCATGAAGCCATCAGTTTCCCCCAATTCCCGGATGCTATTTGTTGCCAGAAAAATGCAAGTGTTCTGGAGGCTGGGCGCCAACATGATGCCAGGCCTTGGTTACACGCAGCAATTGAGGGTTGTCACTTTTTTAATGCAGAATGTCACAACGGCTCCATGAGGACGGGGTAGCGTGATAGCATTATTAAACACTCCTTTGTACACCGATCTGCTAATTTCATCCCTGCTCGCCTGCGGCTGCTGAAAGCCTTGTTTCACGAGGCAGCTTCCTGTGTCTTGAATCAAGCCGGATTGGAAGACTGGGTGTAGAGAGACCTTGCCTGTGTGCACCAGGGTGAGAAGGAGCCCATCTTTCCTCTGCAAGGAGCCATCTGTCCTACCCAGTCAGTTCAGCAACAAGCAGGTGCAGGGACTGGGGGACCCAGGCCTCTGCCCTCAAGAAGGTGAATGTCAAGAGAGAAAAGGCCACAGACATACTGACCGCTCTGTGGCAACCTCCCTCACTCGGTTGATAGGCTTATGTGTCAGGCACTGTGCTACGCACTTGAAAGCAAAAATTCACGACACATCCCAGATCCCCAATGAAAAAGATGAGTGAATAACTGTAACAAAGTGGAGAGAGGATGGCAGGGGCAGTGGGTGGCCTATTAACTCTGTGACCTTGGGTAACTTAACCTCCCTGTGCCTCAATTTTCTCATCCATATATTGGGGATAATAACACTATCTACATTAACCATTGCCGTGAGGTTTAAAATGAAATAAACACATAAGAAGCACTAGGACAGTACACAAAATACTTAAAACAGTGGGTACATGGTAAGCAGTAAATAAATGCTAGCTAGGACTGCAAGTCCCCATGGTACCATGCATACGATTATAATAACGGCTAACACGTAGTAAGTGTTTACTCCACCCCGGGCACTGTGCAAAGTGTTGGAGTGGTACTACATCTTTTAAGCTTCACAGGCAACCCTATGAGATAGAGACCATATCATCATCATCCTCACCTTGCAAATGACGAAACAGGCTCTGAGGGTTTGGAGAACTTGCGCTGTGGTCCTGAGGCTGGGAAGAGGGGATTTGAATCCAGCTTTATCTGGATTTGCTGCCTCATTGAAACACGAACTACAGTATCACAAAAAGCACACAAATGGTGGTGCTCTGGGAACACGGGGACCTCACTGGTGGGGACGGGGAGGGCTGTCCAGTGGAAGTGGCTGCAGGTGCCTTGAAGGCCCATGCGTCTTCCTGGACAGAGAGGATGGGACTGGAAAGTGGAAGAGCAACATTTTTTTTTTTTTTTTTTTT
>NW_016107383.1:8872770-8882641 GCF_001604975.1 Cebus imitator
TGTTACCCAGGCTGGAGCACTGTGGCACAATCTCAGCTCACTGCAGCCTCCGCCTCTTGGGTTCAAGTGATTCTCCTGCCTCAGCCTCCTGAGTAGCTGGGACTACAGGTGCACACCACCACACCTGGCTAATTTTTGTATTTTTAGTAGAGACGGGGTTTCACTGTGTTGGCCAGAATGGTCTCAATCTCCTGACCTCATGATCCACCTGCCTTCGCCTCCCAAAGTGCTGGAATTACAGGCATGAGCCACTGCACCTGGCAGTGGAGGAGCAGTTCTAAGAAGGAGGACTTGGGGGAGCTAAGACCTGGAGGAGGGGAACTATGAGCTGCAATTGGAGAAGGAAGCACGATCTGATTTGATTGACTCTTCCACAGGCAGATTCTTGGTACCGAGTGGGAGCTTATCTTAAACAAATATGACCTATTTATTTAAAATATACATTACATTTTTATTTAAATAGATTGGAAGAGGAAGAGTGGGACATAAGGGGGAGAGTAAAGCTTGTAGAGATTTCCATTCCCTCCTATCAGGATTTCATTGTGTGGACTAGTATGAGAATGTCTATAACAGTTCTGTGTGTGCGTGTGTGTTTCAAATAAAAACATTTCTTACCAATACTTCCAGAAGCAAAGATAGAGGCAAAGAAAGAAAGCTTGAACAGTGTAGCAAAAGACAATCAAAGTCATGGTATGTTACATTTAAAAACATATGTGTTTGTGTGTGTATGTGTATCAGCTGCTTATTGCCACAATAGTGCTTCATGGCAACGGCCCGTAGACCTCAGTGGTGAAAAAGAAGCGACGCTTATTTAGCACAATCGTCTACAGGGTTCAGTTGATCTCAGCTTGGGTTGGGATTGCGCACATACCTAGGTCAGTGAGGGGGTCCTGCCAATCTTAGCTGGGTTCACCTATATCTTAGGGGGTTTTCTGGGTGTTTGCTGATCTAAGATGACCTCCAATGGGATGGTAGGGGTGAGTTGACAGCTTCACACATCATTCACCCTCCAGCAGTCTCACTCATGGCAGAGGAGTGAGGGGTCCTCTTGCAGAAAGGTACAAGAGCTTTTTCAGGTCTTGGCTTGTATCACATCCTTATTATCCAACGAACCAAAGCAAATTACATTCCTGAGAGTCGGTGTGTGCGGTGCGGGGAGCGTGGGAACTCTACAAGGTGACATGTCAAAAGGCAGGAATACAGAGAAAGGTAAAGCACTGGGACTGTTACTACTACCAGTAACTTGTTTCTGGAAGTCCACCTGATGAAACCTTCAAGCCACATGGGGGAGTCCTCAAAGTCCCATGTCTTTGGGATATTCATGTAATTTCTTCTGCTCTAAGAACTGTGAGGTGAACTTGACCTCAAAGTGAGACCTTGACCCGGGGCATTTAAATCAGTATCTGTGTCTTTCACACCACACCTGATCCCTGACCCAAAGTGTCTACAGAGACAAATGGATCCCATCATTAGAGGAATGGGGACCTGCCGTGCTCTCCACAGTGCCATGGTTGGATGTGTTGCTTCTCCTAAGCAGCTTCCCTGCAGAGCAGCACGGCACAGCCTCAGAACCCAAGGTTAGCCTCGTGCCTCTCAGCAGAATCTGTTACCCAAGGTTTCCTGAAAGATAGTCTGCCTAGAAATGGAGCTCAAATGAAAGAAAGGCCTAAGGTTTTTTGTTGTTGTTGTTTGTAATTCTGCATTTTTCCCCATAGTAGCCCAATACTTTGGGTTTAGTTCATACTTGATACTTTCTACAACAAACACTAGCATTATTCCCATTTCAAAGATGAAGAAAGTGAGGCCCAGTTTAAGTGACTGCCTCAGAGTGGCAAAGGCAGATGTTACCCCAGCCCTATTTCTGTCTCTACCACCATCAATCTCTAATTTGGCCCTCAGGCCACTTTCCCACACACTCTTAAGACTGTGCTCAAATCCTGATTCTGTTTCCTGCTGACCTGCGGCCTTGGGTATATCACTTGCCCTCTCTGAGCTTCTGGAGAAAATCTTACCTTCCCGATAGTGCTGTTATGAGGACTAAACTTAGGGACTAAGAATCCTGAGTGCTGCCCTGCGGTTTGGAATGTACCTGGCACTATCCCATTTAATCCTTAAAACAACATGAGAGAGGTACTGTTGTTACCTCTTTTTTTTTTTTTTTTGAGATGGAGTCTCACTCTGTCATCCAGGCTGGAGTACAATGGTGCGATCTTGGCTCACTGCAACCTCCGCCTCCCGGGCTCAAGTGATTTGCCTGCCTCAGCCTCCCAAGTACCTGGGACTACAGGTGCCCACCACCATGCCTGGCTAATTTTTTTGTGTTTTTAGTACAGATGAGGTTTTGCCATGTTGTCCAGGCTAGTCTCAAGCTCCTGGCCTCTGGTGATCCACCTGCCTCAGCCTCCCAAAGTGCTGGGATTACAGGCATGAGCCACCACACCTGGCCATGATCTCATTTTCATAGGTAGGAACCTGAGGCTGGTGACACGGAGTGACTTCCAGCGGTCCCCCCGTGGTGGGGCTGGGACTCAGAAGCAGGCTGTCTTGTCCAGAGCGTGTACACTCTGCCCTCTTCCCTCCTTCCTGTAGAAAGGCTCAGCAAGGACACCAGAAGTACCCTCTACCCTCGTCTCTTTGGAACCTTGAGGTAGGGATGCTCATGAGGGGCCAGGCACTGTGACTCACACCTGCAATCCTAACACGTTGGGAGGCAGAGGTGGGCAGATCACCTGAGGTCAGGAGTTCCAGACCAGCTTGAGCAACATGATGAAACCCCGTCTCTACTAAAAATGCAAAAATTAGCCAAGCATGGTGGTAGACACCTGTAATCCCAGCTATTCAGGAGGCCGAGGCAGGAGAATCACTTGAACCTGGGAGGCAGACGTTGCAGCGAGCTGAGATCGTGCCACTGCACTCCAGCCTGGGCAACAGAGTGAGACTCCACCTCAAAATTTAAAAAGAGAGAGAGAGATGCTTGTGAGCAAGAACATGCCGCAGCGGAAGTCCAGGTAACACCCTGGACATTACCCTAAAGAGCATCTAAAACAGATGCTGCCCAGTCACCCCATCACTTACAATAGGAAGTCAAGTTAGAGAACCCTGAGTTCTCGGTGGTTCACGCCTGTAACCCCAGCATTTTGGGAGGCTGAGGCGGGCAGATCACGAGGTCAGGAGTTCGAAAGAACCCTGAGTTTATGTCCCAAGAAACCACAGGAGAAAAGAAGCCCAGGGTTTCAGTGCAGCGAACCTGAACGCCCGACAAAGCAGTGGCATCATCTCTCCGAGTCCTAATACTTGATTAATGCCCAGTGACCTATGTGACCGAGTGCCTGATATGGATGGGATATCACTGACAGATCATTTGCTGGGAATGAGAGTGTGGCTGCGGGATCCATGCGGGAGCACTCAGGCCCTCCCCCCTCATCCTGAGGCATCAGTATCTATAAAGTTTCTCTAAGCACCTGGACATTGGAGCCTTTTAACTCCTGGAGGGAGGTCATAGTGCAGATGAGGGTCTGTATTTTACAGATAAGAAAACTAAGGAGGTAAAGGCTGATACTAAATTAAAGTTCTATTTCTTTGTCTTTGATCAAAATCTTAGGTTCGTATTTGTGGCCCACCATTTACCATCGGTGAGACCTTGGGCAAGTTATTGACTTCTCTGTGCCTCCATTTTATCCTCTGTAAAATGGGGATAATTGTATTTACCTCTTAGAGTGGTTATGAGAATTAAATAAATTAATCCATGTAGTTGCACTTAGAACAGTATCTGGAATAAACATAGGAAGCGTTTGGTAAATGTTACCAATTTAACATTACTGTATGCATTTTAATCATATGTAGAAATGGAGTAAAACTTGATAAATGTAGTTTGTGGCATGGAGGTGAAATCACAAAAGGCATGTCGCAATGAAAACATTTACGGGTCCATTGGAATAGATGGCTTGCCCAAGCTCACCCTGCAGGTGACGGACCACATAGGGGCTAGAAGCCAGCTTCCCTGATTCCAAGATCCATACCCTTTCTTCTTTTCCAAGCTACCTGACTTACTGAGAAGGGGCTTCTGTTTTATCCCTAAATCAAGCACTGCATGACTCTCACTATCCAAAAGTACCTGCATTCATGTGGAAACTCCCATTTCCTTAAAACTTTCAACCAGCAAATTTCATGGCACTGTGCACCCAGATTTGCATTAACCATGCAAGAAGGATACAGTTTGTTTCTAAGAACACTTAATTAAGCACTAGGTTTAATTAATTCAAATCAGCCTCTCTCCCTGCTCCGAAGTTCCTGCCCCACCAAAAGAGAGGGCTGCTTTAAGTATAGTCCCTCGCTGGAAGTTCTGATTTTAGCAGTTTCTAATCAGACTCAAAATTGCTAGCTCGTTGTCTCAATCTGCCCCTGAGATACCAACCTTCCCTGTGTGATTAATCTCCCCTTGCTTTGGCCACGTTTCAAACATAGACAAGCATCACACTGCAGTTTATCATGTTGTGGTTATTGTTCGTGAATGAAGTGAATTGAGACAATAGCCTTTATTTGCATTGTTCTTCAAGCACCCACCCCACATGTACACACACACACACACACACACACACACACACACACACACACCTCTTATTTCCCAGGCCAGTGGATAAGCTTTGCCCTTCCGCAGTCACCATGACTGTGGGCCTTTGCCTCTATTCTCAAGAATCTTTAAGAATGTTTTTGCAAGTTTTTTCTTCTTCTCCCTAAAGAATAGTGACCCACCCCAAACTCGACAATAATGAAATATACGGAATTGGACCTTTGGTCCCCTAGACTTTCTCCCTTCCCTCCCAAGTTCCCAGAAACGACAGCAGCTCTGGCTACTTCCTGAGCACTCGTCACCCACCCTGGTACAGACCCCACCTGAGTGGTCTGCCCACTCCCAGCTTTGGTGCTTGCAATCTTTCCAACACACCCCAGACAGGGTTATCTTTTAAAAATACAGACCAAGAGGCTAGGCACAGTGGCTCATGCCTGTAATCCCAGCACTTTGGGAGGCCAAGGCGGGAGGATCAGTTGAGGCCAGAAGCTCAAGACCAGCCTAGCCAACATGATGAAACCCCATCTCTACTGAAAATACAAAACTTAGCTGGTGGCGCACATCTGTAATCCCGGCTACTCGGCAGGCCGAAGTAGGAGAATCACTTGAACCTGAGAAGCGGAAGTTGCAGTGAGCCAAGATGGCACCACTACACTCCAGCCTGGGCAGCAGAGTGAGACTCTGTCCCAAAACAAACAAACAAAAAATCACATCACTCCCAGGGATTGTAACCATCTGAGAGCTTCTCATTGCACTTGGCCTGATGTCTACACTTCTTTCTCTGGCTAACCAAACCCCCCAAGACCTCGCCTTGCCCTTCCTCTCCACCCTCGTTTCCTCCGACACCCCCTCATCTGCTATGCAGCAACCATGCAAGCTTTCTCTTATTCTTCAGATACACCAAGCTGGGCTCCACCTTATGGTTTTGCATTTGCTGTTCCCTATGTGTGCAGTGTTCGGCCTGAACCCGGGTTCCCTGGAAAACAGAGGCTGACACCACACTCATAGCACCTGATGGGTGGAGGAGATGGAGGTGGGAAGGGGATGTGTAATCCCAGACAGCAGCAGGAGTGAGGGAGAAGGGAAGCAAGAGAGAGAAAACAAAGCCTGCAAATACATGACTCAGCTGACCCATCACTTCTTGAGAAACTCTAGCCAGTTGCTCTGACACATGGGATTCTTTGGAGCGGCAATATGGAATATACTTATACCATAATGCAACATATGTATTCCCCAAACCATCATACTATGCAGAATCGCACTTTACAAATCACAGGGCTTATGGGGAAAATGTGGTTAGGGACACGATACTAGGAAAAAAACAATAAAGCAGTAGCATAGTTTTACACATCATATATGGTTCAGAAATATACAAACAGTACAGTAAATACAGTACTTCACCTTACAGCAAGAAAGACCCATTTGTGGGTGGAACCAAATGTCAGAAAGGTTTCAGCTTGTGAGTTTCTGTGAAGTTGTGGAAAGTGGCTGAAATCAGATGAACATTGTAACACCAGGTATGGATGGGTTTGGCTCATAATGCATGATGTAAATTGAGGTGGCTGGTAGACATTTGAGATAAATGTGTGTGTGCATTTTGTGTGGAGTCATGTGCCACTTAATGACAGGAATACACTCTAAGAAATGCATTATTGGCCAGGTGCAGTGGTTCATGCCTGTAATCCCAGCACTTTGGGAGGCTGAGGCGGGAGGATCATGAGGTCAGGAGTTAGAGACCAGCCTAGCCAATATGGTGAAACCCTGTCTCTACTAAAAATACAAAAATTAGCTGGGTGTGGAGGTGCTTGCCTGTAATTCCAGCTACTCGGGAGGCTGAGGCAGGAGAATCATTTGAACCTGGGAGGTGGAGGTTGCAGTGAGCTGAGATCGAGCCACTGCACTGGCAACAGGGGCGAGACTCCATTTCAAAAAAAATGAAAAAGAAATGCATTATTAGGCCATTATTGGCGAACATTATAGAGCGAACTCACAAACCTAGATGGTATAATCAACTACACACTTAGATTGTGTAGTATAGCCTATTGCTACTAGGCTACAGACCTGTAGAGCATATTGCTGTTCTAAATACTGCAGGCAACTGTAACACAGTGATAAGTACTTGTGTGTCTAAACATATCTAAGTGTTTTAAAGGTACAGTCAAAATACAGTATCGTAATCATAGGAGACCACAGTACATGTGATCTGTCATTGACTGAAGTGCCGCTATGTGGAGCGTGACTGTTTTCCTATATGACTCCGTTCAGTTGGATACAGTTTTCTGTGCTCACCTACTGTTTCTCACTGATAAAGTTGGACACAAGCAAATGCAAGATTCATGGTATAGTCAACTTGTTTTCTTATTTGTCAGTCACGTTGGAACAGATTTTTCAAGCATGCATTACAGCAGAATTGACGGTGCTGTGTCTCAGAGGAAAGTTCATCGGGGCGGAAAGAGGGAGGAGTTTGTCAGCTCTTCCCTTTTGTGCTTCTCGCTGTGGTCACAGAGCCCCCCCACCAGCACTACCTTGCCTTCGCATGGAGGAGCCAGGGCCCTTGAGTCAGTCAGAACCTGAGCACAGAAGCAGCAGCAACTCCCTTTTTGTGGGCGTCCACTGGCCACAGAAGCCTGGTCTTCACCGAGGGGAAGGGGTGACGGAGAAAACTGGTGGAATCAGGAGCACATGGTGGAAATGCAGGGTGCAGGGGCCAAGCAGACCTGCGGGATCACATGCGCCCGGGCCAGACGGGCCCTTTTAGGAGCCTTACATGTCCTGCTTCCAGTCCTTCAGAATTCTACTTAAGGAAAATCCTTCAGAAGATGGAGGCAAGTGCCAGAAACAAGGTGGTAGCAACACCGCAAAACTCATCCATGCGGCTTTGGAATTTCCAAAAAAAATGGGAAGCCATAGGAGCTGGGGAGTGATGTGATCTGATTTACATTTTTTAAATATTGCGCTGGGGCAGTGTAAAAAGATGGATTGTTGGAGAACCAATGTCAAAGCAGAAGACTAGGCAAGAGGTGATGCTAGCTTAGACCAGCACTAGACGAGCAGGGCTGGGGAGACACAGTTAGATGCAGGATATGTTCTTCAGGAGGAGCCAACATGGAGCTGCTGATGGATAAACCAGGGTGAGTGCCAGAGCCCACTGCGGCCTGTCAGGACTTCACTGGCGAGACCTTTCTGGCTCATGCAAAAGTCACTGGATTGCAGTCAGGAGACAGGCCTAAGCTAGAAGAATTATCTTTAGCAAGTCAGTGAAAGCTTAAACTCATCAACAGGTGGAATTTGTCATCTTGAGAGGAACCGGCCAGAGGCCAGTCTGCATGTGTCAGCATTTGGTTGTGATCAAAGCAGACACACCGAGCAAGAGTGAAATGGAGGGAGACGTCAGGGGATGGTGGGTACCCCCACTCTGTCTTGTAAAGAAAAGGCCCTCTCCTAGAGCATGGGAGTTTTGGAGTTTTGGGGTGGCACAGAAATTTCTCATCATAACAGCAGTGACAATAACAAAATATTTAACAGTGTTTCTCAGTAGTGGGTTGGGTGACCGCGAGAGATCCATTTTACCTCCAAGGGGACATGAGGCAATGTCTAGAGACATCTTTTCTTGTCACAGTTTGAGGCAGGGTTGCTACTGGCATCCAGTGGTTGAAGGATGCATTAAGCTAAGCCTTCTACGCCACACAATGGACCCCCTCAACTAAGAGTTATCTGGCCCATAATATCAGTTCTGCCAAGGTTGAGAGATGCTTGAGAATATCATAAACATTCAACATTGCAGGAATGGGTAACTCCTTTGAAGCCTGCTGCAGAAGCCCATAGCCTATGGCACTGGCTGTGTGGCCTAGCAGGCTCTGCCAGTGTCTATGCCTGATCCACACCTTGCTTTCTCTATATATTTGGGAGGCATTAATGAAGAATTGAGTACACTTACATTTGGGTCAGGGTTTTTGAAAGGCTTCCAATTCAGGAAAAAAAAAAAAAGAAAAATATACCAAAATGCCAGTAAAAGTTAGGTAATATGTGCTAAAAATTAGAAGCAACCAGAATACCCTTCAGTAGGTGAATGGATGAACACACTGGGATACCTCCATCCAGTGGGGTGTTATTCAGCCATGAAAAGAAAAGAGCTGTCAAGCCAAGAAAAGGCACGGAGAAACCTTCAGTGCATATTGCTAAGTGATAGACGCCAATCTAAAAAGGCTAGATACTGTATGATTCTAACTATATAACATCCTGGCAAAGGCAAAAATATGTAGACAGTAAAAAGATCAGTATTGCCAAGAGTTCAGGAGGAGGGATGAATAGACTGAGGACAAAAGATTTTTAGGGCAGTGAAACTGTTCTATGTGATGCTGTAACAGTGAATACAGGCCACTGTGCATTTGTTCAAACCCATAGAACTGTACATCACAGGGGTGAACTGTCATGTAATCCATGGACTTAGGTTAATAATAATGTATCAGTATTGCTTCATCAGTTGTAACAAATGTACCCTACCAATGCCAGATATTCATAATAAAGGAAACCAGGAAAAGAAGGGGAGAGGAGGGATGTGGAACCCCTCTGTACTTCCTGCCCATTTTTTTCTGTAGACCTAAAACCACTCTAAAAATCAAAGTCTATTAATTTTTTAAGTTATGTGATATGACAGAATTAACAAAATTATTGTAGTCATCATAATAGCCAACACTTATTGAGTACTTCCAAAGAGGCAAACACATAATAGAAATTACTGTTGGAGAAGTTGTAACAGAACTAAGAAGGAGGAACAGCTCTTCCTTAATGAACACTTCCTCAGGTCCAAGCAGACAAATATTTGAGCCTTTTATATTTGGTCTGCACCACTGCCCATCAAGCAAGGCCCTATTAGAGTCTTTATTTTATAAGACAAAAGATGAAGGCTCAGAGAGGTTAAAGTCGTGTGCCCAGAGTCACAGAGCATCAGAGGCAGGATTTGAACCAGATCTAATTGGACTGCAGGGCTCATGTACCTGACACTGTGCTCTCACACTGTGTGTGTGTGTGTGTGTGTGTGTATACATGAGTGAGTTAGGAGTGTGGGAGTGAGTGTAAAGTCCCTTGAGTGGGAATGTGGGGGTGTGAGCACATGTGAGTGTGTGACACAGAGGGAGATGGAGTGGTGATTCATGAGTGTGGGCGAAAAGAAGAAATAAACTTCGGCTGGGTGTGGTGGCTCATGCCTGTAATCCCAGCACTTTGGGAGGCCAATTGGGTGGATCACTAAATGTCAGGAGTTCAAGACCAGCCTGGCCAACATGGTGAAACCCTGTCTCT
>NW_016107383.1:8882796-8961640 GCF_001604975.1 Cebus imitator
AAAAAAAAAAAAAAAAAAAAAAAAAAAAAAAAAAAAAAAAAAAAAAAAAAAAAAAAAAAAAAAAAAAAAAAAAAAAAAAAAAAAAAAAAAACAGGGAAAGAAATGTCAAAAATGAAAAAACATATACATACATACAAATGTATATATACATAAGATAGATATGTTGGTGCAAAAGTAATTGCAGTTTTTGCAATTACTTTTCTTTGCAAAAGTGTACTAAAAATTAGAAGTAACCAAATAGAAAAGAAAATGGAAAACTGGAAGTGGTAGAAGGAGTCCCTGGCAAAGGGCAAGGAGCCGCGTGGCCTGGAGCTGCCTGGAATTGCAGGCCTGGGCCTTGGGCTGAGGAAGGTTTTCCCAGATGGTCCCTGTCCTGCTTCCCCCACTCCCCATGCCCCGCCCTGCGTCTGGGTCTCTTCCTGTGGGTGTTGCCACCCTCTGCCGTGCTTGCCGGCCAGGGCTCATCAGGGGACAGTGTGCAGCAGTGACCCAGGCTGACCAGTGTTTGCACTGGGCTCTGGCCAGCCCGAGAGCTGTACTGCAGCCGGCCTCCTGCCGTGGGTGGTCCTGGATTACTTCTCTCTACTTCCCAGGTTGTCTAGAGGGTTCCAAGCCACACAGCAGGAGCCCCCTAGCCATCCCTTCTCCAGGGGCATTCTCTTTTTAAAAGGGACTAAGAGGACCAGGCAGCAGCCATCTCATTCTTCGGTAGGGCCAAGCAACTCAGGATCCACAGACTGCATCTGAAACTGCGGACAGAGCCTGCAGAGTTCAGAGTCCAGAAACACAGAAACAGCCCTTTTTTTGATTTTTTTTAATTTTCTCTTTTAAAAAATATTTTAATGGACACATAATTATTGTACATATTTATGGGGCACAGAGTGATATTTCTATGTATGTATACAATGGGTAAGAAATCAGAGTAATTAGCATATCCATCGCTTCAAACATGTACATTTCTTTGTGTTAGGAACGTTCAAAATCATCTCTGCTAGCTATTCAAAAATATACAAACAATTATTGGGGTTTTTTTGTTTGTTTTTTGGAGATGGAGTTTTGCTCTTGTTGCCCAGGCTGGAGTGCAGTGGTGCAATCTCGGCTCACTGCAACCTCCGCCTCCCAGTTTCAAGCTATTCTCCTGCCTCAGTCTCCTGAGTAGCTGGGATTACAGGTTTACACCACCACACTCAGCTAATTTTTTTTTATTTTTAGCAGAGACGGGGTTTCACCATATTGGTCAGGCCGGTCTCGAGCTCCTGACCTCAGATGATCCACCCTCCTTGTCCTCCCAAAGTTCAGGGATTACAGGCGTGGGCCACTGTGCCTGGCTAGAAACAATTATTGTTAATTGTCACCCTATTGTACTATAGAACACTAGAACTCAGTCCTCCTATCTAGCTAGAATCTTCTATCCATTTACCAACCTCTCCCCATCCCCTCTTTTCTGCCCTTCCCAACCTATAGTAACCATTCTTCTACTCTCTACTTGTATGAGATCAACTTTATTAGCTCCCAAGAACATGCAGTATTTATCTTTCTGTGCCTGACTTATTTCCTTAACATAGTGTTCCCAGTCTCATCTATATTGCTGTAAATGAGATTTCATTCTTTTTCATGACTGAATAGTATTTTTGATGCCACGCTTTTTTCTTTATCTGTTGATGGATGCTTAGCTCAATTTCATATCTCAGCTATTGTGAATAGTGCTACAGTAAACATGGGAGTGCAGATATCTCTTCAACATACTGATTTTGTTTCCTTTGGATATATACCCAGTAGTGGGATGGCTAGATTGTGTGGTAGTTCTATTTTTAGCTTTTTGAGGAAATTCCATACTGTTTTCCATAGTGGCTGTACTAATTTACATTCCTACCAACAGTGTACAAGGGTTCCCTTTTCTCTGCATCCTCACCAGCATTTGTTATTTTTTGATGATAGCCATTCTAACTAGGGTGAGATGGTATCTCATTATGGTTTCGATTTGCATTTTTCTAGTGATTCGTGATGCTGAGCATTTTTCCCATCTATTTCTTGGCCATATGAATATCTTCTTCTGTGAAATATTCATTCAGATCAGCTGCCCATTTTTTAATTGGATTTTTATTTTTACTGTTGAGTTTCTTGTATATTCTGGATATTAATCCCTTGTTGGATGAATAGTTTGCAAGCCTAGTTGACCCTTGAACAACACGGGTTTGAACTGTGTAGATCTACCTATTCACAGATTTTTTTTTTCAACCAAATAAAAATAGAAAATAAAGTATTCGCAGGATATAAAACTTGCATATACCCAGGGCCAACTTTTCATACAGTGAGTTCCTCAGGGCTGATGGCAAGACTCGAATATATGCAGATTTGGGTATAGGTGATGGGGGTCAGGGAGGATCCTGGAATCAATCACCTGTATATACCATGAGATAACTGTATTTTCTCCCATTCTGAAGGCTGTCGTTTCACTCTGATTGTTTCCTTCACTATTCAAAAGCTTTTCAGTTTGATATAATTCCACTTGTCTGTTTTTGCTTTTGTTGTCTGTACTTTTGAGGAGTTATCCATAAAATCTTTGGCTAGACCAATCCTGAAACATTTCTCCTCTGTCTTTTTCCAGTAGTTTCCTAGTTTGGGGTCTTACATTTACATCTTAAATCCATTTTGAGTTGATTTTTGTATATGGTTAGAGATAGGGATCTAGTTTCATTCTTCTGTGGTAGATATTCAGTTTTCACAGCACCATTTATTGAAGAGACTCTCCTTTTCCTGATGTATGTTCTTGGTGTCTTTGTGGAAAATAAGCTGGCTGTAAATACATGGATTTATTTCTGGGTTCTATATGCTATTTCATTGGTCTATGTGTCTTTTTTAATGCCAATACCATCCTGTTTTGTTTACTATAGCTTTGTGATACATTTTGAAGTCAGCTAGTGTGATATCTCCAGTTTTGTTCTTTTTTCTTTAGGATTGCTTTCACAATGTGAGGTCTTTTGAGATTCCATACTAATTTAAGGATTTTTTTTCTATTTATTTGAAGAATGCCATTGGTATTTTGAAAGGGGTTGAATTGAATCTGTATATGTCTTTGCGTAGTAAGGTCATTTTGACAATACTAATTCTTCTAATGCATGAATACGAAATCTTTTTCCTTTGTTGTGTGTGTCCTCTTTAATTTCTTTCATTAGTGTTCTATTGTTTTCTTTGTACAGATCTTTCGCATCCTTGGTTAAATTTATTCCTAGGTATTTTATTTCTTATAGCTATTGTAAATGGAATTGCTTTCTTGGTTACTTTCTCAGCTAGTTCATTATCGATATATAGAAACACTACTTTTTATTTTTTATGTTGATTTTGCACCCTTCAACTTTACTAAATTCATTTATAGTTCCTAAGAGTTTTCTGGTGGAGTCTAGGTTTTTCTGTGTAATATGATCTTGTCACCTTCAAACAGTGATGATTTTACTTCCTCCTTTCCCATATGCAAATCATATGCTTGTATTTTGTTGACGATTTTTGCATCCATGTTCACCAGAGATATTGGCCTATAGTTTTCTTGTTCTTGTTATATCCTTGTCTGGTTTGGTATCAGTGTAATGCTGGCCTCATAGAAGAATCTCTCTGCTTTAATATTTTGAACTAATTTGAGAAGAATTGGTGTTAGTTCCTTAACAGTTTTGTAGAACTCAGCAATGAAGCTATCTGGTCCTAGGCTTTTCTTTATTGGGAAGCTTTTTATTATTTATTTAATCTTCTTCTTCATTATTGATCTCTTCAAGTTTTCTATTTCTTCCTGGTTCAGTCTTGGTAGATTGTATGTGTTCAGGAATTTGTCAATTTCCTCTAGGTTTTCCAATTTGTTACCTTATAGACATAGTAGTCTCTCATAATTCTTTTATTTCTGTGTTATCAGTTGTAATGTCTCCACGTTTTATTCTGATCTTATTTACTTGGGTGTATGTGTGTGTGTGTGTGTGTGGTATCTTTTAGTCTAGTTAATGGTTTGTTGATTTTGTTTACAAAAAGCCAACTTTTCATCTTTTGTATTTTTTTAATCTCTATTTCATTTCTGATCTGATCTTTATTATTTTTTTCTTCTACTAATTTTGGATTTTTGTACTTGATTTTCTAGTTCTTTGAAGTGTATCATTAGGCTGCTTATTTGAAATCATTCTTTTAGGTGTAGGTGTTTATTGCTATAAACTTCCCTCTTACTACTGCTTTTGCCGTATCCCATAGGTTTTGGTATGTTGTGTTTATATTTTCATTTGGTTCAAGAACTGTGTCAGTTTCTTTCTTAATCTCTTCATTGAACCAGTGCTCATTTAGGAACATGTAGTTTAATTTCCTATATTTGTACAATTTCCAAAGTTTTCGTGGTTGATTTCTAGTGTTATTCCATTGTGGTCTGAGAACATACTTGATATGATTTTGATTTTTTAAATTTGTTGAGACTTGTTTTGTGGCCTAATACATGGTCTATCCTGGAGAATGTTCTATGTGCTAATGAAAAGAATGTGTATTCTGCAGTTGTTTGATGAAATATTCTGTAAATGTCTGCTAGGTCCATTTGGTCTATAGTATAGTTTAAATAGGTTGCTGATTTGTTGATTTTCCACCTAGATGACCTATCCGATGCTGAGAGTGTGGTGTTGTAGTCTTCAGCTATTATTATGTTGGGGTCTTTCCCTCTCTCTCTCCCTTTAGGTCTAATAATGTTTACCTTTTATATCTGGGTGTTCCAGTGCTGGGTGCATATGTATTTACAATCGTTATATCACTTTGCTGAATCGATCATTATATAATGACCTTCTTTGTCCCTTCTTTCAGCACTTTGATTATATCACCTCATTCTTTTTTGCCCTGTGAAGTTTCGGCTGAAAAATATGCTGTTAGTCAAATGGGAATTCCTTTATATGTGACTTGATGCTTTTCTCTTGTTGTTTTTATAATTCTCTTTGTCTTTGACATTTGACAGTTTGACAATAATGTGCCTCTGAAAGTACCTGTTAGGTTGAATCTACTAGAGAACCATTGACATTCCTAGATCTGGATGTCTGTATCTCTCCCAAGACTTAGAAAGTTTTCAGGTTTTATTTCATTAAATAGGTTTTCTGTGCATTTTTTCATCTCTTTTCCTTCTGGAACCCCTAAACTATGAATATTTGTTCACTTTATGGTATCCTATAGGTCCTGAAGACTTTTTTCATACTTTTTTATTCCTTATTATTTTCTTTAAAAATGTTTGAGTGGGTTATTTCACAGATCTGTTTTAAGTTTAGAAATTCTTCTTTTTACTTGATCTAGTCTATTGTTAAAGCTCTCAATTGTAATTTTTATTTTCTTCATTGAATCCTTTAGCCCCAATATTTCTGTTTGGCTCTTTTATATATATCTTTCTTGACTTTCTCATTGAGATCATGAATTATTTTCCTGATTTCATGTAATTATCTATCTGTATTCTTTGTAACTTGCTGAGTTTCTTTAAGATCATTATTTTGTATTTCTCTTCAGGTATTTTGTAGATTTTCTCTTCTCTGGGACCTGTTACTGGAAAATTACTGTTTTCCTTTGAAGGTGTTGTGTTTCCTTGCTTTTTCCTATTTCTGTGTCCCTATATTGATATCTGTGTATCTGGTGAGACAGTGCCTCTTCCAATTTAATATTCATAGGCAAAGACTTTTTCCTCTAGATGTGTCCTATAGCATTGTTTGGGTAGGTGCTTTGGCTTTGGTGGTTGGTGGGTACAGTAGTGTAGTCTGCATGTGATTTCTTTGGCTGTAATCATGTCAGATGTGCCTACAAATGCTTAAGTGGCCTAGACTGCAGGTTTTTGTGGAGACAGCGGCATGGCCTTTCTGGGGGCAGGGGATGCCAGGCAGGCTGATTCTTGGGCTATAGGGGTTATACACTAGGTGCTAGGCAATGCACTTGAGAAGGCAGGACAGTGGCCTTTTCTTCTTTTAAGGTGCTAGAATAAACTGCCCTGTATCACCCAGTTTCCCAACGGCTTCTGGCCAGGTTGTTCTGTGTGAAACCATGACATAAAGATCCAGCTGCCCTGCCTGACATTTTTACATCCTTTATAAGGCAATGCCATGCATGGGGAAAAGGGTAGCCATTCATCTCTCTCTTTAGTCATTTTTCTGATTCTGCTTTGTCATTTTTAAAAATCCATCTTAGTATTGTGACCTCCACCCTTTACCCACTCACAGAGAAGCCCACATGAAAACACAGGTTTTGTCTTGGACATCTCTGTCTCCCTTTGTGTCTGAGATAGTGACTGACACACAGGATGTTCTCAAGAAATGTTTGAATCACAGTACAGAGAATTAGTAACAGGCTGACTGACACCCTCTCCCCACCCTCCCCACCCCCCCCACCCCCCAACAGCCCCCCCCCCCCCCCCCCCCCCCCCCCCCCCAACCCCCCCCCCCCCCCCCCCCCCCCCCCCCCCCCCCCCCCCCCCCCCCCCCCCCCCCCCCCCCCCCACCCTGCAGAAAATTTAGCAAGGCATTTTTTCTCTCTATTTCAAATTTCAGCTGTAGCCTCTTGTAATTCTCATATTGTTTTTCAATCACCAGAATTGATTTCCCTCATCCCTCTCCCCAGGGTCATCTCCAGTGAACTGTATTAAATTGCAATTAATGTTGACATTTGTTTTCCTCTTGCTCTCTCCCTTCTTTAAAGGGGGCACACGGGTGGTAGAAAATTGAAGAGCCAATAGTAATCACATCATAGGGGAGGTGTGAGCATTGGCAAGGGCATTTGCAATTAAATTAGGTGACACTTTTGCTGGTAGAGAAATGCACTTTCTGAGGAAGGAACACCAAGTGGGTGTTACCGACTTAAGGCAGGCTGGCTTCTCTTCAGATGAGCTGCCAGGAGATGCTACTGCATAGCACGGGAAGAATGTGTGACCACTAGGATTATTTCCAGCATAATTGGCTTTGCATGGCTGAAGTTTTAGCAATCAGTTTCTATAAGCCCTTTTAAAATTGGAATTCATAAACAAATCTGTGTGCTGTCACTTTGTGGCACTTTTTCTGCACTTTTTGTTGTTTCATTGTTCTTCTCACTGCTGCCTAGCTATCCTGATGTCACAGAAGTGGACCAAATATTTTCACACCCATTGTGTTCTAGATGCTGTGTTAAGAGGCAGGGCAACAAGGTAGATGCCATCCTTGCTCTTTAGATATCTGCAATCTAAGACGCAGGCAGTTTGGATATGATGTGGAAAAGAAAAAAGCTCTCACCAAGATAAGCATGGAAGAAAGGAGTATTCTGCATTTGGACCATCAGAACCATGCAAAAAATCTCCCATTAGATTCTAATACCCCCAGCCCTCCCACCTGCTAACCCAGACCCTTCCCAAAGAATAAGCTTTATTAAGAGTTTCAATCAGCTCACTCTTAATTTTTTTCTTTCTTGCAATCAGTGGTTCATCAGCCTGCAATTCATTAGGATTACCATTATTGTTGATAATAGCGCAGCTGGGCACTCTGTCTCAACCAGTAGCTCTCTGCTGACAGGAGGGGTTGATGGCAAATGCAGAGGTGGGGAGTCCATCCTGCCTGAAGCTGGAATGCCTCAGAGGTGGAGGACTAAAAGAGGCCAAAGGACCCAACAGTCTAGATCCAAAGTCCCAAGTCCCATTACTCTTCTGTTCTCCCTGGACTGACTCTAGACCTTCCCACAGATTCTTACTAGGACTCTCTCTTTTTTTTTTTTTCTTAAGGGCATATTGTTTTTAAAAGGGATGAGCTTGGCCGGGTGCGATGACTGGTGCCTGTAATCCCAGCACTTTGAGGCCAAGGCAGGTGGATCATGCGGTCAGGAGATCGAGACCATCCTGACCAACATGGTGAAACCCCATCTCTACTAAAAATACAAAAAATTAGCCAGGTGTAGTGGCGTGCACCTGTAGTCCCAGCTACTTGGGAGACTGAGGCAGGAAAATCGCTTGAACCCAGGATGGAGAGATTGCCGTGAGCCGAGATCGTGCCACTGCACTCCAGCCTGGGCAACAGAGAGAGACTCTGTCTCAAAAAAAAAAAAAGAAAGAAAGAAAAGAAAAAAAGAGGAGGGGAATGAGCTCTTCTCTAAGAATTATTTTATTCCCTACCCTCTTCTTGAGTTTCCTCCTGCAAAAAAATGAGCATAGCAAGACGTATTTCATGGGATTCTTGGGAAGATGCAACAGGATAATGACTATAAAAGCCTATGACACGGTGGTTGAGGTAATTGGCATTTTTGAGCATTGGTTCTATGTTATGCATTGTGTATATCGTATTTTATTAAATCTCTACAGAAATACTGCGAAGTAATTTTCATTTACTTATTCTTAAAAATATATTTATCGAGCATCTATACGTGCTCAATATTATGCAACATGCTAAGGCCCCAGCCATAAGCAAAACAGTTTTTCTGCTGACACAGAGCTTACATACTAGAAGCAGCTGTTATATCATTTAATAGGCTAGGACATCAAGGTTCAGACACATGAAGTCACATAGCCACCTGTCTGGCTCTGAAGCCAGTCCCTGCTCTGCTGCCCTCTACCTCCCTGTGTTCCTGGTCTAAGCACGGTACTAGGTATGAAGGGAGCTTTGTAAATGTCTGAAGCTTTCTCAACCCTTGCTTGGTTGTACTTAAACTTGGATATATGTCATCAGGGAAAGAACAGTGTCTGGGGATTAGGAGATGATAAATGTAGATGATGTGTCCAAACTCAGAAAAGTCATTTAACTTTCAGCAGCCTTAATTCTTATGGCTGTGAAATGGGGGTAAATATACTATTAATACTTAAGGTTATGATGGATTTCCAGATACCTGGGGTATGGGAATGCACTTTAGAAACTAATGTCCTCAGCCAGCATGAGTTTTTCCTTGGCAACTTGATAGACCCTGAGTGTCCTGGGAGCCTGTTTAGATAGGAGCCTGGGCTTCCCCTGGCACTGAACACTGGAGTCACTTCCAGATCATGAGAGGCAAGACAGTATGGTAGCTATGAACCACGTCAAATTCCAGCATCCCACTTACTAGTTTTGTTACTAACCTCACTGTGCCTCAGTTTTGTCAACTATTAAATGGAAAGAAAAATAGTAGCTACCTGATATGGTTACCAGAATGAAATGATCTTTTAGGGGTAAGAGTAACCACCATGAGTCAATGCTTTTGATCACCATAGTTTCATTCTTAAGTTTTATTCAAAACCCTACAATTCTAGACATCACTGATGATTACAGTTTTTGGTGTGAAAGTCAAGTCTAATTGTTTCTGAAGAATATTGCATCTCGCTGTTTGGTTTTGGATTTATCCCTTGCAGACTGAGAGGTTTTTGTTTTGTCTGTTTATTTTCTTAATATAGTGTTTAGAAATTTAATGGAGCAATTTAGTTTCCATTTACTGAAATAGGTTATCAAAGGAACAGGAACACTAAAGATTAGGTTAGCATCTCAGAGTATTGCCTCACATATGATGTGATTTTTTATGTTTTCCTGACCAAAAAAATAAATGAGAGTTTATATTTCCTTAAGCTGGTTCATGGCGAAGCCTCTTGCTTCATGCCCAGCCAACTCTCTGGGTAACTAAATGGTTGGAAGCGGGGCTAAGAGGGTAACACAGGGATAAATCCCAATCCAGCATGTCAGGATAGCTTGGTTCTTCTTGCCAGATGTGATGGCCTAGATCACTGAAAGACCACATTTTTGGCTTAGAGGCCTCAGGCAGTATTGCTCAACCTAGAAACCAAAATTCATGCAGAGAAATCATGCTGGTTCACTCCCTTCAAATGAATGAAACACTTCAGGACGTGAAAAGGGAAATAACCAAGGTATACTGACTGATTTGTCCACATCGTGAAAATAAGCCACCATTTATTCAGATCTCCACACATGGGACAACCCTTGCCTAAGTGCCTTGTAGTTTTTACAAGAAACCCATCTTATAGATGAAACTTAGCCTGATCGAGGTAAAGTGACTTGCCCAAGGTCACACAGCTATGAAGTTATTGAGTGAGGTCTTCTTTGTTCCAATGCTCTTGTCCTTTTGTTAAGTCACCGGAAAGAAATTAGGGATAAGGAAAGAGTAGAAAAAGCCTCAGGGAAAGTTGATGGTGATGGGATTCGTCAGTGGGAAATTGCTGTTCATCCTGATAGTAGTGAGATCATTAACTATCCATTTTCAGAAAAGGATCCAACAACCACTTAATAGGTACATATTCAACTCTGGTTAAAGAAATGAAAAAAAAGGAGTGAAGTTTGCAAGCCTAAATTCCCAATGTCAGAGGCAGAGCTGAGCCCAGTTCCTCCACTTCTGATTGTCTTCCTCTCTCACCCTCATCCATCACAAGATCCACATTGTAAGGTTTCTTTGCTTCAAATCCGCATAGGAGCTAGCAATCGTAGTATGTCTTGGCCACAGAAAAATGCTAGCAAATGATATATATTAAGCACTCTTTGTGACCAGCATTGCTCTAAGCACTTACCTGTGTTAACTCATTAAAGCTTCACAATCATCCTTTGAGATAGATCCCATTATCCTAACCATTTAACAGATAGGGAAACTGAGGTGCAGAGAGGGTAAGCCACTAGCTGAGGTCACTCTGCGGGAGAGTGGGTGTGCTGGGGTGCATGGCCAGGCGCCAAGTCTGCACCTCCCCTCTTCACCTTTGAGCTCCTGCTCTTGTTCCACAGAACCCGCTCCTGGCCTTGTTCTTCTGGTTGTAGCAGCGGTTTTGCACAGACTTGCCCAATACCCACTGGAGCTTCTCACAGTTTTATAGAAGTCCTGGTGTCCAGGGTTAGGGATTCAGTCAACAGCCACGGAACACCTATGCAACAAATGTGTATTAAATCCCTCCTGGCCCAAAGCACTGAGCTGGACACTGTAAATCCAAGTCCTCATCCAGGTACTCATGAAATTCCAAGTTTCCTGAGGGCTGGAATGCATTTTCTATTTTTTTTTTCCTAATCTCCCTCCTCAGAGCTACAACCCCCTCTAACTCCTACAAAGATCCTCTTACACCCTCTTTAGCTCTCCCACTTAATTTTTCTTCATAGCACTAGGAACATTTCCTCTCGTGTATTTTATCTGCCTTTCTTCCCCACTTCTGCTCAGTGAGAGCAGGGCTTTGTTCTCAACACAGAACCTGCATGGCTCATAGTAGGTGCTCAGTAAATGTGTATCAGGGGTCGAAGCTCAGACCTCACATTATCTTTTCAGTTGGAGCCAAACGGGATTGATTTACAATTGCACAAAAAGAGAAATGTTTTAAATAACAAGCCCTTTGAGGCAATAGAAAAAGGTGTATCCATTTATGGCTTCACTCAGAACAGCCCCTTTCCCAGATCTTTACCCCAAAGAGAAATGCTATCATGAGTTTTTTGCTGCATTTGCCTTACCTGAGTCTGAGGGTATTGGGTCTTAACCTCCTCTTAACCCAATTCCACAGCCACACCTCACACTCCACTTGCTGATCTCCTGTCTTACGTGGAAAATCAATGTATTTCAAGTAGGAAACAACTAATACAGAGAGGTTTCACCTGAGGTGGAAATTATACAGGCAGCTTAATGCACATTGGAGGGAAAAGCCAAAAATAACGTGGCGTTAGCTAATACAAGCGTAATCTCACGCTGCTGCTTTCTTCACTGGGGCTGTAGCAAGGTGGGCTGTGTGCAGAGCCCAGTTAAAACTCACATTATGTTGAGTTGAGGCATTTTGGGAAAGGACGAAAATGGAAAGATGAACTGCTCACATTTATCCTGATTTGTAGCAGAGGCATTAAGCTTTTTGTAGCTTTCCTTGTATCACGCTTCTCCCTCTATTAATACTCCCCGTCCCCAACCTATAAAGAGGGCTCTGGAAACAGGAGGATGATCATGGTGCCTTAGTCCATTTTGTGTTGCTATACGGGACTATCTGAGGCTGTGTAATTTATAAAGAAAAGAGGTTGATTTGCTCACAGTTCTGCAGGCTGTACAAGAAGCATGATGATGCCGGCATCTGTCTCTGGTGAGGACTTCAGGCTACTTCCACTCCTGGTAGAAGGCCAAGGGGAGACTCATGTTTTGTACAGAGATCACATGGCGAGGGAGAAAGCAAGAGAGGCTTTCTCTTGCAGGGAGATGTCAGGTTCTTTTTAACAACCAGCTTTTCGAGAATGATTAGAGACTCACCCAGAAGGGGAGGGCATTCATCTGTTTATGAAAGATCCGCCCTCATGACCCAAACAATTCCCACTAGGCACCTCCTTCAACCTTGGAGATCAGATTTCAACATGAGTTTTGGAGGGGTCAAATATCTGAACCGCAGCAAATGGAAACCAGTTTCTAGTTACAGTGACTTCTGCTCCTCACACAGGAGTTCCGATATCTGAGGCTCCGTGACATTCAAAATACATTGGCCCTTAATTTTGTCCTGGTGCTAGATTTCAGATGGTTGTTTTCAAAGGTTCATAAATGGGAGTTGGTGGCCGTCCATGAGGCCACAGAGTACCACTGAGTATGGTCAAGCATGTAGCAGTTGCTAACTATATTCTTCCTCCTCCAGGAAGCAGCAGGATTGCCATCCATTCCTGAACAGGAAGCTCTGAGATTCCAAATGCAGAGCCGTGCATGTCTGCCTTACAGAGCATGCACTTAACCATCTGTAGCACTCTCCTGGCAGACTGCTGTTGCTTTGCCACAATACACTGCTTCCCATGTGTTGCATGTCAATTTTCTGTGGCATGGGCAGATAGTTTTTATTCTCATGGTAATATATTCTCAGAAATATGAAGAAAAAAATATAACTAGCTGATACTCAACAAATATAACTATGATTTATTGGTTATTGTTGCTTAAAAGTATGTTAGAATTTACAGAATGATTTGATCTTTTTAAATTATTAAGCAAAGAGTAACATACATGGTATTTGTCATGAGCGCAACTCATAACGGTACTGTATAAATGATGGAAGCTGAAGAAATTATGCTAGGATGTGAGAATTTTTAGTTAACTTTTTAAAAGCCACCATGCATATGGTCTGTCTACCACTACCCAGCCTACCTTCCCTACTTCTGGAAGAAAATATCAGTGTGCATCTGGATCACCTGGGAGTGTCCTAAAAATGCAGACCCCTCCTACTCTCCCCAAGAGAGTCTGCTTCGGTGGTTTTGAGGTGAGGCTGAGAAATCTGCATGTTAATAAGCTCCCAAGCTGGATTTCTAGGAGGAGGGTCTAAGACCTTACTTCTCAAAGCACTGTTTCAGAATGTGCTCCCAAACTAATATGGGTCTTTGGCACAGAATGCTCACTTTCCTTTTTCCCTAGTGACCTTTACTCTCTGGGAATCAAATCTCCTAAGACCTAATTTAATTATTGGGCAAGGCTTCCTCTTTAAATCACTCGTACATGCAGATCTGGGGGCTGCTTGGCCAATCCAGAGCTCTCAACCTCAATATTCCTGACATTTCGGGCTGTTAGTTCTTTGTTGTGATAGATCATCCTTGCACTATAAGATGTTTAGCAGTGCCCCCGGCCTCCACCTACTAGGCACTAACACAAATACCCCAACCCCCACCTTGTGACAATCAAAAATGTCTCCAGACATTGCCAAATGTCCCTTGTAAGGGGGAAAAAACTCACCCAACACTGAGAACCACTGGGCTAAGTTGGAGCCACTGAAAAGTCAAGTTTCCAGATGTAAAAAATATGCTCCAGTAGAAATTATTCATGGCGCTATAGCCCTTGAATTTGTATTCTGCCTTTTTCTTTTTTTTTTTTTCCAGAAGCCCCAGGCCTATGCTATGTGAAAAAAAAAAAAAGGATGTTTTATGAAGTGAGTAAAGCAGAATAAGTAGCCTGCAGCCTAGCTTAAACCTACTTTAGATGAGCTTGCGCATTCGTCTTCATGGACTCGGAAAGTAGCTGGAACAGATCAGGTGGCTAATGGGTTCCCCTTCTAAGGGAATTCAGCTGAACCAACATGTATACAGGCTTACTCTGTGCTGGTTACTGCAGAAGCTGTTGAGGACACAAAAAGGAGTTAGATTGGGTTTTCTCCCTCAAGAGGCTTAGAGCTATTAGAAAAAGCCAGGCAAGTGCCCCAAAAGACACAGCATGACATAATGGTTTTTAGTGACATTGCCTGGGTTCAAATCCTGCTTCACTTAGAACAGCTGTTTGACTTTGAGCAAATTGCATGACCTCTCTGTGCCTATTTCCTCAGCTGTACGATTGGGGATAGAAATAATACCCACCTCGAGGGGTTGCTTGGATGATTGGACAAATTCATATACATAAGGACCTGAAGACAATGACTGGCACATAGAAGGGGCTATCTTAAAAAGCCCAGTGCTGAAAAGCAGGCCTTATGTCAGGAGACTTGGGTTCACATCCCCGCTCTGACTGTTCTGAACTTGAGCAAGCAATGTAATCTCTTCGAGCTTCAAGTCCTTCATCCATGAGATGGGATGATCATGGTATTTACCCCACAGGATTATGGCAAAGATAAAATGAGACGATCTAGGGAATGCCTACCCCAATCTGATACATAGTACTGAATAATGGTTAGTTGTTGTTATTGCTATTATAAATAGGTTTACGCCAATCAGTCAAACTCAACTAGAAGCTTGTCTATTTCAAATGAAAACTAAGTCTGCCATGAGCCCAGACAGCTGCATCTTTGGGTCAGTTCCCTAACTGTACAGAAATGGTCATGGGTAGCTGGATTCCCAAGTGAGCACAGAACTCACGCCGGAGCTGGTGAGACTCATGTGCACAGGGCCTCAAACGGGGCATCCATCACCACAGTGGAGCTGTCTCCATCTCTAGGACCCGTAGGCCTTTCCCCAGGTCAGGACACTCCTCCTAGCTGGATGACTGTTTCTCTTAGCCCTCTTCCAAGCTTATTCTTTTTTTAGACATATTTATAACTTTGATTAGATTCTCTGAATTCTGCCTACTCTCCTGCTTCTTTCTTACTGGTGTTTAAGATAACTTTGCCCATAGCTAATCTTATCTTCCTGGCACTGAATTTCTGTTTACTTCTCAGAGTTCTGCCAAGAGATTCACACTGACAGGCAAGGGCCTTTAGTTATTCTTTCCAAAAGGGTATTTATCAGGTGCTCATGCATGCTGTGAGACAAATATCAAGCATGACCCAGTCCTTTATGAATTTAAAATCTAACTGACCTTCGGTAATCATCAGTAAAAGGGCCAGATCCTGAATTGGGTGTCCATTTCAGCCAGAATGTATTATTGGAGCACATGGGCATTGAGAAAGGGGTCCTATGTGCAGGGATGGAGTGAGGGGAGCAGACATGCCAGGCAGAAAATAAGCATCTCCCTTCAAATGAAGGGGACCTCTGGGTGAAAAGAACACAGAGGCTAGAACTCTGAAGTGTCCGTTGCCAGGCTAACAAGTTTGAACTTTGGTCTGCAGACAGTGTGGAATCATAAAAGACTTTCAAAGGGAAATGGCATATTGCTCTGGTATCTCCTGGTTCTGGCTTTCCTCCAAGGCGAGAAAGATAGAGCTGGTATTGACACGTCGGGGTAGATAGATGGCTGGAAAGGGGGGAATGAAAATTGCTAATATTGATGAACCACCACCTTTGATAAAATGGAGTAGACACACTTTCTCTATTTCTCCCACTGAGTACAACTAAAAACCTTGGGCATTATTTATCAAACAAGCATAAGACCCTGAAAAGTAGGAAGAAGAAGGCAGATTAACCAGGGACCTCGTAGCCCTAGGAATGACGTGGTGGTGACTTCTCTGGGTTTTTGTTGTCTTTGTTTGCTTTGCTTTGCTTTGTACATCCTAGACTTAGAGTTGAAGAGGCCATCAACCACAAGTGCTAAAGGGCCCAGACCCCTCCCAACAAAAGGCCCCCAGAAAAGCCTGCTCTCTCTAGCCAAAGAATCAGAAAAGGGGCAGCCTGGCAAGGCTGAAAACTTTTAGACAATAACTGTTCTGCTGTAGCCAAAGATCACAGGAAAAACTATGGTCCAGCCGCCACTTCCACCAGCAAAAGCCAAATGCGGAGCCTAGAATTCCACACTCACCAGGTTATCGCAAGGCTCCCCAGTATTTCCCTTCTCTCCAGCAGGGTGATGTTAGAGAAGGCCAAGTGGGGAGTAGACTTTCACCACCCCACCTAGTGATAACCTGGCCTTACCCCCTCCCTCAGTGTCAGTTAAGGTCATGTGGGAGCAGTAACAAGATACTCCTGACTCCTCCCAGTCAGAGAGAGGTGTCAATGGAAGCTCCTCAGGAGCTGGGACGCCTATCACTGCCCAGTAATGAGGAGATTCTCCCTCAAGTGTCAAGGCCAAATGGGGAACCTGGACCCCTACTTAGCAATCATGAGGTACCATAAACCCGCTACCCATGTTGGAGCAGTGTCAGGGAAAGCTAGCTAAAACAGAAAGTTTAGATAAGACCCAAAATCTTATCACCAGGTTTCAGTTTTCAAAATCACTCATACCGAGAACTAGGAAGATCTCAAAATGAATAATGAAAGACAACAGATGATAAAACTGAGATGCTTAGAATTTTACAGATTATAAAGCAGCCATCATAAAAATGTTTCAATAAGCAAATATAAACATGCTTCAAACAATAAAAAAAAAGAAATTCTCAGCAAATAAATGACATAACCATATGGAAATTTTAGAACTGAAAAATACAGTAGCTGAAATTAAAAACCCACTGGACGACCTCAACATCAGAGCCAGTGGGGCAGAGAAAAGAATCAGTGAACTTGAAGACAGAACATTAGAAATAACCCAGTCTAAACAGCAGAGAAAAAATAGACTGGAAAAAAAACCACTCAAAGAAATAATGGCTTAAAACTTTCCAAATTTGCCATAAACCTACAGATTCAAGAACTAGATGAACTTTATACAGGATGAATCCAAATAAATTTGCAATAAGATAGACCGTACTCAAATGTTTGAACAACCAAAGACAAAAGCCCTTAAAATCACTGAGAGTGAAACACCTACTAATGAGAAAAGCAATATGCATGGCAGCAGATTTCTAATCAGAAGCCATGAAGGCCAGAAGGAAATGGCACAACATTTTAAACACACACACACACACACACACACACACACACACACACAAACTGTCAACCCAGAATCCTATATCCATCAAAAATTGTCTTTCAGGAACGAAGGGGAAGTCAACACATTATCAGATAGATGAAGGAAAGCTAAGAGGATTTTTAGCCAACAGCCCTACTATAAAACAATGGCTAAGAAAGTTCTCTAAACAGAAAGGAAATGATAGAAGGAATCTTAGAACATCAGGAAGGAAGGAAGAATACAAGGCTGTTTCCTATTCTGCCAAAAAAAGAAGCAGAGAATGTGAATTTTGAAAAGCGAAAACTCTGAGTCTCAAGACACCTGTGAGAAGAAAGAGAGAAATGACTTGGTCATGCCATGACAGAAAAGCGGCTTAGGCACCTGATGAGAGAATACAATAGGTAGTTGATGCATTAGAATTCTTGTCCTTTGAGTTAGGATTGGGTTGGTGCAAAAGTGATTGTATTTTTGCCATTGAAAGTAATGCAAAAACCGCAATTGTTTTGCACGAACCTAATAGAATAAAATGATTTGAGCTAAAACAGAAATGCTAGACCACCCAGCTTCTTCCCTTTTTCATATTAAGCTAGATTTGCACAGCTTCTCTTAGAAACCTAAAACACAGTTTTATTTACCTTATGCCATGTAGTTTCCTGCAAGAACAGAGTCTCATTTAGAGAATGAATTAGAAAATGTGCAAAAGTAATATCATTCAGTTCAAAATGTACCTATCTAAACCCAGTTTCAGTATTGGCTTAAGCAATTATTATAAACCCAAACTATGGAAAATAACTTGTTTTCATAATGGTGAAAAGACTGAGACATATTTAACTCCAATAACTTTTTTTTAAACGAGTATCTGCTGTAGAAATTGAGACCGTCAAATAAAACTACAAAATAAGGCTAAAAATAATAGCTAATGTTTGTTGGGAGTTTACATCTCAAGGATCTGTTGCATTTAAAATGATATTTGGTACAGCATCTATAAGAAATTGGAGATAACCTGTGAGTCCATCATTAGGGAAATGGCTTATGCTACACTGAGACAATGAAATCTGTTCAAGAGGATAAGCAACACTGTGTGTTGATGGGGAATCATAGCTGTGACACATGGTTGAGTGAATAAAGCAAGTCATGAATAATGCATCCAGTGCCATCCCTTTTGTGAAAAATAAACTGCATATGTAGGTGTGTTTATGCATGGGAAAAGCTTATACATTAAACTGTTAAAAGCAGTTACTTCTGGGGATTGGAAATAGAGGAGCAGAGATGGGAGATACTTTTACTTTAAACACTTTTATATCACATAATTTTCTTTTCTTTTGTGGGGGGACAGTCTCACTCTGTTGCCCAGGCTGAGTGCAGTGGTGCAATCTCAGCTCACTGCAATCTTCTCCCCCCGGGTTCAAGTGATTCTCCTGCCTCAGCCTCCTGAGTAGCTGAGATTACAGGTGCACACCACCATACTAAGCTAATTTTTGTATTTTTAGTAGAGACGGAGTTCCACCATGTTGGCCAGGCTGGACTCAAACTCCTGACCTCGAGTGATCTGCCTGCCTCAGCCTTCCAAAGTGCTGGGATTACAGGTGTGAGCCACCATGCCCTGCTATAATTTTCATAAAAATCATATGCAGCTTATGAAATTAAAAGACATAAGTGGTTTCAACTTAAAGGTGACAGCAGAAAGTCCTATTCCATGGCAGTGGTCAGTCATCAAGTTGCATCAGCCCATCTGAGCTTTAGTTTCCTCATGTGAACCCAGAAAATCTGAGACAGGTCTGTTAATTTAGAAAGTTGATTTTGCCAAGGTTGAGGACGCGCCTGTGACACAGCCTCAGGAAGTCCTGATGACATGGGCCCAAGGTGGCTGGGGCACAGCTTGGTTTTACACATTTAGGGAGACATGAGACATCAATCAACATGTGTAAGAAGTACATTGGTTTGGTCTGGAAAGGCGGGACATCTTGAAGCCAGGGCAGGAAGGAGCTTCCAGGTCACAGACAGCTGAGACACAAAGGGTTACATTCTTTTGAGTTTCTGACTAGCTTTTCCAAAGGAGGCAATCAGATACCATCTATCTCAGTGAGCAGAAGGGTGACTTTGAATAGAAGGGGAGGCAGGTTTGCCCTAAGCAGTTTCCAGCTTGAGTTTTCCTTAGTGATTTTGGAGGCCCAAGATAATTTCCTTTCACACTTAAAATGAGAAAGCTCCCGGGGGTATTGGAAAAATGGAACAGGTAAAGTTGTTTCCTAAGTGCCCATTCAGCATGAACTCAGTGCTGCCCCAGCCTCTTTGTTCGAATGTCCAGAGCTCCTAAGTTAGGTCAGAGGATGTTTTCCCATCTGCAAAATGGCTAATGACACTACCTCATCAGAGCGTTGCGAGGACTGAATGAGATCAAATATTCACCAGGTGCCTGGCTCTCTCAGAAGGTGGTAGTGATATCAGTGTCTTTATGCCACTCCCAGCCCAGCACCAGGCTTATGATAGGCACTACAGAAGGGTTTTTTGTTGTTGTTGTTAATCTGAACTGAACTGATTCTAATGCCTATTGCTGCATTTCCCAAACATGTAGTCTCCAGATAGTTTGCCTTGGGTAACGTAATGTAATGAGAGAGTAACCAGCAAAAGACGGAACACCTGCATACATGCTTGCCCTGTGCCTCTAAGTCAGTTCACAGGGCTGTGTGTGCTCCCTGGATGAAACTGAAATGAAAATCCTCACCCCCACCCGCCACCCTCCCCCATCCATCGCCAAAATCTCACAAGGCTGTTATGAGCACAAATGGAAGGGCAAGAGTTGGAGCATGTGTCAGCTGTAAAGTCCTTGTTTTACCTGGACCACCATGGTGGTCGGTCATCAAGTTGCTTAACCTCATCTGAGGCTGTAGTGGTCCATGTTTCCATAGCATGGAAAACCCTTGCTATCACTGTCTCCCTTTTTGTTTGACCTGAAACCTTACCAAGTGTGTTTCTCACGCCCTCTCCGCATCCAGGCATCAGAGACCTGGGCTCCACAATTAATTTTTCAGAGTACTGAAAAGCCACTTGCCAGTGAATGACTGTGGCTAGGGTAAGAACTATGAAGTGAGAAGGCAGAGGGAAGACTTGCTTGCACCTTCCAAAAAAGAAGGCAGTTCTTTTTCAAAAGTAGATGTTGGCTCCGGCTCCGAGCACACCTCCCAGGCTACCTGAGCTCCGTGGGCATCTGGAAACTTGCCCTGCCTCAGGGGCTGGTGGATACATTACCTTTTCAAGTTTCCCTTGTGATTTCCTCCCTTCCATCACCACCAGTTAGTTCTAACTTGTTCTATAATTTAGAACTTCTACCAGGTTCCAGAAATCTGTGGCAAGACCCTGAGACAATGGAGGTTAGAACTCAACCACGTGGTAGCTTAGATAAAGATCATCTGATTTGGGCGGAGTAGCAAAGAGGAGTTAGCTTTGGTTTTAAAAAGTGGGCCAGGTGTGGTGTGGTTTATGTCTGTAATCCCAGCACTTTGGGAGATTGAGGCGGGTGCATCCCTTGAGGTCAGGAGCTCAAGACCAGCTTGGCCCATGTGGTATCTACTAAAAATATAAAAAATTAGCCAGACATGGTAGTGCCTGCCTGTAGTCCCAGCTACTCAGGAGGGTGAGGCAGGAGAATGGCTTGAAGCCGGGAGGTGGAGGTTGCAGTAAGTCAAGATCGTGCTACTGCACACCAGCCTGGGCAGCAGAGTGAGAATCTGTCTCAAAAAAATAAAGGAAAAAAATAAAGTGGGGCAGGTGTTGGGGGATAACTTTGTGAATACTCATTGCTCTTTAAGCTAATTTTTAGATTTTGCATCCCTGGAGGTTTCTAAAAATAGATGAAACACCCAACACTCTTATTCACTCGCCTTCGGGCTGGGCAGACAATCCTCCTCCTCTTCTTCCCCTACAACCTGTTCCTCCTGATTCCCTCTCACTCAAGCAGAAACCTGGGAGGTGCCAGGGTGTGGCACTCACACTGGTCTCCCCGTTCACTCCAGCCTCCGGAGTGATCCTGATCTTCTGCGCTCCATCCGCTACCACTGTCCTGTGGACTGGGCATCTCACACCTGGCCTCTTCCAGAAGCCTTGGGCTTCACCCCTTCCCATTCATCTTGCACCCTGCAGCCAGGGCAATTTTGGAAGACACAGATATCACCGTGCTTCTTGTCTGCCTAAAACCCTGTCTTCACTGGCTGCCCCAGGAGTCCAGATTGCTCAGTTGCCCCTCCCACCAGCTCACCTCTCGCTGGGAGGGCAGCCTCTTAGAACAGGCTTGCTCTCACTTCCCTTAAACACGCCACACCTCTGAGCCTCTGCTGTTCTGTCTGCTCAGACACCCTCCTTTCCTCTCTTGTCCAACCAGTAAATCTCTGCTTGCTTCTCAGAGCCCAGCTCAGGAATCCCTTCCTCCGAGAAATACATCAAAATGGGGAGAAAAAAAAAATCAGAGCTGGACATAAGACAGGAGTGACCTAGTAATAATCATAACGACTTTCTTAGATTCAGGGCACTGCCCTGGACCCATCGAGTTACCTTATTCAGTCCCCATCATGACTCTAAAGGTAGATCCTGGTATTATCTTGCTTTTGCAGATGAGAATACAGGAGTTGAGGGTTAGCGACATGCCGTAAAACACAGCCAATTCATTGTAGAATTGTGATGGAAGCTTCAGTCCACCTGATGGAGGCTTGCGTTTTTGTCAGCTGTAATACCCTGCCAGCTAATGCGGTGTTTCTCAAACTGCCAGTCACGATGCGTCTATGAGTTGCAAGATTGGTTTAGTAGGCAGGGCTGGCTACATGATATGTGGGGTTCAGTATAAAATGAAGATGGGGCTGGGCGCGGTGGCTTACGCCTGTAATCCCAGCACTGTGGGAAGCTAAGACAGGTGGATCACAAGGTTAGGAGTTCGAGACCAGCCTGGCCAATATGGTGAAACCCATCTCTACCAAAAATACAAAAATTAGCTTGGTGTGATGGTGCACACCTGTAGTCCCAGCTGCTTAGGAGGCTGAGGCAGGAAAATCACTTGAACTTGGGAGATGGAGGTTGCAGTGAGCTGAGATCATGTCAGTGCACTCCAACCTGGGTGACGGAGTGAGACTTCGTCTCAAAAAAGAAAAATGAAGATGCAGGGCCCCCTGTTCAAAAGGCAGGGAAAAGCTTTTTCCTTTCTTTGGCAGTCTCTCAGCTTGTGGTGTTTTTTTATTTGTACTTTAATGCCACACTGCCTCAGGCACGGGGTTACTGGTAGGAGAGTATGGACCAACCCTCACCCTGGGAGGCTTGCCTGATCAAGACCCTTCCGCAGCCAGTGTGCAGGCCCCTGCCAGAGGTAGGTGGGGTAGGGGGGCGAAATAGAGCCACTGACACTAACCAGGGGCAAGGGAATGGGGTGGATGGCCCAGAACCCGGGAAGTGGGGCTGTGCCTCCCGTCAGACCTCAGCCCAAAATCAAAGAAAAATGGATTAAGAATTTCGAGATGGTGACCACAGAGCATTAAACCCCAGGCACAGGGCCCCTTCCAGAACACCAGCCCTGCCCACTGTATGGGCTACATGCTCCTGTTATAAGTCATGACAAGAAGTGGTTTCAAAATGGAATAGAAAATAATAGAAGATGTTAGAATATACCCGGCGTAGTGAAAGCAAGTACGACGTTGTCCCCTTGGGGTTTGTATACATCAGTCTACACACACGCGGGGTGACCTCATAAAACATGCTTTTCACTGTGGGTCTCAGAAACCTCTGAAAACCAGCAGGGCGACCCCATAGTCCTGTGGGGCCACTGGTTAGATCTCTGCCACTTTGGCGCTGTTGTCCTTCCCTGGTGGTTCCTGGGGGTAGAAGGGGGCTTTGCCAGGTTGGGGGTAGGGGTGGTGGTGAGGTGGGCGGAGTCGCGGGACCAACAGGCAGCCTCCTGTCTCTTTAGCACCCCCTCGTCCTGCAGAAGCCTTCATACCCTGCTTTCCCCACCATCAAGTGTGCCTGCCCCCTGCTTCCTCTCCTCTCCTCCCCTCTACTTTCCACCTGGGACCAGGGCAGGAGGGGAGACTGCTCTACAAGGAGATCCTGGTTTCATGGGGAAGGGAACAGCTGCTACCAGCCAGAGAGGACGTGTGCAGAAGGGAAGAGACAAATGTTAGGTTGGGAGCAGTGGTTCACGCCTGTAATCCCAGCACTTTGGGGAGGCTGAGGGGGGCAGATCACCTGAGGTTGGGAGTTTGAAACCAGCCTGACTAACATGGAAAACCCCATATCTACTGAAAATACAAAATTAGGTGGGCATGGTGGCGGATGCCTGTAATCAAGGCTACTTGGGAGGCTGACGCAGGAGAATTGCTTGAACCTGGGAAGCAGAGATTGTGGCGAGCCGAGATCGCACCATTGCACTCCAGCCTGGGCAACAAGAGCAAAACTCCATCTCAAAAAGAAAAGAAAAGAAAGAAACATAGTGGGACTATTTCCCTGAACAAATATTTGTTGAGGGCTTCCTGTGTGCCAAGCTACGTGCTGAACCCTGGGGACAGAGCAGTACAAAAGAAGGGTCAAGGTTTCATCCTCATAGCACTCACAGGATTATGGGGAAGACAAGCCTTAGACAAATAATCATAAACAGACCATGGAAGGAAAAATACGCAGAGCTATGAGCCTATATGGTGGGACTTACTCTCATCTGGAATGATCAGACCCGGCTTCCATGAAGCTTGCACATTTCAGCTGACTCTCGAGAGATGAGAGGGGTTGCAGGTAGAGCTTTGGGGTGGCCTGGAGGGTGGGAGTGAGCCCCCTTCCAGGCACAGGGAACAGCTCCACTAAGGCTCCAAGGCCTGGAGAGGACACACGCACTTGCAGAGCTACCCCTGGGACCCCTGGCTAAGGTCTGGGAGCCCAGGTAAGAACAGGAGATAGGCACTCGGGGTTCTAAGTTTCTGGTGGCCTGAAAGACTTTCTCCACATTTTTGCAAATTGGGTTCATGAGGATGGTGGCGGGGCTTCCGGTGGTCATAAGCTTGACCCTCACCCGCCTAGAGTTTTGCCAATGTCGCGCTTTTCCAGTGTGTCACTGATAATGCACAGCGAGGACTCAAGAGTGGGAGTCAACCCTGAATGGCAGCGCAGACACGGCCCGGGAGAGGCTTTTCAGTGCCCCTCCAGACAAGAAGAAAATGCCATCTGTCATGTCCACTGGCCACAGGCTGGCCTGGGCACTAGGTGTGCTCGGCAGCACATGGGCATGTCCCTTCAGAGCAGCTCCTCACATGAGCCCCACCAATGGCATCATGCAGGCTGCTCTATGTGACATCTTGGCCATTCCCTGCAAGATGGACATGTGATAGGAGGTGGGGGGGGTGGGTGACTAAGTGTTGAGATTCACTTGGGGTTGACTTAGAACCTCTGTTATGAAATTTATACTAAATAAATGTAAGAATGTGAAGGAAGTCTTGGTGGGTTGAACCATCCTTAGCCCACTTAAATTACTGTGATGGTGTCAGAGTGCATTCATTCATCCATCATTAAGTCAGGGTCTGCAGGACAGACCTCTGCAGGTGGTCATTGACGTCTCAACTAAGAAACAGAATTCCCAATAGCACAGATCCTCCTTCAGGAGCCTCATCTGTGACACTGAGCCACACATCCAGAAAATTGCCCTTTAGACAGCATTGTTATATTCTGAGACCCTGCCAGCTACCTTAAATGCCTGGTCTCCTAATTAGCAGTCCTTTGCAGAAGGCATTTTAATCACCATTTTACAGATGCTAAAACTGAGGCTTAAGGAACCTAAGAGGGTTTCTCAAGGCCACATATTGATTTGTTAGCAAATTCATAAGTACCTACTATATCCCAGGTCCTCAGAATACTTTGGGGGCAAAGCAAACTGTTCCTTGCCCTGGTAACCTATTGTCTAGGAGGAACCAAGAAGAGGCAGGAATTTAGATTTAAGAAAAAAATAATAATAACAGCTTTATTGGGGAATAGCACACATACCATATAATTCATCGATTGAAGGTTTACCGTTCATTAGTTTTTTAATATATTCATAGAGTCATGCAACCATCACCATAATTATAGACCATTTTTATCACCCCAAAAAGAAACCCTATACCCATTGGCAGTTACTAGTCTGCTCCCTGTAAACTGCCCTGCCCCCAGCCAGCTCTAGGCAACCACTCATCTATTTCTACCCATGTCGACTTCATATGAATGGAATTATAGAAGAAATGGTCTTTCATGACTGGCTTATTTCACTTAGCGTAGTGTTTTTAAGCTTTGTACATGTCGTAAGCATGTATCAATACTTCATTCTTTTTTTTTTTTTTTTTTGCTATCATAAAGTTAGCTGCTATGAGTATTTATGTGTAGGTTGTTGCCATGTACTCCATAACAAGCTTTCTTAATTTTACCCTACTCCAAAGCCTAACCACTGTACTCCTCAGCAGTTTTCATGTCCCCAAAAATCGTGACTTACACAGAGCCTGGCAACCTTGAACTTAGGTATGTGTTGAAGGCAAGAAGTCATGATGACCTGCTATGGCCTTAGCCGAGCCTGGTAAACTTACTGGCAGGTGGGAGCCTCCCTCTGAGGCCTTAGGAACGAGGCAGTAGAGAAGTTCTCCAGCATTTGTGTTGCTCCTCATGACAGGGACAGGCAGAGAACAAAGGCTAAGGCCTTCTGTCCTGAGCAACCCTAAACTCAGGGGATTCAGGAGCTAGTTTAGAAGTTTGGGCACCTTCAGCAGTGGAGTTTAAATGTGGCACCCTCTGGCTTGGACTTACTACCCTGACCACGGGGCATGTGCTTCACGTCACTTATGGCTCTTTCCTGAGCCAGTGACCTCCTTACTTGGTCCTCTCTTATGACAAAGGAAGTGTTGTGACACCATCAATTGTTGATAGATAGAGAGGGGGATGTGTGCTGAGAGCCCAAGCCAGCAAGTCATGAGTGAATCCAACTTATAACAGCGGCCTTCATGAGAGCAGCTGGCTCCTGGAGCAAGCCTTTTCTGATCTCCACCCCCATAGAATCCATGTACTCTATTCTCTAGTCACCAATAGTACTTTCGACTCCCTTTGTTCACAGAACTTAAGCCATTCACTCATCTCTGTCTGAGTTTTTATCTGCCTCCTTCCTCCTCGAACCCCAGGAGAAAAGATTGCCTGTTGTCATATTCCAAGTACCTAGCACAGCTCTTGGCATTGTGGAGGTACTTAGAGAAGTCTGTAGAAGGAAGCAGGCCAGCCAGCAAGTCATGCTAGGGAGCCACTGCCCTCATCCTGCTGCCTGATCCTGGCAGCCCGTGCTCTGCCAGGCTGCCTGAGCCAAGATGGCCATGTGTACAAGCCAGAAGGGACAGGGAGGCACTGAAGGCACGTGAGCCTCATAAGCCTAGGTCACCATAACAATGGTGAAGTCGGGGGAGAAGGCAGCAGAGTGGGCAGGAGCCAGAGCAGATAGCGTTTGCCTTCGACTTTGACTGACAAAGCACAAGGGCCCTTGTGGTTATTTCTCAGCCGCGCCTCCAGGCCCCATTTCAGCCCTGGCCTAGTTTCAGTCTCATTACCAGGTGCTGCCAGAGGAAAATGCTTGCCCTGTCCCTGGCTCCCAAGACCTGCTCCTTCAGGCCCATCACTTGGCATTTTACCACTTCCCAGGTTCGCCACTTATCAAAACCCCAACTAATTAAAATTCGCAACCAATTTTCTTTCTTTATTAAACAGTGGACTTCTATTTGCTAATAAATCTCATGCACTCATTCAGACATGTCCATCAGCTCCTGGAAACGTGCTTCTCTCTTTATTGCTTTGTTATCTGAGCTTTTTCATCTCTTCCTTGGATTTTGCCGACGTTCAGTGTCTGTATCTATAATTGAGTCATTCCTAGAGGTTTAAACTGCTTGTGGCGGCATGTCTCACTCTTTAAGATTGTTTCTGCTGCATTAAATATTTTAATATCCCCAAAGAGGAGCATCTTGCCCTCCTTCTTTGCTATCACCAAACCTTAGTCTAGGCTGCATCTGTCACATCTAGTTCCTGCTGCCATGCCAAGGCGTGCTGTGGCCCTCCACCCCTCCTGGTGACTCTCAGTAGCAATGGTGCGCTCGCCTTTCTTCAAATAGCTGTTATCATCTTAGAGTTCTAGGGGGCTGGAGCTAAAGGACGTGAGAGATCATCCCATCCAATACCTGAGCTTTACAGATAATGCAGTGAAGACCCAGAGCAGGACGGGCCTGCAGGGGCCATGTGGCTGTGAATGACAACACTAGGAGGAGCTAGTGTTGATGCTCCTGATGCCCCTTCAAAGGACTTTACCTTGTGGATGGCTTCCAGAATTAGAATGGATAGCCAAGGGCCCGAGATCTTATGAACATTGCCCAGTCATGCTAATGTAAGGTCTTTAAGGCTGACTGACGGTGCCATTGATGCTATAATGACTCTCGTGACCCGTACATCTCTGGAGGGCCTTCCAGAATTAGAAAACCTGAAGTAGCTGGAAGATCATGAAAAATGGAAGGACGATCAACCCCTGAAGTGCCTAACTAACCTGAGACATTCTTCTATTGTTTCTTATTCCGGCCTCAATCAACAAGGCCATTGGACTTTGTAACCGACCTTGCAAACCTATGACCCCTTCCCAGCTTGCAAAAAACCGCCCTAAACTGTAACTTCTGTAACTTTCCACTGCCTACCCTAAACCTGCAAAACCAGCTCCTATCCCACCGCCCTTTGCTGACTCTCTTTTTGGACTCAGCCCACTTGCACCCAGGTAAATAAATAGCCTTGTTGCTCACACAAAACCTGTTTTGGGGGTTCTTCATTCAGAGCATGTGTTTTAACAGCCATGAAGGTGGACGCCCCTTAACCTATCCTGCAGCTGCTCCTACTTAACTCCTCTGCCCATGGACTCTCCCACCATCTGGGTGTCTCATGACCCCAATGGACGGCATGTTCCCTTTAAACTTGGAGATCTCCCTGAGTACCTCTTGTAGATCATTTGTGGGAAATAGCAAATAAATAGAAATTTGTTAGAGGTCCCATCCTGATCCTTTGAGGATTTCATGTGGAAAATCCTTCATCTCTTTCTGCTTTTGATTTCTTGGCTTCACACTGCAAGAAAACATTTCCTCCTTCAGTTATGGGTGATAAATAGGACCACATCCAGACTTTGGGTTCTAACAGCGTTGCGAAATTTCTCTGGAGAGCAAATAAAAGCAGAAAAGGCTCCATTAGTGTCTCATTTGCAACAGACTTGTTCTTTGCTCAGTTCTGGTGGAGTCTTACTTTGTGATGGCAATGGGAAAGGATTTGTTTGTGGTACTGGGAACTCTTTCCCACTGCACAGTGTTCTGAAGACCAAAGAAAGTGATCAATAATATTTTGCAGGCAAGGAAAGAGAACGATGGAGTTTTAGCTCTCTAGCTCTTCCTAAAATCACGCTCCAGGCCCAGGGCCCTGGTGGCTGTCTTCCTCTCCTCCTGGACCTCCTGCAACCCACGGGACACACAGCCAGTAGACTCTGGTTCCAGGACCATCTCTCACCCAAGCCCAGGCACCTGGGGGAAGGGCAGATGGGCCTCTTGCCTCTGTGGGTACCAACAGCCTGCCTTGAAGTGCAAATGGCAGGTGTTGGCTCCTCCGTGCCTTTCAGAGCATCCGCCTGGCTCTTTTATGAGATTACAGACGCTTTCATCTCAGCTTTGCCCCGGTTTTCCTTCTTCCCAGCAAGGCTCCAAAGACTGGCAACGAGGCGAGAACAAGGAGAGGAGGCTCATTCCTGGCTGCGTCCCTGCTGGGTAGGGCGACCCGGCCTGCACATCTTCCAGCCGCGTCCTTTTGAGCCATCGAGGCTGAGAAGGGAGCACAGAGGACCAGGTTAAGAGGGGCCCTTCCCCTTGGCGCCTGGAGGAAGTTGCATTGCATCCTGGGAACGCTCTGATCATCCCCTTTGCTTTGTGCCTTCCACTTCAATCCAGTGGAGAGGGGCTTCGGTGCCTTTCTTTTTCTTTTTCTTTTTTTCCACCTAGAGGCACTTTTTTAAGGCTCAAGGCTGAGAACATAACACATCTCCTGCCCTTTGGCTTTATGTGCATACGTACACACACGCCCTCAGTTCTTTGCTGTATTTGCTCGTAATCTTGCTTTTCAGATTCCCTTTCCTTTAAAAAGCCCAAGTAGTTTCCTTCCCATATTGTTCTCAGTGAAAGAAAAGAGAGCGTCTCCTCTCTCCTAAATCCTAATTCCTTCTTCCATCCATCCTATCGTTTAACCTGTTCTTCCAGAGCCAGGACTCTGTGTCTGCTCCTAACATCCACTTCCCTTCCAGATCTGCCTCCTCAGTCCCCACCGCTTCTGGCTTCCTCTCCCGCCACTGTTTCCTGACCTCCATCCACCCCAAATCTGCACCCTTTGCTGACCCAGCCTTCCGTTTCATGCCTCTGTTCTTACGCTCATGCATGTCCCCTGATTTTCAAGACCCACATTCACAACTGTGCCTGGCTCAACTCTTATCTCTGTGAAACCCTCCAGCACCTCTGTCCCCAGTCCCCCCACCAGGCAGCCAGTGATGTCCTCCCTGTCACCCAGAGCACTCCTCCCATGCGATGTAATAATTATGACCTGTGTTTCTCAGGGCTCCCCAGCCTTGGGCGCCAAGTTGGGTCACTGTGCAAAAGACTTTGTCTTCACCCACTGTAGCAGGGCCTCCAAGCAGGTCACAGCCAGTCCCCTATTTCTGGGAGTCCTCAGGGAGCATTGCAGGTGTTCTTCACTCTAAAAAGGCACCAAGAAACCATGTCCTGCCCCTGCTGGAGTTGGAGGTCCTGTCCCTGTCCCCATGAGACTACATGATCTGCCAGAGCCCCTTACCCATCGCAATGTCCCCCATGCCCACCACACCCAAGCCCACAGTGGATCCTGCTGCCATGAGAGTCCCTCTCCCCAACCCCTCGTGTCTCCCCACTCCATGTTACTTTCTAACACGGAGCCCTAGCAGTGCTGCCTCACACAATGATTTTTATTAAGACAACTCTGTCCAATTATACTTGTCCCATACTTTTGAAATCAGACATGAATCCTTGCAACCTAGGCCAAAGGATGACCTGATGAAGATCAGGCACAAGGCCACAGTCAGAACTGCATTTCTGTCTAATGACTAACATGGTCTTCTTAAGTCAGGGTATGTGCCATCCTAAGGATGAGTTACTTCCCCCAAAGCCCCTTGGGCCTTGGAATTTAAAAAAACACTATCAAGCCTGTGTTGCCAAAATTCCAAATGTGCCCTGACATGTCTGTATCCTAAAACAAACAGAATATAGGCTACAGAGGCACACATACCACCACTGCACATTCCTCACCCAGAACAGACATCACCAGTCAATCACATCACAGGTTCTGCCTAGTAAGGCCCGCAGGATTCTTCTAAACACATTGCAGACCTCATCTCTGCCCTGAAGGCTTTCTGGATCTTCTTGATAGGAATGACCCCACTCTTTTCTTAACTTTCATAGCCCTAAAGACTTGCTACTCTTGTCTGGACTTATCTAGATTGTAGTAATAAGACTAGTGGCTAATCTTTACTGAGCTCTCACTTTGACCCAGGCACCATTCTAAGTGCCTCTTATTAAACTCATTTAATCCTCACAGTCATGTGAACTAAGTACCAATCCCATGTGACAGATGAGAAACCTGAGACACAGGAATTACACTGTTCCAAGTCAGAGACTATGTCCCAACCACCTTTGTCATTTCAGTCATTCAACCAGCATTTTTATTAGGCACCCATGTGTGCCAGGCACTGCAATAGGCCCTGGGGATGAAAGTTGAACCTAGCATGGTCCTGGGATACAGCCCTTTAAAAACTCATTTATTTTCAGAGTTGCTTTTATGGGGAGCTTAATTCAAAAATGGGAGAGTTGAATTAGAGACTGAGAGAGAGGAAAGCTCGTGCAGGAGTTTAAAATGAGTGGGAGAAGTCCAGGTGCAGTGGCTCATGCCTGTAATCCCAGCACTTTGGGCGGCCCAGGTGGGTGGATCACCTGAGGCCAGGAGTTTGAGACCAGCCTGGTCAACATGGTGAAACTCCATCTCTACTAAAAACACAAAAAATAGCTGGGCCTATTGGCAGGCACCTGTAATCTCAGCTACTTGAGAGGCTGAGGCAGAAAAATCACTTGAACCCAGGAGACAGGTTGGAGTGAGCCAAGATTGTGTCATTGCACTCCAGCCTGGGTGACAGAGTGAGACTCCATCCCTAAACAAATAAATGAAATGAACGGGAGGGAAGACGATAAAGCTGGAGTCTGACTAGCATCTTTTACTCTCCCTGACACTCTTTTACCCTTGCTGAACCTCACTCCTACCCACCAACACTCCCATACCCAGCTGATGGCATTGGAATTTGTTGAAAGAGCCAGTGCCACCTGGGGTTGGGGAGTATCAGAGGAGGGTCTTCACCATCACATCCCCTCAGCCTGTCACTGTTCTGACAGAGGCAGCTCCTCCCAGCCTTGCTTGGGATGTCAAAGCCACTGCACGTGACTCTCCTGTACCCCTAGGGGTAGAACCATCGCCCTAAGCCTCACCAGGATTGACCGTAGGCTGATCCGTATCCCCAAAGCCTCTGCCTCCCCAGCAAATTTGGCCAAGCTGTTTTGCTTCCCGGAAAACAAGAACTGTCATCCTGGCTTCCAAGTCCCAGTGTGTCCACCTCCTTGCCACAGCCACCACCCTCAGTGCCTTACCCATCTCGCCTTTGCCTTGCCCCCATCCCAGTCCTGTTACACATCTTGCCTTGTCCTTGGAGGAGACCATGGTTGATTCAGACTTCTTGGCCAAGATGTATTTCAGGCTGCGCAGGCCAGGTCTCTGTGGCAACTACTCAACTCTGCTGTTGAAGCATGAAAGCATTCATGGGTCTCAATAAAACTTTATTTACGAAAACAGGAGACAGGCCATAGTTTGCCAAGCCCTGGCCCAAACTGTTCTCCCACCGGAATATCCTTTCTCCACTCCCATTTTGTAACATCTGTTGCTTCCTGGCCTTTGAGGCTCAGCGGTAGTCTCACCTAGCCAGGCAAGCCTTCCTCCCCAACCCCACCATCACCGCAGCATGTGCTAATCTCTCCCGTAGCCAGCTCTTCTTTCACTTTTTGATGTTTTGTTTTGTTTTGATTTGATTTTTAAGGCGGAGTCTCACTCTGTCACCCATGCCAGAGTGCAGTGGTGCAATCTCGGCTTACTGCAACCTCTGCCTCCTGGGTTCAAGCGATTCTCCTGCCTCAGCCTCCTGAGTAGCTGGGATTACAGGTGACATACCTGGCTAATTTTTGTGTCTTTAGTAGAGACAGGGTTCCACCATGTTGGTCAGGCTAGTCTTGAACTCCTGAACTCGTGATCCACCTGCCTTGGCCTCCCAAAGTGCTGGAATTACAGGCATGAGCCACCGCGCCTGACCCTTCTTTCACTTTCATTTTGCATCTGCTACTCATCTCTTCCTCCTTCAATGGTTAGCTCCTTGAGGAGTGCATCTTCTGTTTTTCCATATGTGCATTAGCTGTAGCCATGTGCTGGATTCATAATCAGCACACAGTAGATGACAGACAGTTTTGAAGATTTGTTTGATTGCAATGTCTGGGGAAGGCAGTGGTTCTCAGTCTATTTTTTTCTGCTCCAACACATGGTGGGAAGCATGACCGTCGTTCATTCCTCATGTATTTCTTGTGTACTCACTACATACTAAGTGCTCCTTTTGTTTGCTTGTTTTTTAATAAATCACGTGCCAGCTTCAAGCGGTTAGCCACACAAATGTGTGATGTTGCCACACTCACAAACCAGTGGATTCAGATATAAAAGAAATTTTCAAAGATGAGAGGGTGGTGGTAATGACTAGTCAAGCTGTATCTTCAAATTTATAAAGTACTTCGCATCTGTTGTCTCATTTAATCATGACAACCTCAGACGTGAGTGGTAGCGTCCCATTTGCAGATGAAGATACAGGGTCCAAAAGTATGTGGCCTGCCCGAGGTCACACAGCTATTGAGAAATGGACCTTCACTGAAAAACTGTGCCATCGTGTTTGCTCTCCGAAAACAAAATAAAACCACTTTTCTGATTCTATAGAGAATAATCCAGGTTATTGCAGAAATCGTTGAAAATATATCAAGCAGCAAATAAAAATCATGAGAAATTCCTACACCCATAGATAGCCGACATTAACAGTATCTGCATATTCTTACAATTTGCATGTTTTTACAAAAATTCGAGTTGAGGCCGGGCTAGGTGGTTCACACCTATAATCCCAGCAGTTTTGGAGGCCGAAGCAGGTGGATCACCTGAAGTCAGGACTTCAAGACCAACCTGGTCAACATGGGGAAAACCCATCTCTACTAAACAAAAATTAGCCGGGCATGGTGGCACATGCCTATAATCCCAGCTACTTGAGAAACTGAGGCAGGAGAATCGCTTCAACCTGGGAGGTAGAGGTTGTAGTGAGCCGAGATTGTGTCATTGCACTCCAGCCTGGACAACAAAAGCAAAATTCCTTCTCAAAACAAAACAAACAAAAAATTCAAATTGAATCCTGTTGTATATACTGGTGTGTAGCTGCATTTTTTTTTTCTGCTTCTTTTCTTTTGATAACTTTGGTACCGGCTGCCTTTTTAAATTAAGATATAATTTACATCCAATAAAATTACACTTTTAGTGTACAGTTCTATGAGTTTTGATACACCCATGCAGTTGAATAACCACTACCAACATGAAGATATAGAACTGTTCTATCACCCCAAAGACTCCCCTGTAGCCCTTGTAGCCAACGCCCACCTTCAGACCCTGGAAACCAATGGATTTGTATGATTCGCCTTCTCCAGGTGTCACATAAATGGACTCATGCAGTGTGGTGCAGCTTCGTTTTTCACTTAGCATTATAGGCGTGTGTCCATGTGAGGTTATATACTCTTCAGAAGCGTTGCTTTCTAATGACTGCCTGCCCCGCCGTGGGCCATGTGCTCTCCAGTTCACAGCCCCAGACTCTCAGAGACTAGAAATGAGAGGTCGAGGGCTGTGTTGAGAAGCACAAGGGCAGGATTGATGTGATGAGCGCAAGTCATCCGTAAGAGGAGATGCTGGCTCTTCTGCCTTCAGGCCGAGGGGGGCAATCTCGGAATGGGTGGGCTGGATAGCGCCACGCCACAATGCACAGCACCAGCATTTGCATCCTGCTTTGTGCTTTTAGATCCCTTGCTAATATATGGCACCTTCTGGATTCTTGGTTTCAGATTGAGTTTCTTCAAGGAAGTGGAGATAAGAATGTTCTCTTATAGGCCTATTGTAAGGATGGAAGGAGATGATTTTTTTTTTTTTTTTTTTTGGAAATGGAATCTCACTCTGTCGCCCAGGCTGGAGTGCACTGGTGTGTGATCTCTGCTCACTGCAACCTCCACCTCCTGGGTTCAAGTGATTCTCCTGCCTCAGCCTCCCAAGTAGCTGGGATTACAGGTGCCCACCACCACGCCTGGCTAATTTTTTTGTGTGTTTTTAGTAGAGATGGGGTTTCACCATGTTGGCCAGGCTGTTCTTGAACTCCTAACTTCAGGTGATCTGCCCACCTCAGCCTCCCAAAGTGCTGCGATTATAGCCACCACACCTGGCCAGAAGGAGATGATTTGTGCCCAAGTTCTGACCGCAGGGATGAGCAGTCGGGCTGGTTTTTCTTCTTTCTCATCCCCACCACCCCTGCTGCCTCTCCCCTGGGGGTTTGGATCCGCAGATCTTAAGTGCTGTCACCACAAAAAAGAAGAAAAAGAAGCGTGGGCATGGTGATTCACGCCTGTAATCCCAACACTTGGGAGGCCAAGGTGGGAGGATCGCTGGAGCCCAGGATTTTGAGAGCAGCCTGAGCAACATAGGGAGACCCCATCAAGAAAGAAAGAGAGAGGGAGAAAGAGAAAGGGACAGTGAGGGAGGAAGGGAAATGAAGGAAGGAAGAAGAAATGGCAACTATATGAGGTGATAGATATCTCAGCTCAATTGTGGTGACTGTTTCACAATGTATACCTATATCAAAGCTAGTTGTACACCTAAAATATATACATTTTTTACTTGTCAAGTGTACCTCAGTAAAGCTTGGCAGGGGGGGAAGATAAGTTGGTGTTAACCCAAAGTGTTAAAAACAGATGTCACCTAGTTGAAGCTGCTTCCCTATGTCACCAAAAGGATTAAAAGAGAATTGAAGAAAAAGAGCACTTCAGGGAGAACAAGTGATAGGCTGGAAACATACACAGGGGCCTGCAGAACCTGTGCCTGATGATGAAGAAGGAATCCCCCAGGGACAGGATGGGAGCAGGAAGCTGGGATGACACTTGTAGCTCTTTGAGCTAAAGTGGCTCAGGCATCGTCTGCATTCGTTTTGGGTGCTGAAGTTTTAGAACTGTTTTCCCCACCCTCACCAACACCTTCTTCTTCCTCCTCCCGGGTCTGTCTTAGACTTCTCCCAGCAAAGCAGAGTCCGTATCCTAGTGTGTTGCTATGGAAAGAATGGCAACATCACTGTGAGTTCATGAAAAAAAAAAAAAAAGGAAAGGAAAAAAAGAAAAAATAGGACAAGCGGGATTTTTTTTTAAGTGTTATGAAACTGGAAGAAAAACTGTTCCACCACTAAATATATCCACTTACAAAATCAGCAGATGTTAGGGAGGGGCTCATACAGAGTCAGTCCCTCTGTCCTGCAGAACACTCTTAGCAGAGCATCTTCATAGCCATTGCTCCTGTGGGACTCTGAGAAGCTGTTAGGTCTCGGGGCCAGTGGCTATAACCTTCCATGTTTGCCAAATGGATCATGTGGCAGCCACTACCTGGGGGACCTTTGCATAACTAGACTGTACTTTGTTTGAGAGCCTTCCTCCTGGTCCTTCTTCTCCATTTCCTTGTCAGATCACCCCAACTTTGACCTTTTTGGGGTTCCTTCAAAAAGCACAGCTTTCAAGCCTGGGTTTGCATCCCAGCTTTGCCTTGCACTGGATATGGTACTTGGATGGATTATTCAACATGTCTCGGCTTTCAGTTTCCACATGCATGAAACACTTACTTTCAAGGGGTTGTAAAGTTTAACAGTAACACATGAACCACCTAGCAGAGTAGTCAGCTTACAGCTGTTAGTCGTATTGTGTCATAAAGGTTCTCTTCCCTTCTAGTCACATTTTCTATCTGCCTAGTGGATTGCTGGGGACTGCAAAGGGGGCAGTTCAGCCTCTGTCATCCAGCTGACAGAGCCAACCAGGTGGCCCCATCAGGTGTGGACTCCACCACAACCCGAGACCCTCCTCAGCATCTTTCATGCCTTCCCACCATTACTTGTCAGTGTCAAAGTCTAGATAGAAAGCATCTTCTCACACTCCTGGTTGATATCTTGGGTCGGCCTCTGTTCTGGTGAACTGCTGTTGCATAGCAAACCACAGCAGAACCAGGAGCTGCGGACAGAAGTTTACAATTATTATATCTCACAGTTCTGTGCATGAGAAGTTTGGATAGACTGTAGCAGTTATGACTTGTCTGTACTTCAGGAGGCCTGGGGGCCTCAAGTGAGATGGACCTAGAGCAGTTGGAGACTGGCTGAGCACCTGTCTCCCTATAAGGGTAGGTTGAGCTTCCTCACAGCATGGTGGCCTCAAAGTAGTGAAGCTTCTGACTCCTCCAAGGAGAAAGAAGCAGAAACTGCATGTCCTCTTAAAGGCTTTGGTCCAGAACTGTCATAGATTCACTTCTACCATATTATACTCTTCAAAGCAGTTACAGGTCAGCACAGATTCAAGGGAGGTAGAGATGGGAACACGGACCCCATCTCTCAATGAAAAAAGTGTCACACAATTTGCAACCACCTTTAATCTTCCACAGTGTCTGCCATAAAGTCACCACACCCACCTTCCTGCTGGTCCTGGAAGGAAAATCTGTGAAGCCGATAGTAGAACCTGAGAGCAGAACTAAGTGGCAGGACCAACATCACTCATCACAGGCAAAGGCAGAGCTCAGATAGCACACCTTCAGAGTAGCTGGCTTTTAAAAGAGTTGTATGCAAACCAGAATTCTGGGATGGCCCCTAATTATGAATGCTCCATGGGTATACTCTCTGACAGATTCCTATTGATAACCACCACCCCTCAATTTCTCTATTGTAAATGCCAAGCCTTTATACATCAAATTTGCTAAAAATAAGGCATTTCCATTCTAAGCCATTGTGTTCTGTCTTGATGAAACATAGGTCCAGATTGTCAAACTTGGCAGAATCAGCCAGGTGAGCCTTCCCCAACAGGTTAGCCAAGCCATGATTACCTAGAAAGATTCCTGCTTCACATGGTGTGTCAGTTTCCTAGGACTGCTATAACAAACCACCACAAACTGAGTAGCTTGGGAGAGATTCGTTGTCTTCTAATTCTGGAATCTAGAAGTCCAACACTGAGGTTGGCAGGGTAGTGCTCCCTCTGAAGGCTCTAGGGGAAAAATCTGTTCCAGACCCATCTCCAAGCTGCTGGGCACCTCAGGCTTCCTTGGCTTGTAGACAACCATCTTCTCCCTGTGGCTCTTCACATCATCTTCCCTCTCTGCCTGCACCCAAATTTCCCCTTTTCATAAAGACGCTAATCATATTGTATTTGGTCTTATCTATACTCCAGGAGGCCTGGGGGCCTCAAGTGAGATAGGCCTAGAGCAGCTAGAGACTGGCTGAGCATCTGTCTCTCTGCAAGGGTAGCTTGCGCTTCCTTACAGCATGGTGGCCTCAAAGTAGTCAAGCTGCTGACTCCTCCAAGGGGAAAGAAGCAGAGACTGCATGTCCTCTTAAAGGCTTTGGTCCAGAACTGTCATAGATTCACATAGGTCACTGGTCACAGTGACCTCATGTTAACTTGATTACCTCTATAAAGGCCCTTTTTCCAAATAGACTCAAAATCTAAGGTACTAGGGGTTCGGACTTTGACATGTCTTTTTAGGGGGACAAAGTTCAATCCATTAAAGGTTGTGAGCAGAGATGGACTGGGGCCAGAGTCTGGCCTCATGTCATTTCACTTCCAGTCTCTCTTGATCTCCAGGTCTGGGTCAGAGCAAAGGGTCTTCTAGAATAGAAGATCCAGAGGGCAATAGTCTCAGTGCCCAGAACAATGCTGGTGTATATTAGGCCTTCAGTATGTACTTTACTGAATGAATGATCAAATGAACCAGGTGGCTAGTCAGTGAACATCCAGTGACCAGACAGAACAGAAGGTCCACCATACCCGGTATGCTGTGGCTTCTGATCCTAAGTGGCCAGGGATTTGAAGGTCTCTGAGTTGTGGTCTCAGTTGTTTTGGGGTCTCACAGTTATTGCTGTAGTTACTTCTACTTCTGCTGCTAATAATGTGGGAGAATTCACAGTTCTGTCTTCCTCCTCTGAAGTTGAGTCAGTGACATCTTGCTATTAAGAAAAATACAGGGGCAACTACATAACTTACTCTGCATTAAGCTCTTACAAGAACTCCTAGAGAGAAGAAAAGGGGACCCCACTGAAAAGCTCACTAGTTAGCTATACCAAAGCAATTGCAGCATCTGCCTGACTTCTCAGCATTTGAGATTTGTGTCTTCAACCCAAGATAACTTTGGAGTAAGTTAAACTGATTTGGATGGACCTTGGTACACCATTGTGGCATGAATTACTAGTTGATTGTTCCCCTTGAAATCAAGTAATTGCCAGATGAGGTTCTTCGTAGGGTCTTGCACAAATTGCACTAGACACCAAGACATGTGCAGGGTAGAGGAGGACGCGGCGATGTGTGATTGATGATCCGTAACTGCTGATAGAGCACCTGCTGAGCAGGCCCCAGTGCTTAGTGCTATGGAAGACACAGTGATGAAGAGCACCAGGTTCTTGCCCAGACTGAGCTCCTGACCACTAGGGGAGAGAAACACCCACACAGATAACTCTAAGAGATGCCTGTGAAAAGTTCAAACTGTGTTCTCTGCTAGTGGAGAGGGGAGTAAACAATCTGACGGAGGGAATCCAGACACTGTTGTAGGAGAAGGGATGTGAGCAAGGCTTTGAAGATAGGTTAGAGGTTGGCCTTTGATAGGAAGATTTTGGAGAGAGGGCTGGTTCAGGTAGAGAGAACAGCTCAAGCAAAGCCTAGAGGTGGGGGAGGGCAGGGCAGGTTCAGAAATAGCCAGCAAATGTTGGTTGAGTCAGAAGCCCAGGCTCTCTAAGCAAGGCTTTGAAGATGACTCGGAGGAACTCAGACAATATTTGGGGAGCACTAGGGAGCCAGGGAAGGGTTAAGAGAATGGAGTGGGGTGTTTCAGCAGATCACAGGGACAGAGTAGAAGGTTGATTGAGAGGCCATTGTGACCGCAGGTGGAGAAGTGGGGGACACACACAGAAATGGACTTTCTGGTGACAGCTTAAGTGAGATGACAGCCCAGATTTATGAACCCACCTAACAGAGGAACTGAATGGGAACAGCCCCTCATATCAGTGTCCTTCACAGAAGCCACACACCTGCTCCCCAGCTCAGATCTCCTGGGAAGTGGCTGGCCTGAGACCAGTGCTTCTTAAGCTGGGCTGCACACTGGAACTGTCCAGGAGCTTTAAAATATATGTAAATGCCTAGGCCCTACCTACAGAGAAACTCTGAATTGATACAGGGTGAGGCCTGAGCACGGGGGTATTTAAAAGCTCCTCTGCTGATGCCAGTGTGGAACAGAGGTTGAGGGCCCTGCCTGGAGAAATGTCTTCCCATGCAAAGGCAGGCTGTCTGGCTGCTGTCAGTGTGTCATTAGATATTAATTTGTGTGGTTCTTTAATTAAAGACTATGTCCCACACTAGATGGTCAACTCTCTGAGAATAGGGACTGTAATAGTTTCCTGTGACTGCTGTAACTGAGCCTCTAAAAGGCCATTTCGTCATTCTGTCAAGCCAGCAGCTTCAGGGTGATGGGGAACGTGGGAAGACCAGTGAGTTCTGTGGCCCGCTGCTGCACTGTAGCTGCGATTCTTTCCTCTCAGGTAGCAAGTGCAGATCTGAACCATCTGTCAGCCAGGCCCCAGTGTGTTTTCTTCCTCGTTCAGCTGGTTCTAGGGAACTCCTCCTGCGGCATAGGCATCAGCATGGCCACACTCACTCGGAGGCTCTGAGGGAACATCTGTTTCCTTGCTTTTCCAGCATCTAGGGCTACATTCCCTGCATTCCTTGGCTCACAGCCCCTTCCTCCATCCTCAGAGCTAGTGCGTGGCATCTTCTCTCTGACTCTGCTTCCCTCTGCCGCTGTCACATGCCCTTCTGCTCTTCTGTCTAGAATCTCCCTCTGCCTCCCTCCTAGAAAGACACTGAGGATTGCATTTAGGGCCCACCCAGCTCATTCAGGATGATCTCCCCATCTCAAGGTCCTTACCTTAATCATATCCGCAGTATACAATAACAACTTTGGGGCATATAAGATAGCATTCACAGGTTCCAGTTGTTAGGACCTGGGTATCTTTTGGAGGACCATGATGCAGCCTACCACAGGGATTATATGTTTTCTCTGTAGCCTCACAAACTAGTACAGCACCTGGGACTGGGTGAGCCAGTGACATAGCAATGAATAGATAGTGTTGCATTAATCTGTTCTCATGCTGCTAATGAAGACATATCCCAGGCCAGGCGCCATGACTCATGCCTGTAATCCTAGGACTGTGGGAGGCCCACGCAGGTGGATCACTTGAGGTCAGGCATTCGAGACCAGCCTGGCCAACATGGTAAAACCCCGTCTCCACTAAAAATACAACAGTTAGCCAGGCATGGTGGTGTATCTCTGTAATCCAAGCTACTTGGGAGGCTGAGGCAGGAGAATCGCTTGAACTCGGGAGGCAGAGGTTGCCGTAAGCTGAGATCGTGCCACTGCACTCCAGCTGGGCGACAGAGGGAGACTCCATCTTAAAAAACAAAATACCTGAAACTGGGTAATTTATAAAGAAAAGAGGTTTAGTTGACTCACAGTGCCACATGGCTGGGGAGTCCTCACAATCATAGTCAAAGAGCAAGAGACGTCTTACATGGCAGCAGGCAAGAGAGCTTGTGCAGGAGAACTGCCCTTTATAAAACCATCAGGTCTTGTGAGACTCATTCACCATCACAAGAACAGAACGGAAAAGACCTGCCTCTGTGATTCAATTACCTCCCCCTGGGTCCCTCCCATGACACATGGGAATTTTGGGAGCTTTTAATTCAAGAAGAGATTTGGGTGGGAACACAGCCAAACTGTATTGGCAGATCAAGATCCCATTAGAAATCAGACTCAGGAATCCAGAAAGAACGCTGGAGGCAAGCTAGGGAACACCAGACACAGGGGGATTTAACTTGGTGGCTTCTGAAATACACATCAATTCATGCCACCCTCCACTGCCCTCAGGATAAACACTACTGAGTTCCTGCTTCCCCTCTTCTCCTCTCACTGCTTTCATAAAGTCCATACTGCCCCTAAAATTGCACTATCAGGACTTCTGTAATTTTCTTTTTCTCCGCTAGACTTAAACTCCAAGAGGACAGCTCTAAGCCAGGCTCTATCTCCTCCATCTCACTTATCTCCCCTGCTGGCAAGACAGAAGCTGGCACTTAGTAGGTACTCAAATATCTGTTAAATGAATAGAGGAACTACTACTGGGTTGATAAGAACCCGACAACCTTGCTTTTGAGAATATTGGCTTATCAGGGGAAACGGGATTGTTTTGTTCACTACTGCGTCCCCAGTGCCTAGGCCAGGGGTCTGGCTTCCAAATCATCAAAAAATATTTGGCAGGGAGAAGTAGGGGACATTCAAAGAGCCTGTGGGTTGGGGGGCGGAATGGGGAGGAGAGTGTGTGAGGTTTGAGAAGAGCCTTGGAATTACATCTTGGGAGAAGAGTTGGGATGAAATTCAATGAGAATGGGGAACCAGCACGGATCATTACTGAAAGAAGAAATGGGTAAGATCAGAGATTTAGGGGAGATTTGCCTGGCAGCAGGCACAGGGCAAATTGGGTTGGAAGAGCTTGGGAAGGAAGGGAAGTCCTTCGATTCCCATAATCTAGGCAAGGTGTGCGGACAGCGCGGACTAGTGTGGACACATCTAGAATGTTACAAACAAATGACAACAGAGCTTGGAATCGGACTGTAGGAGAAAAACCAGGAGCTAAGGCTTTACACCCTGGGCCCAGCAGGGGGTATCCAAGATGACCCTGTGTTTACCAACCTGAGTGGCAGAGCGTGGTGCCCCCATAGGTGTGGGAAAGGAAATGAGGAAGCCAGGTGATCATTTTGACTTGGGACAAGTTGGGTTTTCCATAAAGATAGGACATCCTATTATTTTTATTACGGTTGTTACAATTACTATTTTTATTATCTTATTGGTTAACATTATTGAATATTTCCTATACACCGTTGTGTTGTGCACTTTTCTTCAATCCATATTCTTTGATTCCGCAACAATCTTGTGTTAGTTTCTATTATCTCCACGATACAGATGAGAAAACTGAGATTTCCATTTATTTCTAAAATGTGATTTCCCTCAAACACGCTAGTTGTTATAACTTTTTCTAACACCATCTATGTGGCACCGGGAGCACTAACTTTTTCATTTCTTCCTCTATATGCCTGCTTTTATCAGCCAGAGCTCCTTGACCATATTTGCTCATTCCGTCAGCCAAGAAGCAACCCCACTTCTCATCTGTGTGTAGGGTTTTGCTTCTTCGTATCCGTATATGTCTTTATATTTTGGCCAAGCTTCCTTACCCAGGGTCACTGCATCTTGGAACATTAGGACTGACAGTTGGATCCCAGCACTTTGGGAGGCCAAGGTGGGCAGATCACTTGAGGTCAGGAGTTCGAGACCCGCCAACATGGTGAAACCCTGTCTGTACTAAACATACAAAAATTAGCCAGGCATGGTGGTACACACCTATAATCCCAGCTACTTGGGAGGCTGAGGCATGAGAATAGCTTGACCCCAGGAGGTGGAGACTGCAGTGAGCTGAGATTGTCCAACTGTGCTCCAGCTTGGGCGACAGAGTGAGACCATGTCTTTAAAAAAAAAAAAAGAGAGTTGGGAATTCCTCCAGAAAAGGATAAAGCAAATCACAAAGACATGCCTTCCATGTCTGAACAAATCCACTGAGTATTATTTATTTCTTGTCCTTATGCATACCCATAGCTCACACTCTGTCTCAAAATCTGCAGAGTACAGAGGTTACTAGTATAAATCCAACTCTATGGTTCTGTGGGAAGCTATGACTACCAGATGGCTTTTGAAATTGACTAATGTGTTCTTGCACCTAATGGAGTATCAAAGGGACCAAAGAAGGACCTAGTTTTGGTCCCCACCTGAATTCAGCAGGCCAGCTCCATGCTGTAGCTCCTGTTTGTACAAGAAGGTAACAGTCGGCCAGGCGTAGTGGCTCACGCCTGTAATCCAAGCACTTTGGAGGCCAAGGCGGGCAGATCACCTGAGGTCGGGAGTTCAAGAAAGTAACAGTCTTTTCATTACCTGCTTCTAAAACCTGGAAGGTAACAGCAGAGTGGGTATAATGAAGGCTCTGAGATAGATCGCTGAAGAAACCTCCCTTCAGCCTCAGTGGCCTCCGGGGAAAACAGAGGTCCTAGCATTTCCTGCTCTGCCTCCTCAGGGCTAAGAGGCTCTTGCAAAAGGATGCATGTAAAAATGTTCTGTGGGCTGTATTGCACACTCGGGACCTGAGGGATAGTTATTACCATCAGCAGCATCACTGTGGTCATTATTGCTGCAGTGGCAATGTAGAGGACTGCTAGCAAAAAGGATCGAGCAGCCTGGTGACTTTCTACGAAAGAGCAACAGTTTACAGAATTGCTTAGAAATGTGAGCCGGATCGTGAAAGAATGGACAGCCCCCACAGGTTCTTTCTCAAATGTAACTAAAAAATCATGCCTTTTTAGAACCCTTCCACACTGAACAGACTTGGTAAGAATTTTGCCTCCATGGTGAAGGTAATCCTACAAAAGACCTTCTCTTCCCACTTTTTGGTGCATCCCACACGTGTCCTGAGAGACCTTTTTTTTTTTTTAAATTTTGAGACAGAGTCTTGCTCTGTTGCCCAGACTGAAGTGTAGAATTCAAGTGATTCTCCTGCCTCAGCCTCCCAAATATCTGGGATTACAGGTATCCTCCACCATGCCCAGCTCATTTTTGTTGGTTTTTTTGTTGTTGTTGTCGTCATTGTTTTCAGAAGAGACAGGGTTTCACCATGTTAGCCAGGCTGGCCTCGAACTCCTGACCTCAGGTGATCTGCCTGCCTCAGCCTCGCCAAGTGCTGGGAATACAGGCGTGAGCCACTGTGCCCGGTCTGAGAGACCTTCTAAGAGATGGAGAACAGGGGTGCTGGGAATATTGTCAGGCCCATGGGAAGTAGGGGGACTGGCTGGCACACTGGCACCCACCAGTTGCTGGTCCATCCACCAAGACATCACACCAGCAAGGTCAACCAGAACCATCCCTTTTTCAGCCCAAAGCTGGTCCTGGTGTTATCAGGGGAGGCCTCCCTGGCCTGAAGGCTGTGCCAGGTCTAGATAGGGTATGTCTTCCATCAGGCTGTCAGGGGTCCCCTGCCAACAGCCCCCCAGCCTATGTACCTTTTCATGGGCCATAATACTTCTCTGATCCTTATAAAATGAGTGGGGCTGAACAACACCGGGTCCAGACTTGCAGCCGTAATTCCCCTGGCCTTCACCCTGCCCGAAACAGAAAGAAGCTGTCCTGTTTGTTCGGACACAGTCATGCATGGGGCTCCATGCCTGCAGCTGCCTGCAGCCTCCAGCAGCCACAGGGATTATGCAGAGTTTGCATGCTACTGTCTGCATGGGTAGGGCCAGAGTTTGTGCGGTGGGCCTCGTGTTTCTCCCAGTTAGCGTTGGGCCCACAAAGGAATCTGCCACAAGACATTCATCTCTGATAAGACTAAAGACAGGAAGGAAAGAAGAAAGAGAGAAAGAGGGGAGAGAGCGGGTAGATACTGTTGTACTCCTCATGCCATCTGATCCTCACTGCGGTCCCAGGAAATGAAAAGAAAAATATTTGTTAGTTCCGCTTAAAGACAGATTTAGCTCCAACATTTTCAAAGTAAGATCCTTCATCTTTCACAGCAGGGGTTCTGCAGAGGGGTGTGTAGCCGAGGGTGTAAGTCACATATGTACCCAGTCATTACACACTGTGGCACGGGAGTCTTCAGGAGATTCTCACCCCAGCTGCCCACCACGATCACCCAGGGGACTTCACAACCTACTGATCCTTGGCCCTACCTTAAGATTCTGATGTAATTGGTCTGGGGCACAGCCTGAGCACCCAGGATATTTAATTTAAGCAGATGTGATTTCTGATCTTAAAATATATTTCTGGAGAGTTAATGAATGGGAGAAGGAAATGAGTGGGGCCCAGGAGAAACCAGGCAGGAGGCCTGGATGAGAGATAATGGTGCCTTGGATCGGGGTGGTCAGAGTAGGGAATGAGAGCAGTAGATGAACCGTAGATCTGATTTGGAGGTGACGTGGACAGTACGAGCTGGTACGTGTCTCTCTAAAGACGATCATTTTCAAATGTGGAGCAGAGGCAGTCATCATTCTAACTGTAGCAATTCTGTGGAAACTGAAAACAATAGCAGATCTTGTCCTTGTGAATCCTACGGGATGGGGCTGGGAGTTCTAGCTCACTGTCCACTCCCAAGAAACAGCAGCTCAGCTTCTCCAGGGCTGCTGGAGGAGCTTCCTAAGAGGTGGAGAGAGAGGAACAGCACAGGTGCAAACCGAGCTCAGCTTTTCCCTGTATTAGCTTCCAGTGGCTGCTGTTACAAATTACCACAAACTTAGTGGCTTAAAGCACCACAAGTTTATTCTTTTAAATTTCTGGAGGTTAGAAATTCCTTCTCCATCTTCAAAGTGCTTCACACCAACATCAAGTTTCCATCATTGCATCGCTTTCTCCTCTGTAGTCAAAACTCCTGCCTCCAGAATCTCTTGAACCCAGGAGGTGGAGGTTGCAGTGAGCTGATATCACACCATTGCACTCCAGCCTGGGTGACAAGAGTGAAACTCCATCTCAAAAAGAAAACCTCCTGCCTCCTTCCCATAAGGACGCTTGTGGTTACATTTAGGGCCCATGTGGGGAATCCAGGATGATCTCTCCATCTCAACGTCCTTAATCACACCATCAAGGCCCCTTTCACATCATCCAAATCCTTTTTGCCAAACAAGGTAAGATTCCCAGATTCCAGGAATTAGGACCTGGATATCTCTGAGGACCATTTTCCAGCCTACTCCACTGTGGGTCCTGTGCAGAGAGATACAGAAACACCGCCTCTCGATGTGGTTTGAATCTCAGTGGGTTTTGTCTGGGATTTAACTGGCTTCAGTGAATCGCTTTGTGGAGGACATTCTATCAGAGAATAAGAGTAAACCTTCACCCTTTATCCAAGGCTTTGAGATAAAGGGAAGTCTCTTCGAGGTAGAGATGAAAGGGGTTCAAGGGAAAGCTGCAAAGGGTGGCCTGGAGGCGGGGATGGAGGGTAGAATGGAGAAAGATCTGACAGACAGAATCTAAGAACTGCTGAAAAGCCCTGTCTCGCCCTGATCCGTGCCTGGGAAGCAGAGAAATCTCATTCCTCTCCTGGCTCCAGGAAGATGGAGTGTGCACGAATCACCCACGAGGAAGGAAATGAAAAGGTTACACCAGGAACTGTCGATATTATAAATCCCTCCAGTCTCTCAGCCTCGCTAAATGTTTTGATAGCAGAATTTGATGGATTGTAAATCAGAGCAGGCTTATCTTACACATTTGATAGTGCCTTATTTATTTATATATGTGACACATAAAACCAGAATTGATTCTTTTTTCTTTCTGTCTTAGCAAGATTTTTTTTCTGCTTTCAGAAACACATCACTCTTCTCTTTTCCGTGTTTGTGGGCGTGTAGGTGTGTGTGCTTGTGTATGGTGGCAGTTGTTACGATCCTTTCTATACAGAGAAAGAATACTTTGCCGGGGAGAAGATTATAGCATCAGGAATTAACTGCAAAAATAATAAATCCACTTTGCTTCAAAATATGTCTTAATCTTATTTTAAAAAATATTGCTCAGAGAAAGAATATTGCTCAGAGAAAGAGGGAGAGTAAAGGTGTTATGATGTGATCGATTTGTGATTTGACACCTAGGTAGATACACATGCAAAGACAATTTCCTGAGTTTCCTGGTTCAGGAGGGAGAGTCGTGAGCTACCTCGATCTCCTCAAATGAATCAAACCAGCCTCACCTTTCTCATACTCTTTCTCACACACTAATTTCAGCTTTATAGTACATTTAGGTTTGGGCACAGTGGCCCATGCCTGTAATCCCAGCACTTTGGGAAGTCAAGGCAGGAGGATCACTTGAGCTCAAGAGTTCAAGACCAGCCTGGGCAACATAGTGAGACTTTGTCTCCATTAATAAATAAATAAAACAACTACTGGGGCTGGCCTTGAGTCAGCATAAACAGTGCTACCGTTTATTGCACGTTCACAGGTACCTGGAGTTATGATGGAGTCTTACAAGCATTATACCATTTAATCCTCACAGCCCTATGCAGTGGTCATTAGCTCCAGATAAAATTTATTTATTACAAATAAATAAACCAAATCTAGGAAAAGTCACATATCTTGCCAACCTCCTACAACTGGAAGTGTCCGAGAGAGCTGTAATTCAAACCATTCTGTTCTGATTCTAAAGCTAATGGACTTACCCACTCTACTTAACTGGCTTCTCAAGGATCAGTTCAGTCCAAAACACCCTGACCTTGACATTGACATTGAGGACAGACAGCCACCTCTGGAAGACACTTCACTCACCTGCCCAGACACACAGACCACAAATGCCCCGTAATGGTGGTGAGGTTTCTGTCACCATATTTACATTCTATTCCTTCACAAACCTGTGGTTGACCTTGACTAATAAATAGGACGGATCACCTCTAAGAGTCTGCCCATGCTGGTGCCCTACGGACCTTCTTGATTCTGGCTTTTCTCCATCAGCTTCTCCCATCAAAGATGGAGCACGGCATTTGGGTGCAAAGTTCTTTTTATTTGTTTATTTTTATTTTTATTTTTTGAGTCGAAGGTTCACTATTGTTGCCCAGGCTAGAGTGCAATAGCACAGTCTCGGCTCACTGCAACGTCCGCCTCCCAAGTTCAAGCAATTCTTCTGCCTCAGCCTCCAGAGTAGCTGGGATTATAGGCACGTACCACCATGCCCAGCTAATTTTGTATTATTAGTAGAGATGGGATTTCACCACATTGGCCAGGCTGGTCTCAAACTTCTGGCCTCAGGTAATCCACCCACCTTTGCCTCCCAAAATGCTGGGATTACAGGCATGAGCCACCACACCCAACCTCAAAGTTCTTTTTGTAAGCTATCAAGACAGTGCATCATTTTGACTACTTCAAAAAGCCATGTGTTATAATTTTCTCTTTTATCCAGTTTATGAAAACTATTATTTGGAATTAAAATTCCTTCTGATATTTGATCTGGACTCACAGATGACTTTTTTTCCTCTCTCTCTGTCTTTTCCCCCAGTCTGTTTGAAGTTCTTACCTCATATTTATCTATTCCTGAATTGTCTTAAGTAGGAGACAGAAAAACTTATTTCCATTGTAAAACCATTGGGGAGGTTTGTTTTCATGTTGAAAAGGGAAAAGTAGGCCAGGTGTGGTGGCTCATGCCCATAATCCCAGCACTTTGGGAGGCCGAGGCGGGCGGATCACGAGGTCAAGAGATCGAGACCATCCTGGCCAACATGGTGAAACCCCATCTCTACTAATACAAAAAGATAGCTGGGCATGGTGGCAGGTGCCTGTGGTCCCAGCTACTCAGGAGGCTGAGGCAGGAGAATCGCTTGAACACAGGAGGTGGAGGTTGCAGTGAGCCGAGATTGTGCCAATGCACTCCAGCCTGGCTTTGGAGCGAGGCTCTGTCTCAAAAAAAAAAAAAAAAGAAAGAAAGAAAGGGAAAAGTACATTTCAGTGGAGCTTTTTTAAGACCTTTCATAAACGTATCTTCGGGGAGAATATGAATTTTAAATAATAACTGAATAATTTGAAAATTATTTTGCAGTGAACATAAAATTGTCGCAGGTGATCAGTGAGCTGCCTCCTCTGTTTTCACTGACCGTCATTAGTGTGTCAAGGCTGTTCCTATGTGTAGATCTCAGATACCCTCTCCTCAAAGAGGCTTTCCCTGATTATGTCACTGAGAGTCACTTTTTTATCACCATCACGTCATTTTTAAAACCTCTCTGCATAGCACTTACCACTATAAGTTCTTTGTTTTCTGGTTACTTTCTGTCTCCCCTCCTAGAGTGTGGGCTCCTTGAGGGCAGGAATCTTATGCCTTATTCCCTGGGTATGTAAAGCAGCATCTGACACAAAGCAGACACTCAAGAATGAATGGATGAATGAATGAGTGAATGCCTGAGCTATGTTTATATTACTATTTTAAGAAAAGTAGATCTTCTGCTGTAGATCCCTTTTAAAACACCAGGAATGTTTGAGGAAGGGAATGGGGTGGTAAGGTGCAGACTGCTGGCGACAGGTGCCTCTCACAGCTCACTCCCTGTACGTGCAGGGAGGTGTTGAAGACAGGGATGACGGATCAGATTCGTGTTTAGAAACATGACGTTCAGTCGTGGCATCAGTTGTGAGGTATGGGGCAGCAAGCAATCTGTTGCTAAAAATAAAGCCTTGAAGTCTGTGAGTGACTTACTTTTCTTGATTGGCAAGGACTCAAGGTTACTCCTATTAAAATGTCATCCCACTCATGTCCAGAGATTCTTTCTAAGGGAAAGGGAATGGCGTGGAGTTAGAGCCAACACAACAAGGATGACAGGTAACCATGACAGAATGTTACAGACAGGCATGCCAGCCACCATGCTGTCATGGCAGGAAAAGGCTGAAGATTGCCGTTTAGAAAGGAATGGTCGCAGTGAGGAGGCTGACCTGAAACTGTGTCTGTCAGGATGTTTTCAGTTACAAGTGACAGAAAACCCCATCAAACTGGTTTAAACAAATTGACATCGTGGAAAAGTCCATGAGTCTGTTGGACTGGGACACGGTGGGATTCAGTGGGACATCATCAGAATGGGTCCTCTGCATCTCCCAACTCAGCCTGCAGCTCAGCACTCAGGCAGGTTCTCCACTGTAGTGGCAAGATAGCCACTGGTGCTTCTTGGCTCATATTCAATGCCCTCAGCAACTCCCCCAGAAAGGAGCACATTCATTCTCCCAAGGCTCCAAGCCCCAGAATGGAATCCCACTGGTTCTGACTGCTCCACTTGGGTCAGGCTTTTTCTTAATCACTCACTGTTCCTGGAGGCAACAATCTTCTCTCTGGGCAGGACCAAGTCACGTGTGCAGCGCTGGGGGTTCCATCTGGGCCAGGCATGGGTAGGGGTCTTTCTCTAGAGAAACCGATGGTCATTGCCAGAGGAGAAGGGAAAGGGCACTAGACGAGCAATGCCTGCATCCAACCGGGGAGGCCAGGGGTCAGGCCAAGTGCAGCACTTACTGCAGCTGTGGAGGAAACTACCGAGGAGGACTCCACCTGGGGCAGAGGAATGAAGAAGTAGGAGACTTCACAGACTTCAGGAAAGCAGAGGCAGGAAGGTCTGGGGCACAGCAAACTACAGGATGGGGAAGAAGTGGAAGAGCCAGTGGAATCCCGGTTTCCAGCCTGAATGACTGAGTAGATGCTGGTACATTTGGTTGGAATAAGGAACATTACAGAAAGATCAGGTTTGGGAAGCAGATGATGAGCTTGATTCTAGATTTGTTGAATCTGAGGTCCATGTGAGAACCTCCACTCCTTCCCTCAGTGGTGGTTATAGATGCACACAGCATGCACTTGGAAAGACTCTAAAAGCCATCCAGCTCAGCTGCTGCCAAATTTCCCCTTCTCCTGGTGGGGATGAGTGAGTAGACCTTGTTCTCAAAGTGGAATTGGATCATCTATCATCTATTTATTTGGGGCGGGGCAGGGGGGTCAGTCTCATTCTGTCACCCAGGCTGGAGTGCTGTGGAGCTATCTCAGCTCACTGCAACCTCTGCCTCCCAGCCTCAAGCGATTCTCCTGCCTCAGCCTCCTCAGTAGCTGGGCTTACAGGTGCCCACCACCATGCCTGGCTAATTTTTGTATTTTTAGTAAAGACAGGGTTTTACCATGTTGGCCAGGCCTCCTCCTGGACTCAAACAATCCGCCCGCCTAGGCCTCCTAAAGTGCTGGGATTACAGGCATGAGCCACCACGCCGGGTGGATCATCTATTTTTTATTCATGCATTATGTTTCTTCATGCATTATGTTTTCATGAATCATTCTGACTTTGTTTCAAAAAAAAAAATTTTTTTTTGAAAAAAATTTCTCCAGCTTTCAGTGGAGAGTGACCACCCAAGCCTCTGTCCAGTTATAAATCCATCTAGTCCCTCTGGTCTTCTTGCCAGCCACCTGCAGCTGGGAAAGAAAGTCTGGGGCTCTGGAGAGAGGGGCCGGGGCTAGGAAGGTTGGCTTGCTAGATATCTGTGGGGATGAGCTCACATCTTTGGGATGGATGAGTTCACCAAGAAGGATAGAGGAGAGGGATGAGACGAGCCAAGGGCATGGCGATGCACCTACTGACAGCAGGAAACAGAAGAGGAAGATGAGGGGCCAGGTGCGGTGACTCACACCTGTAATCCCAGCACTTTGGGAGGCTGAGGCAGGAGGATTGCCTGAGTCCGGGAATTTAACACCAGCCTGGGAAACATGGTGAAACCCTGTCTCTACTAAATACAAAAAACTAGCCATGTTTGGGGGTATGCACCTGTAGTCCCAGCTATTCAGGAGGCTCAGGCATGAGAATTTCTTGAGCCCAGGAGGCTGAGGTTTCAGGGAGCTGAAACTGCACCACTGCACTCCAACCTGGGGCAACAGAGCAAGACTCTGTCTCAAAAAAAATTAAGGAGAAGAGGAAGCAGAGAAGGAGATTGAGATCAAGAAGGAGCAGCCAGTAGAGGTGTTTTGAGGGTGGCCATTTGCCCTGCAAAGTCAGTCATGTGGGATATATTTGTCAGCTTAAGAGAAAATTGTCAACAGAGTTGGGAGGGCAGAATCCACAGAGGTGAGGGGCAAAGCATGCGGTAAGAGAAGCAGTGAGCAGATGTAATCATAAACTTCCTTTGAGAACTTTGACAGTAAAATAATTTTAACAACAGGTACCCTCTAGCTCATCAAGGATCAGGCACAGAACGAAATATACTCTAATTAGCTCGCTGGATACTCTCAGCCATGCTTTGATGTGGCTACCATTTTCATCTCCATGTTACAAAAGGAAAGGCTGAGGCTTCAAAGGATTAGTGGAACTTGTCCAGGGTCTCTCACCCATGGCATGGAACCAGACCTCGAAGGCACATCTCCCACTCAGGAGCCAGACCTCTTCACCTCTGCCATAGGATGAAGGAGCCGATACAATGATGTGTAGATGGTGGTGGAATTGAGCTGTCACAAGAGATTTAGCCTTGCTTTTCATGTTTGCTTTGCTTTGTTTGCCTTTTTATGGAAACGGCAACCTGAGGTGTTTGTAACCCAAAGGGAAGGGGACCCAGTTCAGGGAGATGGGAGTTGACAGAGCCCATGAGTGCTGGGCTGGAGGCCCAGTGGAGCGATTAACCCTTTAACAGGGAGACCAACTACCTCCTAACTGGCTGGAAAGCACAGAGATGCTCAAAGATGGAAGAGGTGAGCTGGATCTCAGCAAGTTCCAAGGCAAAGTCTACTAAAACAGAGAGGCAAAGTTGGGAAATTCATATTGGAATAGTTACGCAGGAAATTCAAGAGGTAGGAACAAAAGATGAGTAAGAAACATCTCAGAGCAGCGTGACCAGGTGAGAGAGCTAGCAGAAATGCGCAGGATACAGTGGCTGGCCGCTGAGAGGCGCTGTGGAGGAAAACGGGGTCTGATGGGGAGGAAGGGTGGGGCAGTCCATCTGAACTTCAGTTTCCCAGTCCTCGTACCACTCACACTAGCTTACTCATCAAAATCACCCTTTGATTAGATCCAGAACACACCAGTGTCAAAGGTCCTCATTCAGGTCAGTCTGCAGGTGGAGACTCACCCCATTTTACAGCTGCAGGAACTGAGGGTGGCCATAGTGAATTAACACACAGCATTTGGTGTTTCCTGGCTTGCATGTGGATTTGAGGGCTATGAGGTGGGCACCAAGGCTGTGGCCAGAGGAAAGTGGACTCCTAGTAAAGGATGACGCCAGAATTCAAACCAGGGTGCTGGCTTCGGCCTGTGCCCCACTTCCACTGACCTGGTGGGCACTAATGGTGGCCACTGATGAAGAACAAGGCCCCTGGAGGCCAAGTCTTTACCTACTGAAGGGTCGGAAGGGTCTGAGCTTTGGAATTCATTGTTTTGCAGTAAATGAGTAAATTCTGGGCTCCAGGTTCATATGGGTCCAGACCCAGTCTACCTTCTCAGGCATAAGTGGCTTCCTCTGCCCCTGGGTATTGACTACCCTGTCTGAAGCCACCACCCTGTCCCACCACTGGCAGGACACCAGCCTCCCCTCAGAGCCCTGTGTCACCCAGATGCATGGTGACGCTCACCCAGCAGGCGGCGTGAAGCAACCACAGACCTCACTTCAAATTTCCATTGGCCACTCATGAAGCTTTTTTGGTTAGAAAGCATCATGCCAGCTTTCTTCCTAACAAGAGCTTCTCAGAAAAGCAAGTTGAAAAAGACATCACAATTCAATTAAAATCTTCCTCCTTTGAACACTCCCAAAGGAGAAGGCCACTTGGAATTTGTGAGAAATCTAACTTCCTGATAGACACAGTATCAGGAAGTAGAATTGTTAACAGTGAACAACTGTGTGTCACAGAGATCGAGCAGCAGGTATGGAGCCAGGATTATCTGGGTTCTACCCTCTTCAGCAAGCCATGAACCTCTCTGAGCCTCAGTTTCCTCATCTGTAAAATGGAGATCACAGCTGTCAGTTGGTGTTCTGGGAATAATAGAGATTATACATGTAGGCCAGGTGTGGTGGCTCCCACCTGTAATCCCAGCTCCTTAGGAAGCTGAGGCAGGAGGATCACTTGAGCCCAGGAGTTCAAAACCAAGCTGGGTAACATAATGAGACCCTCCTCTCTACAAAAAAAAAAAAAAATTGTTTTAATTAGCTGGGCATGGTGGCATGTACCTGTAGTCCCAGCTACTGAGGAGGCTGAGGTGGGAGGATCACTTGAACCCAGGAGTCTGAGGTTGCAGTGAGCCATGATCATACTACTCCACTCCAACCTGGGTGACAGTATGAGACCCTATCTCTAAATAAAATAAAATTGTAAAAGGTTATGCATGTAAACAACATTTTAGTACTATCAAGTTTCTTTGATCAAGAAACCCCTTCTTTTCTTTTTAAAAATGTATCAGTTTGAGCAACTAAGAGATACAAAAAGTTAAAACACAAACACAGATAACAGGAAATCGCTTCTCACATCTCAACTTTCCCAAATCACCAACTCCGTTTCTGTGGATCTTATTTATAAAGATGTTTTATGCTATGTTATCAAGCGACCAGCATTCTGTTTTCTTTTCAAGGACTGTAATTTTGTACAATGCTTCCCCCATTTCTACCTCGTCCTCCAAATTGTCTGTCATTCCCTTTGGGAGTATTAATACGGTATTCTACTCCCTGGCATGGCAGGGAGCTTTGGCTGTTTGTAATTTTAGTTGCAGAAGAAAAGAAATGCAGCTGTGAACATCTCTGTGTCTTCATGGGACAGTGTTTCAGCACGACCAGTTCCGAATTAGAAGAAGCCAAGTGATCTCTTAATTCCAAAGGTAGCAAACAAGGCTGCACAGCAGTTGCATGACTTATGATTAAAAATACAGATTCCCAGGCTCTGCACCTGGAGGCTTGGGTATAGTAACTCTGGACTGAGATTTGGGAACTGGTGTTTTTACAAAGAATTCCAGGTGATGTGTCATGGTTTTGGAGCCACAATATGGGCCCATCCCCAAAATTCAAATTTGGATTTAAAGTAGAATGGGGAAAAAAATCAGAAAACTCAGGAATTAACTCTAGGTCGCCAGGGACCTTTCAAAAGCAATTCTGTTTAACAGATGAGAAAAACTGAGGCCAGGATGGATGAGAATATTGCTGGGTTGCTGATGCTCAGAGCTAAGCCCAGGCCCTCTGCTTTGTAGTATCTAATTCCTCCTGCCCTGCCCCCACCCACCTCCCTTGCCACTACATATTTACCCTGCAGAATGCCTTCTGGGGGGGTGACATGTTGTGATTTTAAAACACAAAGGAGCAGTTCCTGTCCCTACCCCCTCAAAAAAGATCTACCCTTGATGAACCAAGGCAGAATCTGTTAACTGCCCTGTCAGAAGACCCCACAAAGCTAAAAGCATCCTTTTTGGTTTTGATGTCTTGACAAGATGCTTCCTTTGAAAGCTCTCAGACAGCCCTGTTATTTCTTCTGACAGCCCCTGTGAAAAGCTCTGCAATGGGAGGAGGCATCCCTGCCAAAGCCCGGAGGTGTGATTCCCTGAGAGCGAGCAGCTCTTGAGCACTCCCTGGGCTCACAGCACGGCCGCCCTCTGGGTAGACCCTTGGAATCCAGGCTCTGCAGCTCCCTCTGGCCTCTGATCCCCCAAGGGCTAGAGATCCACCGCTGCTGGAGGCCTCTGCAGTCTGACTCCTCACCTCCCTCAGATACCTCCCTAGGGAGGTCAAGAGCAGAGCCATGTAGCATCCTGACAGCCAGACTGAGCCAGCCACCTTGAGAATTTACCAGGGGCTGGTCTGGCAGTTTGATCCATTTTTACCTTCTCCCAGGGGCTTCAGGCCACTTGTAGGTAAAGGTCAGGAAATGCCACTACCTGTCTCTGGAAATGACAGTAGGAAAGAGAAAGAACAAAGGATACCAGGGGGAGAGGAGGGTACTTCCTGGGGAGCCTTACAGAGCCCTGTACCTTAAAGCTTGCCACACCTGCGTCGTAGCATCCTCACCTAGGAGACTGTTAGAAATGCACAGTCATGGCCGAGCGCCGTGGCTCACACCTGTAATCCCAGCACTTTGGGAGGCTGAGGCAGGTAGATCACGAGGTCAGGTGTTCGAGACCAGCCTGACCAACATGGTGAAACCCCGTCTCTACTAAAAAACTACAAAAATTAACTGGGCGTAGTGGCTCGTGCCTGTAATCCCACCTACTCAGGCGACTGAGGCAGGAGAATTGCTTGAACCGGGGAGGTGGAGATTGCAGTGAGCCAAGACTGTGCCACTATACTCCAGCCTGGGCAACAAAGTGAGACTCCATCCCAAAAAAAAAAAAGAAGAAGAAGAAATGCAAAATCATGGCCAAGCGCCATGGCTCACACCTGTAATCCCAGCACTTTGGGAGGCCGAGGCAGGTAGATCACGAGGTCAGGTGTTCAAGACCAACCTGGCCAACATGGTGAAACCCCATCTCTACTGAAAATACAGAAATTAGCTGGGCATGGTGGCATACACCTATAATCCCAGCTACTCAGAAGTCTGAGGCAGGAGACTCACTTGAACCCAGTGTGCAGAGGTTGCAGTGAGCCGAGATTGCACCACTGTACTCCAGCCTGGGCGAAAGAGTGAAACTCTGTCTTAAAAAAAAATAATAAAGTACAGTCCTCGGCCCTACGCCAGACACAGTGAGTCAGCATCCGTATTTAAACACAATCCCTAGGTCTACATACAAAGTTCATATCCCAGTTTTACTGCTCTAGGCTGTGTGACCTTGACCAAGCTCCTTAACCTCTCTAAGCCTTAGTGTCCACCTAGGGTTTCTGAGAAGTGAAACTTAGCATTTGGCACATACTAAGGCTTCGGTGAATGTTGGCTGTCATTACCGTTGGGAAATTGATTAAGGGAGAATCAGAGTTGCCGCATTCAAACCCCAATTGTCCAGCCATTCCGTGGTGGGGAAGAAAGGCCAAACCAAATGGGAGAAAGTTCCAGATGAAAAGTGACAAGCTCCCAGCATCTACTTAAAGGAGAAACTTGGAGGTGGGAGGGAAGGATATCTCTCAGCAGCCTGGGCCTTGACCATTTAATTTGGGGTTTGCTGAGATTGTTGTTCAGCTGCCTTGTTTGAGGGTTCGTTCTTTATTGATGTACCTCTCTTTCCTGCCAGCCTTACCCCACAATCTTGAATCCGAGACCCCTCTGTTTCCAGGTCCCTGCACAAAAAGCTTTGACCCTCCCTTGCCTGCAGGCCAATATCCCAACTCTGGCTCAGCTTTCTAGACTCTTCACCCTCTAGCCCCAGCCTAAGTTGTTCTGCCTCCTGCCTGCCTCTGTCACACCCCTGCCCCTTAACCTCAGTCCTTATCATTCCTCAGATGTTTTCTTGCTTTCTGTCTTGCTCCTGCTGTGTGCTCTGCCTGGGAAGACTAGGTTCCTCTGATAGGAGTCACTCTCACGTTCCTCTGCCTCCCAGAATTCTCCCGCTTTGAAGCCCTGCTTATCCAGGAGAGGCTGTGTGGTGGTGTGCCAAGAGCACAGGGTCTGGACAGACTTTGGTCAAATCCAAGCTCTGCAATGAACTAGCTGTGTGACGTTAGGTGAGACACCCTCTCTAGTCTTGGTTCTTTCATCTGCAGATTGAGGGTAGTCACAACTGCTTTGCAGAGTTGTTGCGAAAACTCGCCAAGATAGCATGCAGAATTTTTATTAATTGTAGCTATTACCATTTTATTTCTAAGAAGAGGAAAGTTACCTCCCCTGGAAAGCTTTTACGTATCCTTCCCCCACCCTGTCCTACAAAATTAAGCACAGCCTCCTCTCTGTTTCATAAATTCTCTCTCCTTGTATTGGCAACATCCACACGCTCCACTGTCACTTTATCAAGGATGAAGTCCCTGACCACCCTGCTTAAAACCTGAGGTTGCCCCTCTCTACACCTTTAATGCATTCCCTGTCTTAACTCTCCTCCATGGTGAGCTCTGCGTGAGCCACAATTTCCATCCATCCGCCGCTGTATCCTCGGCGTCTAGAACAGCATCTGGCACCACGAGGTGCTCTATCAGTGTTTGTTGATTGCATGAACCAATCACTTTGTGTGCCATCAGAAGGTGCCCTGCCCAACTGTTGTAGGGTGAATTATGCTCCCCTAAAATCCATATGTTGAGGTCTTAACCCCTCATGCCTCCGAATGTGACTGTGTTTGTAGATAGGGTAATAAAGGTAATTAATTACCCTAACTCTAAGGTTACATGAGGTCATTAGGATGGGCCCTAATCCGGTATAACTGGTGTCATTATAACAAGAAGAACTTAGGAAACAGACTCCCACAGAGGGAAGACCTCAGATAGACACAGGAGGAAGACAGTCATCTCCCAGCCAAGGAGAGAGGCGCTGAAAGAACCTAACCCTGCTGGCACCTCGATGTCAGACTTCCAGCCTCCGTAACTGTGAGAGAATAAATTCCTGTTGTCTAAAGCCAGCCAGTCTGTGGTACTTTTGTCATGGCAGCCCTAGAGAACTAGTGTACCAGCTACGAACTCCTTGAGGACAGAGCTGTGGCATCTTCATCTTTGTGCCCCCAGCTAGCCACAGGGTTCTGGCTCATACTCATACTCAGTAAGCAATGGTCTACTTGAATTGCATTCCACTCGCCACAGGGAGGATAAAGATGGAAGAAGCGCCTTGTGGTGAAGGGGAGAGCCTTGCAGAGATACCAGAAACGGCCTCTTTGTCAATGTCTATGTAGACTGATCATTCCTCTTTTATATAAACCCTGTCTCTGTCTCTGCAAAAAAAAAAAAAAAACGTATGTATTCCAAGGCAATTCATTCCAAGGCATTGTCATGATGTCATTATGGTTAGGGTTTCTTTGAGGTGCTTAGCAAATGTTGCAATGGATAAAAGGAAAACTGAGTCAAGGTCAAAAACAGGTAAAGGCAGCAAGAGTGTATTTGGAGCTCCGGGTTCCTTTCTGTGTAACATGCTTGTCACGCTCCTAGTTATCCCATGAGGAGCAGGACTTCAGACGGAGAGGGGCAACACAGGAATAGCTGTCTTACCTCTCCTCCCCTCTCTTGGGAACCAGAATCTTAAACAAGGGTGCTCCGTTCTGAGCAACCCCGTGAGTGCAGGGATGTTTCTTGCTCCAGATAAGGATGGTCTGTCTACAGCCATACCACCCTGAATGTACCCGATCTCCTTAGATAGGGGAGATCATCTCCCTACCACTGGGCCCTGGGTGACACAGCCCAAGGGAGAACTCCCTGCTCCCTTTAAGTGTGTTCAGGTTGGCACCGAGATGTGACTGCCCAGTTGAGATCTGCTGAGACGCTGGCCCAGGACAAGAACCACGACTTGCAGCAGGTCTGCTGGGACACGTGCCACTCACTATGGAAGGGACTGTGTTAGAGTTTATTCTTTTTTTTTTTTTTTTTTTTTTTTTTTTGGAGACAGAGTCTTGCTCTGTCACCCAGGCTGGAGTGCAATGGTGTGATCTCGGCTCACTGCAACCTCCACCTCCTAGGTTCAAGCGATTCTCCTGCCTCAGCCGCCCAAGTAGCTGGGATTACAGGTACACGCCACAACACCCAGCTAATTTTTGTATTTTTAGTAGAGACGGGTTTTCGCCATGTTGACCAAGATGGTCTTGATCTCCTGACTTCATGATCCACCAGCCTCAGCCTCCCAAAGTGCTGAGATTAGTGAGCCACTGCGCCCAGCCTAGAGTTTATTCTTAACTTGCATTTTATGTATTCATTCATTCACTTATTTTTCATTTTTGCCAAATTTAACCCAGGCATATCATACCTGAAGACTTTGCTCAAAACACTTTAGCCTTTCATTCCAGCAAGGCCTCATGGTACTGGTCCTCACCTTGCTGGTGCTTCGCAGGCTTTCAAAATGACAGATATCAACATCCTACTGTCCTTCAGACACCCAATCTCTGGTGCCAGGATCATCCCTCCAAAGCCTGTGTTTCTTGTAGCTCCACCAAGAGAACCCTAAGAAATAGATTCTCAAAAGGCTCTGTGTTTTCTCAGCTCTCCTTCTCTATTTTCTTCCTTCCTCTTTTCTTCTTTTTCAACTGCTTTGGTTTGGATTCCTGGTTGCTGAATGAGTTTTAGACGATGCTTTTATTTTCAACCACAGTTTCTGGAACACTGAGAAGTTTCCAGGACATTTTACCACAATTCACCTCATTTTGGGGGCTCACTTGTCAACAGATTTAAGTATTGTGGGTTATGTGGAGTTTCTGTAAGAAAGGTCATTCCTCCTCTGGGTATACTCCTGCCTGATGTCTTTTTCTCTGCAGGAGGAAAGTCTCTTTCCCCCTTTCTTTTGAAAAATTTAACTCAAATGTCCCAAGCCCTTTGGCCAGATGTTCATAGCTGCATAACCACATTCTGCTGTGTCAGTAGTACTCCCCACAGAGCTGTAGCATCTCCTTCCCCTTACAGAGTTCCTGCACTCATGTGACCCCAACATACATGTTCACATGTGTGCACGTATACACACTACTGAGCATTCACAGATTTTAGCATACCTCGTCACTGAGCTGCAGTTCCCAAGCAATAGCCTCGCTGCAATTAATTTAATTTGTAATGCTGGGTACAGTGGCTCACATCTGTATTCCTAGCACTGTGGGAGGTGGAGGCAGATGTATTGCTTGAGCCCAAGAGTTCAAGACCAGCCTGGGCAAAAGGGTGAAACCCTGTCTTTGCAAAAGAAAAAAAAAAAAATTAGGCATGGTGGCTTGTGCCTGTAGTCCCAGCTACTTGGGAGGCTGAGGCAGGAGAATGGCTTGAATCCGGGAGGCGGTGGTAGCAGTGAGCCAAGATCGCACCACTGCACTCCAGCATGGGCAATAGAACAAGACTTCATCTCAAAATAAATAAATAAATAAAACCCTTTCTGCCTTTATGGAGTTTCTGCACTTGAACGGTGCTGTCCAGCAGGACTATGCACAATAATACAAATGTCCTTCACTGTGTCAGACAATAGCCACCAGCCACATTTGCTTCTTGAACACTGGGAATGTGGCTACTATGACTGTGGTACTAAATTTGTAATCTTATTTCATTTTAATTAAACTCAAAGGCCACACGTGGCTAGTGGCTGCCACATTGGGCAGCGTGGTTCTGGAGGGAGACACAAACAATAAAGACGAGTAGACAGACACCTGCTCCTCTTTTAACCACAAAACATTGAAGTATGATGTCAGCTATTGAAAAGTGCCTGAAGAAAGCCACTCAGGGTGAGGAAATGAGCGTGCTGGGGAGGCATTGGTTTGCAGAGGGGTGGCTGTCAGCAAAAGCCTCTCTGTGGGAGGGTGACTTTTCAGTGGAGACCTGAAAACCCAGCTGCTCTCAGGGTGGGATGTTCTGGAAGAGGCGCTGTGAGGAGTGAGGTCCTGACAGAGCCACTAGAGCGTGAAGAGCAGCAGGAGAGGGAGCAGCAGCTGGAGCTTACCAGGTCTTGGTGGTACCATTGCTGGAGATGAACTCTGAAGGCGTGGCAAGTATTTGAGAGGTGAGATCAAGAGTCTGAAGATCGCAGCAGATGGAGGCTGGAGGTGGCAGTTTAGGTGTGGTCAATAAAAAGAAACGGCTGCCCTCTTCTGTGGTTGGCCCCTGTTCTCGCCTCACCGCTGCCTGAGGGGCCCGCATGCCACTGCTGATAAATTTGACCAGCCTACAAGTGCCAGTACTTTCATCTTAGAGGGGCCAGTTTCTGGGTTCACAAGGAGGAGGTGCTGCTCTCCCCAGCCCTGCCCAAATGCATCACCTGAGCCCCTAAGCAGGCGGGCGTGGACCCAGGCTTTCAGAATTGTTTGTGAAAATCACCTTTTTGCCCTCTCTTCAGTGGGATTCAAACCCAGGCCCATGGGAGGAGCCAGAGATGATATGCTGTCTCCTGCGTTCCCTTCCCTTTCCTTCCTTTCCTGGAGGTCAGAGACCTTTGCTTCAAAACATGTCTCCTGCCCCTTTAGCCCTTCAGCTCTCCAGCCTGGGTTCTGGGTTCTGTTAACCTAATAAGCAAATTGTTCCTGTGCTTCCAAATCATCATTTGTTTAATGCAGTTCCAATCAAAATTCTAATTAATTTTATTTGGCAGGTGATATTGACTCATGAGACTAGATTATCAAAATAACCAAGAGCTGTTTTGCAAAAAGAAAGAGTTATGAGGAGGAATTCTACTAGATGTAAAAATGTACTCAGAACATACAAAACTGCTTTTGGAAGCAAGGTGTAAGTGCAGTACTCAATAACTAGATCAATACACAGATTAGATAACCCAAAACCAACCCTAGTAGATATAAAGTTTGTGTATGATAAAGTAGGTTTCTCAAAAATTAGTCATAATAATACATGCTGCTGAGATGGTTGGTAACTCTCAAGAAAAATGGTTAGAATTGTGTCTTACAGCTTAACCCAAGATCAATACCAGATGAGTTAAATAAAAAAATATAGTTAAGGTCCCCGCCGCCGAGACCAAGATGGCCGCAAGACTCGGCGCCTTCCTCAAGAATGCTTGGGCCAAGGAGCCAGTACTGGTCGTGTCCTTCTTCATCGGGACCCTTGCTGTAATTCTGCCCCCAATCAGCCCCTACTTCAAGTACTCTGTCATGATCAACAAGGCCACACCCTACAACTACCCAGTGCCTGTCCGCGATGATGGGAACATGCCCGACATACCCAGCCACCCCCAGGACCCCCAGGGGCCCAGCCTGGAGTGGCTGAAGAACCTGTGAGCACCTCCACTGACCAAGGCCGGCCCTCTCTCGGCTCCCAATAAAAATGTGAAAACCAAAAAAAAAAAAAATATATATATATATATAGTTAAAACAGTTTTAAGAAAATGTAGATTAATATATTTCAGCCATCAAGACTTTCTAAATCTAAAATTACAATAAAACAAGCTACAAGAGAAACAGGTAAATTTATGAACTAAAAGTTAAAATTTCAATATATTAAACATTAACAATATATATAATATGCACACCTAAAAGGCAAATGATAGGGCCAGGCGCGGTGGCTCATATCTGTAATCCCAGTACTTTGGGAGGCCAAGACAGGCAGATCACCTGAGATCGTGAGTTGGAGACCAGCCTGACCAACATGGAAAAACCCCATCTCTGCTAAAAATACAAAATTAGCCAGGCATAGTGACACATGCCTGTAATCCCAGCTACTTGGGAGACTGAGGCGGAGAATTGCTTGAACCTGGGAGGCAGAGATTATGGTGAGCTGAGATTGCGCCATTGCACTCCAGTCTGGGCAACAAGAGCGAAACTCCGTCTCAAAAAAAAAGAAAGAAAGGTAAATTATAAACTGGGAAAAGTTTTGCAATAAACATAGTAAAGGATTAGTATTATTTATGTAAGGAGAATTCTTGCAAATTCGTAATAAAAACCACTGAACACCAAGCTATAAAAATGACATAAGCAGACAATTCACAAAAGAATATAAATAGTGAACAAATCTTTGAAAACAGTTCAACCTTATTGTCAATCAAGAAAAGCATAAAGGCATATTAAAACAGTTTTCTTGGCCAGGCAAGGCTCACGCCTATAATCCCAGTACTTTGGGAGGCAGAGGCAGAAGCAGGTGGATAGCTTGAGCCCAGGTGTTGGAGACCAGCCTGGACAACATGGCAAAACCCCGTCTCTACTAAAAATTAAAATAAAAGGATTAGCTGGGCATGGTGGTGGGTGCCTGCAATTCCAGCTACTTGGGAGGCTGAGGCAGGAGGATTGTTGGAGGTGGAGGAGATGGAGTTGGCTGTGAGCTAGAATTGTGCCCCTGCACTCCAGCCTGGGCGACAAAGCCAGACTCTGTCTCAGAAACAAACAAAAATCCAAAAAACTGTCTTTCCCTATCTAATCAGCAAGGCTTTTTAACATTAGCATTTTACATAGGCTGGATTGTGAGTCAAGCCCTCTCCTCCACTACCAAGGAAAGGCCAACTGAGGCCAAAACTCTGCCATATGGGTCAAGAGAACCACTTCTAGGCATCCATCCAAAGGTAGTTATCAGAAATAAGGATTAAGGATATTCACTGCAGTTTTGTTGATAAGAGCCAAGAACTGGAAATAAATGTCCAGCAAAAGTCCAATGGCTATAAAAAAAGGATGAGTTCATGTCCTTTGCAGGGACGTGGATGAAGCTGGAAGCCATCATTCTCAGCAAACTCCCACAGGAACAGAAAACCAAACACCGCATGTTCTCACTCATAAGTGGGAGTTGAACAGTGAGAACACGTGGACACAGGGAGGGGAGCAACACACACTGGGGCCTTTTGGGGGGTGGGGGGCAAGGGGAGGGAGAGTGTTAGGACAAATACCTAATGCATGCGGGGCTTAAAACCTAGATGACAGGTTGATGGGTGCCGCAAACAACCATGGCACGTGTATACCTGTGTAACAAACCTGCACGTTCTGCACATGTATCCCAGAACCTAAAGTAGAAAAATTTTTTTAAAGTCCAGTGTCTGAACACATCATGTGTGGTATACTCCTACAACATAATAACATGCATTGTAAGGATATACCACACATGATGATTTCGTCATGTGATGAAATAATGATTTTTAAAATCATTATTTTGCTCACTATTTATGGAAACAGGGAACTGTTCATGTGAATTAAACTATAAAACTACAATATTGGCGGGGGGGGCGATTGCTTTTTTAATGCTTTTCTGCATTTTCTGGATTTTCTGTTGTGATTTTGCTTTTATGATACATAAAATGTTCATATCTGTTTCCTAGCGCCTGAATAAATTTCACTTGCCAGCCCCAGGGAATCATCTTGCTTCTGAGGTACCATACATAAAAACGGCTTACAAGGCCACCATCTGCGACATTCCCTCTCACCACTTCAGAAGATTTTAGTACCTGTCTACCTTTCCTGTATTCCTTTGTCTCTAAACATGAAATGGTGACCCTCACCCATGTTTACTTGGGTTGGCCGTGTGTTCACCTCCTTCCCAAACAAAGGAAGAGAAGAAGAACATGACCTTTCATGTTTGTAAATACTTTCCCACCATCTGGGCATACATAGGTGTTGGGTGCCCGTTGGGATGGGTCATGGGAGCCACTCATAAGGAAGTGCCAGTTCCTTTTGCATTGTAAAGAGACACTGAACCTTGTCTTTGTTCTTGTCCACAGATACGATGTTTCCTGATATGTTTAGTGTTTGGTGCCATTGCAATTTTCCGTGCTGAAATCATTCTGAAAACTCAAACAGTAGACTTCAGCATACGAGGAAAGCCAAAGCCATTTGAGGGGGAATAAAGCCAAAAGCCTTTCATCTTATTCGTTCCAAGAATCTCACTGCCCCCTCTCCACTCCCTTCCAAAAATAAGCCATTGCACCCAGACAGACAGCATGGCTAGCAAACGGAAATCTACAACTCCATGCATGGTTCGGACATCACAAGTGGTAGAACAAGATGTGCCCGAGGAGGTAGACAGGGCCAAAGAAAAAGGAATCAGCACACCACAGCCTGACGTGGCCAAGGACAGTTGGGCAGCAGAACTTGAAAACTCTTCCAAAGAAAATGAAGTGATAGAGGTGAAATCTACAGGGGAAAGCCAGTCCAAAAAACTCCAAGGTGGTTACGAGTGCAAATACTGCCCCTACTCCACACAAAACCTGAACGAGTTCACAGAGCATGTCGACATGCAGCATCCTAACGTGATTCTCAACCCCCTCTACGTGTGTGCAGAATGTAACTTCACAACCAAAAAGTACGACTCCCTGTCTGACCACAACTCCAAGTTCCATCCTGGGGAGGCCAACTTCAAGCTGAAGTTAATTAAACGCAATAATCAGACTGTCTTGGAACAGTCCATTGAAGCCACCAACCATGTTGTGTCCATCACCACCAGCGGCCCTGGAACTGGTGACGGTGATCCTGGGATCTCGGTGAGTAAAACCCCCATCATGAAGCCCGGGAAACCGAAAGCAGATGCCAAGAAGGCTCCCAAGAAGCCCGAGGAGATGACCCCTGAGAACCATGTGGAAGGGACCGCCCACCTGGTGACAGACACAGCTGAGATCCTCTCAAGACTCGGAAGCGTGGAGCTCCTCCAAGACACATTAGGACACGTCATGCCTTCTGTACAGCTGCCACCAAATATCAACCTTGTGCCCAAGGTCCCCGTCCCACTAAATACTACCAAATACAACTCTGCCCTGGATACAAATGCCACGATGATCAACTCCTTCAACAAGTTTCCTTACCCCACCCAGGCGGAGTTGTCCTGGCTGACAGCTGCCTCCAAACACCCAGAGGAGCACATCAGAATCTGGTTTGCCACCCAGCGCTTAAAGCACGGCATCAGCTGGTCCCCAGAAGAGGTGGAGGAGGCCCGGAAGAAGATGTTCAATGGCACCATCCAGTCAGTACCTCCGACCATCACTGTGCTGCCCGCCCAGTTGGCCCCCACAAAGGTAACGCAGCCCATCCTCCAGACGGCTCTACCTTGCCAGATCCTCGGCCAGACTAGCCTGGTGCTGACTCAGGTGACCAGTGGGTCAACAACCGTCTCTTGCTCCCCCATCACGCTTGCCGTGGCAGGAGTCACCAACCACGGCCAGAAGAGACCCTTGGTGACTCCCCAAGCTGCCCCGGAGCCCAAGCGTCCACACATCGCTCAGGTGCCAGAGCCCCCACCCAAGGTGGCCAACCCCCCGCTCACCCCAGCCAGTGACCGCAAGAAGACAAAGGAGCAGATAGCACATCTCAAGGCCAGCTTTCTCCAGAGCCAGTTCCCTGATGATGCTGAGGTTTACCGGCTCATCGAGGTGACTGGCCTTGCCAGGAGCGAGATCAAGAAGTGGTTCAGTGACCACCGATATCGGTGTCAAAGGGGCATCGTCCACATCACCAGCGAATCCCTTGCCAAAGACCAGCTGGCCATCGCAGCCTCCCGACACGGTCGCACATACCATCCGTACCCAGACTTTGCCCCCCAGAAGTTCAAAGAGAAAACACAGGGTCAGGTTAAAATCTTGGAAGACAGCTTTTTGAAAAGTTCTTTTCCTACCCAAGCAGAACTGGATCGGCTAAGGGTGGAGACCAAGCTGAGCAGGAGAGAGATCGACTCCTGGTTCTCCGAGAGGCGGAAGCTTCGAGACAGCATGGAACAAGCTGTCTTGGATTCCATGGGGTCTGGGAAAAAAGCTCAAGATGTGGGTGCCCCCAACGGTGCCCTGCCTCGACTTGACCAGCTCTCCGGTGCCCAGTTAACCAGTTCTCTGCCCAGCCCTTCGCCAGCAATTACAAAAAATCAAGAACAGGTTCATCTTCTGAGGAGCACATTTGCAAGAACCCAGTGGCCTACTCCCCAGGAGTACGACCAGTTAGCGGCCAAGACAGGCCTGGTCCGAACTGAGATTGTGCGTTGGTTCAAGGAGAACAGATGCTTGCTGAAAATGGGAACCGTGAAGTGGATGGAGCAGTACCAGCACCAACCCGTGGCTGATGATCACGGCTATGATGCCGCAGCAAGGAAAGCAACAAAACCCATCGCCGAGAGCCCAAAGAATGGGAGTGATGTGGCTCCGCAATATTACAAGGACCCCAAAAAGCTCTGTGAAGAGGACTTGGAGAAGTTGGTGCCCAGGGTAAAAGTAGGCAGTGAGCCAGCAAAAGACGGTTTGCCAGCGAAGCCCTCAGAGGCCACCTCAGACCGGTCAGAGGGCAGCAGCCGGGACGGCCAGGGCAGCGACGAGAACGAGGAGTCGAGCGTTGTGGATTACGTGGAGGTGACGGTCGGGGAGGAGGATGCCAACTCAGATAGATCAGATAGCTGGAGTCAGGCTGCAGCAGAAGGCATGGCAGAACTGGCTGAATCCGACTCCGACTGCGTCCCTGCAGAGGCCAGCCAGGCCTAGACAGGTAATTCCACCTGCTCACCCAAGGCAACAGGGGAGAATGCAGCTTGCTTTCTTTTCATTGCCAGAATTAATAGGGGCTGTAAGGTACAGAGACATTGACACAGATGATGGCTTTTTTTCCTGGTAATTAACAAATAAGAATGGTGTATATTGATCACGTACAGCATGATGTTTTGAAATGTGTTCGCCTAGTGGGATGGCTCAGTCAAGCTGACTCACCTATGCATTACCTCACATACTTGTTCTTGTAGTGGAAGGGTTTGGTTTTGTGCTTTGTTTTGTTTTGTTTTGTTTTTAGTGACAGAGTCTTGCTCTGCCACCCAGGCTGCAATGCAGTGGCTCGATCATGGGTCACTGCAGGCTCAAGTGATCCTCCCACCTCAGCTTCTCAAGTAGCTGGGACTTCAGGCACCTGCCACCACACCCAACTAATGTTTTAATTTTTTGGTAAAGACGGGGTCTTACTCTGTTGCCCAGGCTGGTCTCAAACTCCTGGACTCAAGTAATCCCTTTGCCTCTGCCTCCCAAAGTGCTGGGATCACAGGCATGAGCCACTGAGCCCAGCTGATGAGTTATTCGTAAAGGTTCTTTGAAAAAAAAAGAAAAATGGGGGCTGATGGAACCTATGTCCTCATTTGTAAGGCTGTGCCCAGGAGTGACCACCGCTGGCTGTGACCTTTTTGGGCACCAGCCTTCAGGCCTGGCCATTCTGAAGTTTAGATGTGACTGTTAGAAAACACATCCTCCTCTGTGTGTTTTACATTTGTTGCTGTAAAAAAACAAACCAACATGAAGAGGTTGTTTCTTTTTCTCTTATTTTTCCTTTTCTTATTGGATTTTTTAAGAATATGTGTCCATGTTTACTGAATCAAAGACTTGAGGTTATTTATTTTCATCTGAAAAGGCTTTGAAAGGGCTTGATATTTGCCTTGGCAGGGCTAAAGGACGGTGCCACCGTGCTTGGGTCCCCATAACCCCTTCAAATCTGGAAGAGCCGGGTGTAAATTAGGCCTGTAGAGCCACACAAGCTGGGGGGAAGGGCGGTTTCCATGGTTACTAATGGCCATGTCATCCCCATAATGGGACGCACCACTGAAGCCGTTGGTGTTCGGCTGCCTAAGAGGTCAGTGCAAATCGAGGCCTGAAGCACAGCAGCTCGGTGGCGAGTTGAGAAACGGGGGCAGTGGCAGCGGGGTGGCAGCGGGAGGGCTGTGGGAGGGAAAGGAAATATTACAAGGAGGAAGATGCACAGTTTATCCAGGTAGGCTTCTCCAGAGGTCACTGAAAAGGCCACGGAATGTGCCTCCCAAGTTATCTTTACAAAGGAGAAAATAAAGGTAAGAACCTCCAGAATGATTGACAGGGTCCCAAAGGCAGCCTGAAAATGACCACAGCTCCCTCTTAATGAACTTGGACAACTTTGGCCGAACACGTTGCTCATTAATTCATTGATTTGGTAATAAAATGAGGCAGCTGGCAAATAAATGAAATTCTCTAGAAACCATGTTTTAGCCAGTTCCATCCACTATTAAAGGAGCACTTTAACGAGCAGCCAATCCCAGAATGCCGTCTTTCTTCTTTTCCTCCCACTTGCAGGAGGAAATGCCCAGGTGTCGGGGTGTCTGCACAGCCCAAAGGGGAGGGCGCCAGTGCAAGGAGGGGGATAGAAGTGCACTGAGGTCACCAATGGCAGCAACCTCCCACCTCTACCTGGCTACCTCTGGCCATTTTCCCACCGTCTTAGAAGACTCTATCTGCCTAGCCCACACCTCCCTCATTAAGTTAAAGGAGTAACTTTTTTTCTTTTTTCTTTTTTTTGGTCCACATGAAGGCTCGTTGCTTGCCCCATCTTTTTTTTTTTTTCAGATGGAGTCTCACTCTGTCACCCAGGCTGGAGTCCAATGGCACAATCTTGGCTCATTGCAACCTCCACCTCCCAGGTTCAAGCGAATCTCCTGCCTCAGCCTCCTGAGTAGCTGGGATTACAAGCATGCACCACCCCGCCTGGCTAATTTTTGTATTTTCAGTAGAGACAGGATTTTGCCATGTTGGCCAGGTTGGTCTCAAACTCCTGACCTTAGGTGATCCACCCACCTTGGCCTCCCAAAGTGCTGGGATTAGGTGTGAGCCAGTACGTCCAGCCTCCCATCCTCTCTCCTTGGCCTTTTTCCATCTGTGACACATGTCTACATGATTGCTTTTTCTTCCAACCCCAGAGAAGATAATAGGGTTCAGTTCTATTCAACAGTACCCTCTGAGCACCTACTGTGTGCCAGCTCTACTCTAGGTGCTAGAAACAGTGCCATGAGAGAGACAGACAACACAGTCCCCATTCACACAGAGTTCAGGCAGGCTAAGGAGAGAGGAAATTGCACTTTCCTTTACTCATCAGTGTGATATGTGTTACGATGGGGAAGGGCACGGCTCCATGGGGGTGCTCATAGGAAGAACACCCCGGTGGGGGGTTAGGGAGCTTCTTAGAGGAAAGGACATCCAACTCATGGGATGAGAAGGAGTTAGCCAAGGGCACAGATAAGGAAAAGAGTGGTCCAAGTGGAAGAAGTGTCACAGGCCGAGGTCCAGAGACAAGAAAAGGAATGGCACCATTGAGAAACCAAAAGAGGCTTGGCATAGCCAGAAGGTAGAGTTTGGGTTCGGTGAAGGGTAACAGGAGGCAAACTGAAAGCAAACTCAGTGATTTTCCGTAACAAGCAAAGCTATTCTGAACAAGTGTTTGCTGAATTTGAATATAAAGATGTTCATTGTCTCTGTATCCCAAGGGAAGCTCAGATGGCACTTCCAGGGCCCCATAGCTGAGTGAGAGGTTGTCTAGGGATGGCAGTTCTCCAGAGGCCCCTGAGGCCCCCTGTCCCCATCCCTTCTCTTCCAAGCTGTACCACCACCACCAGTTAAAAATGCCCATGTGGGTGGTTCTGTTACCGTGCCTGATACCCCAGTGGCCCAGAGAAGACAGTAATGAGGGAGGGAATGTTAAAACCACAAAGAAAACCACCCCTGACACCTGGGCATTTCCTCCTGCAAGTGGGAGGAAAAAGGAGAAAGATGGCATTCTGGGATTGGCTACTCATTAAAGTGCTCCTTTAATAGCGGATGGAACTGGCTAAAACAAAGTTTCTAGAGAATGTCATTGATTTGCCAGCTGCCTCATTTCATTACCTCATTTTATTACCCTCCTCCTTTGGGGAGGAGCAATGGAATGATGAACAAAGGCCGCCTGAATAGCAGAGGTCGGGTAGGTGCTCTGACCATGGTCTTACTTAATTCTCCTAGGGAGGTAGCTTCTCTATATTTCTATGAACCCAGAAACAGACTCAGAAACCAAAGCACTTACCCACGTTTCCCCCAGCCAGCACATCAGTTTGTCTCCAGAGTCCTCACTCTTCCTCCTGCCATCTCTACCTTGTTATTTATGACAGAAATGTTCCATTTCTAGTTTACACCCCCTTCCCAGGACAGGGAATAGCTGTGTCCACAAAAAAAAGGAACATGCAGGAACCCCACTTTATGTTTAATTACAGTAAATTCCCTCACTGTGAGCTAGAAAACATCCCTAAACAGGCTGCTAAGATCTGTTCCACACTCAGCAACATCAGATATCCCTGATGGCTCCCTGATATTTAGGAGATCCATCGTTTTGTTTTGTTTTATTTTGTTTTGTTTTGAGATGGAGTCTTCCTCTACAGCCCAGGCTGGAGTGCAGTGGTACCATCTCGGCTCACTGCCACCTCTGCCTCCGGGTTCAAGAGATTCTCCTGCCTGGGCCTTTCAAGTAGCTGGGACTACAGGCACATGCCATCATGCCCAGGTAATTTTTGTATTTTTTTTTTAGCAGACATGGGGTTTCACCATGTTGGCCACGCTAGTCTCAAACTCCTGACCTTAGGTGATCCACCCGCCTCAGCCTCCCGAAGTGCTGGGATGACAGGCGTGAGCCACCGTGCCTAGCCATTGGAGGTCCATTGTATTGAGAAAAGGACCACTGTCCGCACTAGGGATGGCATTGGAAGTTCTCCCACATCCTGGACTCCTTAAAGGAATCTTTCAATTTAAAGGGGGAAAAAAAATCTCTCCAAATTACTTCACAGTTTTTATGAACCAAACACATGAGACTCTTGAAATTCATAAATATTCAGTGATGTCCCTATTTAAATACATATTTAGGAACCTGCAGTTCGGTTCAGTTATGACACATATAATAATCCTGAAATAATTCGCAGTTTTGACTTTATAAAAGGTGTTATGTGATGCGCAAGAGGGTGAGGAGGGAGGAACTTGAGCAAGCAGCTGAGAGCTGGCTCTAGGACTAGATTTCCTCTGTAGGTGGTAACCATCTCTCCTGCAACCAAATCCCTCTACTTTATGCTCTGCAAGGCTTAGGAAAGCATTTCACTCAGTCCAGGCTCATGTCAGCCCTGAGGTTAGACACAAAGATAAGGAATACTTCCCAGCCTTTGAATTGTGTTGTCTTGATTCAGTCCTTGTGTCTGAATAATTTTTGAGTCATTCCATCGAGGGACCTGTCCTAGGAAGAGGCTGAAAACTAGATTTATTTTTTATGAAAAATGAGTCAACGTACTTGAGCAAGACATTGTCAGACATCAGTCTTGATGTTCAGCAAATGGAATGTCCCGTTACTTTTGCTAGTGAGAGTTCCCATTGATTGACACCCACTGTGTGCTCAGACACCTTCTAAACACGTCTGCTAAGTCATTTCGACTTCATGACCACCCTAGGAGGTGGGTACAGCTTTTTCTCCATTTTATAGAGGGCAAAACTGTGGCCCAAAGAAAATGAGTGACTTGCCCTGTGTTTCTCAGCCAACAGCTGGAAGACCCTGGAGGCCACCTCTCAACTGTCAGGCCAGTGCCTGGCCCCAGCCACTATAGTCCTTCCCTCTCCAACAGAATCACCACCACCATAGCCCAGACCAAACAGACAGTGTGGTCATTTCTTGATTTTGTGTGGGAGTGGAAACTAATCCACAACATATTCATTCAGCAAGAACTCTAGAGAGCATTCTTTGTGCCTGGCACTGTGCTAATCTGTGTAGATTTGCCAGAATGACCAAGACACAGCCCCTACCTTATGTCTGTTTAATAAAGGTGAGAAATGGAGATAGAAACACCTGTAAGCTCATCCAGTTGTTTCATGAGAGCAGTGCACACAGAAACCGGAGGAGCTAGGAAGGGGGTAGGCGGCTTTTCCAACACGTTGTCTGATTCAGAACCTTCCCACCAACCCACATGTGCAAGCCACCTTCCCATTTATTTTAAACAAAGAATTCCGAGGCTCAAGAACCTGCCAGAGTTCACCCAGCCAGTGTCTAAAATTGACTCCAAAGCTCCAGCCACCACCTTCACTGCCTTCTGATTTCTGTCAGCAATTTCCAACTCCTGATGATTAGGGATGGCTTTGGAGAAGAGGAAAAAAATGTGAAATGTCAGAAAGATATTTTCCACGGTTCGGCTTGATTAAAATTTTTAAGACTGCTAAGCGTTGCATTCTGGTTACAATTTAAAATCCAGAAGAGGCATACCCTCACACTCTGTTCAGATTAGCTGTCCAAATGCAGATACTTGAATGAATAAATGAATGAATGAATGAATGAATGAATGAATGAATGAATGAAAATATTGTTGTCATCTGTGTCCCTCTCTCCTGTACCAGACCTTACAGGCAGGGAGCATATCTCATTAATCTCTGAATCCCTCGTTTAGATTCAGAGCAGATGGATGCTGAATAATGGTTTATTGAGCCAACCAGAGAATTTTAAAAGATAGTTGGGATCCAGTATTTCAGTCCTTTTGCTCGTCCTCATTTTTTCCTATCACTCAATAGCCCCAGTGGTTGACAGCAGTGAGAGGAGAGGAGTTGGGTACAGTTTGCTTCCCATGTGTGTGAGAAGCTCAAGGGAAAGGTCTGTTGGAGAATGTGTCGCCAGATATTTACTGGTGACGCTTCTCAGGGACTGCCTGTTAGTCCGGCTTCTCTCATGCCTAATGGGGAGTTAACTCATACCATTTCCATTTACTTGATTCTGGAGCTTCTCACCCCAGGAATTCTCACTGTGCTTTGGGAAGCTTGTAAAAGCTTAGCTGCCATGAAATCCAGCCCCCTCATTTTCAGAGGAAGGATGTAGGCCCCAAAGAGGTGAAGTCACTAGCCCAGAAGCATTCCTAATAAATGACTTGGTTCATTCATCCACCAAGTATTTGTGGAATATCTGCAGCATACCAGGCTCTGGAAGGCAGTGTGCCCAGCACGTTCCTGCCCTCATGGAGCCCTTGGTCTAATGGAAAGTGAAGCTTTAACCAATCTTTAATCAAACAAAAAGGAAAGTTGCTATACTGATCTTTGGTGCCATTAGAGTATAGAATACGGGAATTTGATGATTTGAATAGTGGATTTAAAGTTTGGGGAACACTTCCTAAAGAGGTAATGGGGCCAGGCACAGTGGCTCATGCCTGTATCCTCAAATCCCAGCACTTTAGGAGGTCGAGTCAGGCAGATCACCTGAGGTCAGGAGTTTGAACAAGCCTGATCAACTTGGTGAAACCTTGTCTCTACTAAAAATACAAAAATTGGCTGGGTGTAGTGGTACATACCTATAGTCCCTGCTACTTGGGGGGCTGAGGCAAGAGAATTGCTTGAGCCCGGGAGGTGGAGGTTACAGTGAGCCGAGATCACACCACAGCACTCCAGCCTGGGCCACAGAGCAAGACTAAAAAAAAGAAGAACATTCCAGACAGAAGAAATGACATACTCCAGAGGAACTGAAAAGTGGCCGTAGTAGGCATGACTTGCCTGGGCCCACACTTCACAGAAGGGCAGGGATTAAAAGCCAGAGTGTTAGGTAGATTCACATATAAACAAAATTATCCTTGAAATTCCTCTGTCTCACCAGTAATGGAGATTACATGGTTCATTGGGTATAAACCTAGAGAAAGTTTGACGCCCTCTGAGATACTCAAGCTAGGAGCAAAAGGAAAACCAACTTGCAAATGTCCTGGGCGTTTAGACCTTCCTGCCCTGGTGGAACATGGAGGATGGATGGTGGAAAATTCTAGAGAACCCACATGCCTATACATTTTACTTTACTCTTTCTATAAGCTTAATACTTACTGTATTAGTCAGCTAAGGCTGACATAACAGACTACCACAGACTGGGTCACTTAAAGAACAGAAATTTATTTTCTCACAGTTCTGGAGGCTAGATGTTCAAGATCAGGGCACTAGCAGGGTTGGTTTCTGGTGAGGCCTCTCTTCTTAGCTTGCCAACATCCACCTTCTCACTGTTTCTTCACATAGTCTTTGCTCTGTGTGTTCACACGGCTGGTGTCTCTTCTTTTTCTCATAAGGACACCAGAGATTAGGACTTAATTACCCCACACTTAATTACCTCCTTAAAAACACTATCTCCAAATACGGTCATCTTAGAGATTAGAGCTTCAACGTATGAATTGAGGGGGGGATATAATTCTGTTCATAATGCTTACAAACAGTTGTCTGTTGTTGTAAGAATTAAGTGAGATAATATAAATGAAAGTCCCTTGTATTAGGCTATTTTCATACTGCTCTAAAGAACTGCCCAAGACTAGGTAATTTATAAAGGAAAGAGGTTTTAATTGACTCACGATTAGCATGGCTGGGGAGGCCTCAGGAAACTTACAGCCATGGCAGAAGGGGAAGGGAAAGCAAGGCACCTTCTTCACAAGGCGGCAGAAAGAAGTGCCAAGGGAATGGGGAAGAGCCCCTTACAAAACCATCAGATCTCATGAGAACTCACTATCAGGAGAACAGTATGGGGGAAACCACTGCCGTGATTCAATTTCTTCTACCTGGTCTCTCCCTTGACTCATGGAGATTATGGGGATTACCATTCAAGATGAGATTTGGGTGGGGACACAAAGCCTAACCATATCACCCCTAGAACAGGGTTCCAACATTAATACCAATAGATACTGCATCTGAACTTGCTTACTGCTCTCTCTATTGAGAAGAACGTGGCCCCTGCTTCTTGCCTTTCCAGGTTGACCTTTTCTATTGGGGCCCCTCCTGTTCATGCCAGTGGGTGTTAATTGCATCTCAGGAGGGGGTCAGGCTGGGGGTGTCTAGAATGGTGACACACGGTAGTACTGCTGAGCACTCAGTCTTTCAGGACTGCTCAGGTACTTTGCATGTGCTGACTCACCTCATCCTCACAGTAACACTCCAAGGTCCACATTAGTTTCTTTATTGTTACTATTATTTCAATAGTTTTGGGGGAACATGTGGTGTTGGGTTGCATGGATAAGTTCTTTAGGTGTGATTTTGGTGCACCTATCACCCGAGCAGTGTACACTGCACCTAATGTGTAGTCTTTTATCCCTCAACCACCTCTCATCCTTCCCCTCAAAGTCCCCAGAGTCTATTATGTCATTCTTATGCCTTTGCTTCCTCATAGCTTAGCTCCGACTTGTGAGTGAGAACATATGATGTTTGGTTTTCCATTCCTGAGTTCCTTCACTTAGAATAATGGTCTCCAACTCCATCCAGGTTGCTGCGAATGCCATTATTTCATTCCTTTTTATGACTGAGCAGTATTCCATGGTATATACATACCACATATTCTTTATCCACTTGGTTGATGGGCATTTAGGCTGGTTCCATATTTTTGCAATTTTGAATTTTGCTGCTATAAACATGAATGTGCAAGTGTCTTCTTCATATAATAACTTCTTTGCCTCAGGGTAGTTACCCTGTAGTGGGCTTGCTGGATCAAATGGTAGTTCTACTTTTAGTTCTTTAAGGAATCTCCATACTGTTTTCCATAGTGGTTGTACTAGTTGACATTTCCACCAGCAGTGTAAAAGTGTTCCCTTTTTATCATGTCCATGATAACATCTATTATTCTTTTGATTCATTATTTATGGCCATTCTTGCCAGAATAAGGTGGTATGGAATTATGGTTTTGAATTGCATTTCCCTGATAATTAGTGATTTTGAGCATTCTTTCATATGTTTTTTGACCATTCATTTATCTTTTGAGAATTTTCTATTCATGTCTTTACCCCACTTTATGTGGGATTGTTTTTTCTTGCTGATTTGTTTGAGTTTCTTGTAGATTCTGAATATTCGTCCTTTGTCAGATGCACAGTTTGTGAATATCTTCTCCCACTCTGTGGGTTGTTTATTCTGCTATTTCTTTCGCTGTGCAGAAGCTTTTTAATTAAGTCCCATCTATTTGCCTTTGTTTTTGTTGCATTTGCTTTTGGGTACTTAGTCATGAACTCTTTGCCTAGGCCAATGTCTAGAAGAGTTTTCCTGATGTTATATTGAAGAATTTTTATGGCTTCAGGTCTTAGATTTAAGTATTTTATTCATCTTGAGTTTACTTTTGTATAAGGTGAGAGATGAGGACCCAGTTTCATTCCTCTACATGAGGCTTGCCAATTATCCCTGCACCATTTGTTGAATAGGGTGTCCTTTCCCTACTTTATGTTTTTGTTTGCTTTGTCAAAGATCAGTTGGCTGTAGGTATATCTAGTTCCTCTATCCTGTTCCATTGGTCTATGTGCCTGTTTTTATACCAGTACTATGCTGTTTTGTTAACTATAGCCTGGTTTGAAGTAGGGTAATGTGATGCCCCAGATTTGTTCTTTTTGCTTAGTCTTGCTTTTGACTATGTGAGCTCTTTTTTGATTTCATATGAATTTTAAGATTTTTTTTCTAGTTTTATGAAAAATGATGATGGTATTTTGATGGGAGTTGCATTGAATTTATAGATTGCTTATGGCAGTATGGTTATTTTCACAATATTGATTCTACCCATCCATGAGCATGGGATATGTTTCCATTTGTTTGTGTTATCTATGGTTTATTTCAGTAGTGTCTTATAGTTTTCCCTGTGGAGATCTTTCACCTCTTTGATTAGGTATATTCCTAAGTTGGTTTTTTGGGTTGGTTGGTTGGTTGTTTGCAGCTATTATAAAAGGAGTTGAGTTCTTGATTTGATTCTCAGCTTGGTCACCCTTGGTGTATAGCAGTGCTGCTGATTTGTGAACATTGATTTTGTATTCTGAAACGTTACTGAATTCATTTATCAGATCTAGGAACTTTTTGGATGAGTCTTTAGGGTTTTCTAGGTATACAATCCATATCATCTGCAAACAGCAACAGTCTGACTTCCTCATTACCAATTTGGATGCCCTTTATTTCTTTCTTTTGTCTAATTCCTCTGGCTAGGACTTCTAGTATTGTGTTGAATAGAAGTGGTGAAAGTGGGCATCTTTGTCTTGTTCCAGTTCTCAAGAGAACTGCTTTCAACTTTTCCCCATTAAGTATAATGTTGGCTGTGGGTTTATCATAGATGGCTTTTATTCCCTTAAGGGTCCTTTCTATGCCATTTTTGCTGAGGATTTTAATCATATAGGGATGCTGGATTTTGTCAAATGCTTTTTCTGCATCTATTGAGATGATCATATAACTTTTGTTTTTACTTCTGTTTATGTGACTCACATTTATTGACTTGTGTTTGTTAAACCAGCCCTGCATTCCTGGTATGAAACCCACTTGATCATGGTGGATTATCTCATTGATATGCTTTTGAATTTGGTTAACAAATATTTTGTGAAGGATTTTTGCATCTATGTTCATCAGGGATATTGGTCTTTAGTTTTTTCTTTTTTAATGTCCTTTCCTGATTTTGGTATTAGGTAATACTGGCTTCATAGAAGGATTTAGGGAGGATTCCCTCTTTATCTTTTGCAATAGTTTCAGTAGAAATGGTATCTTTTTTTTTTTTTTT